>NC_069501.1:862216403-862531403 GCF_027579735.1 Bombina bombina | reverse complement strand
TGCCTTACACATCTGATCAACAGAAGCCTCGTTCTTGAAGGCCCATGTGGAAGCCACAGCCCTAGTGGAGTGAGCTGTGATTCTTTCAGGAGGCTGCCGTCCGGCAGTCTCATAAGCCAATCGGATGATGCTTTTAAGCCAAAAAGAGAGAGAGGTAGAAGTTGCTTTTTGACCTCTCCTTTTACCTGAGTAAACAACAAACAAAGAAGATGTTTGTCTGAAATCCTTTGTAGCCTCTAAATAGAATTTTAGAGCACGAACTACATCCAAATTGTGTAACAAACGTTCCTTCTTTGAAACTGGATTCGGACACAAAGAAGGCACAACTATCTTCTGGTTAATATTTTTGTTAGAAACAACTTTCGGAAGAAAACCAGGTTTAGTACGCAAAACCACCTTATCTGCATGGAACACCAGATAAGGAGGAGAACACTGCAGAGCAGATAACTCTGAAACTCTTCTAGCAGAAGAAATTGCAACCAAAAACAAAACTTTCCAAGATAGTAACTTAATATCTACGGAATGTAAGGGTTCAAACGGAACCCCTTGAAGAACTGAAAGAACTAAATTGAGACTCCAAGGAGGAGTCAAAGGTTTGTAAACAGGCTTGATTCTAACCAGAGCCTGAACAAAAGCTTGAACATCTGGCACAGCCGCCAGCTTTTTGTGAAGTAAGACAGATAAAGCAGAAATCTGTCCCTTCAAAGAACTTGCAGATAATCCTTTCTCCAAACCTTCTTGTAGAAAGGATAGAATCTTAGGAATTTTTATCTTGTTCCATGGGAATCCTTTAGATTCACACCAACAGATATATTTTTTCCATATTTTATGGTAAATTTTCCTAGTTACAGGCTTTCTAGCCTGAATAAGAGTATCAATGACAGAATCTGAAAAACCACGCTTTGATAAAATCAAGCGTTCAATCTCCAAGCAGTCAGTTGGAGTGAAGCCAGATTCGGATGTTCGAATGGACCTTGAACAAGAAGGTCCTGTCTCAAAGGTAGCTTCCATGGTGGAGCCGATGACATATTCACCAGGTCTGCATACCAAGTCCTGCGTGGCCACGCAGGAGCTATCAAGATCACCGAAGCCCTCTCCTGATTGATCCTGGCTACCAGCCTGGGAATGAGAGGAAACGGTGGGAATACATAGGCTAGGTTGAAGGTCCAAGGTGCTACTAGTGCATCTACTAGAGTCGCCTTGGGATCCCTGGATCTGGACCCGTAGCAAGGAACCTTGAAGTTCTGACGAGACGCCATCAGATCCATGTCTGGAATGCCCCATAATTGAGTTATTTGGGCAAAGATTTCCGGATGGAGTTCCCACTCCCCCGGATGGAAAGTCTGACGACTCAGAAAATCCGCTTCCCAATTTTCCACTCCTGGGATGTGGATTGCAGACAAGTGGCAGGAGTGATTCTCCGCCCATTGAATTATTTTGTTCACTTCTTCCATCGCCAGGGAACTCCTTGTTCCCCCCTGATGGTTGATATATGCAACAGTCGTCATGTTGTCTGATTGAAACCTTATGAATTTGGCCCTTGCTAGTTGAGGCCAAGCTTTGAGAGCATTGAATATCGCTCTCAGTTCCAGAATGTTTATCGGGAGAAGAGATTCTTCCCGAGACCATAGACCCTGAGCTTTCAGGGGTTCTCAGACCGCGCCCCAGCCCACCAGACTGGCGTCGGTCGTGACAATGACCCACTCTGGTCTGCGGAAGCTCATTCCCTGTGACAGGTTGTTCAGGGTCAGCCACCAACTGAGTGAATCTCTGGTTCCCTGATCTACTTGGATCGTCGGAGACAAGTCTGTATAATCCCCATTCCACTGTCTGAGCATGCACAGTTGTAATGGTCTTAGATGAATTCGTGCAAAAGGAACTATGTCCATTGCCGCAACCATCAAACCTATTACTTCCATGCACTGCGCTATGGAAGGAAGAAGAACAGAATGAAGTACTTGACAAGAGCTTAGAAGTTTTGATTTTCTGGCCTCTGTCAGAAAAATCTTCATTTCTAAGTAGTCTATTATTGTTCCCAAGAAGGGAACTCTTGTTGACAGGGACAGAGAACTTTTTTCTATGTTCACCTTCCATCCGTGAGATCTGAGAAAGGCTAGGACAATGTCCGTATGAGCCTTTGCTTTTGACAGAGACGACGCTTGAATCAGTATGTCGTCCAAGTAAGGTACTACTGCAATGCCCCTTGGTCTTAGCACCGCTAGAAGGGACCCTAGTACCTTTGTGAAAATCCTTGGAGCAGTGGCTAATCCGA
Source organism: Bombina bombina (assembly GCF_027579735.1). Lineage (NCBI taxonomy): Eukaryota > Metazoa > Chordata > Amphibia > Anura > Bombinatoridae > Bombina > Bombina bombina. The sequence continues at coordinate 862,529,131 of NC_069501.1, read as the reverse complement.
ATGGAAGTGCCACAAACTGGTAATGCTTGTCCAGAAACGCAAACCTTAGGAACCGATGATGTTCCTTGTGGATAGGAATATGCAGATACGCATCCTTTAAATCCACCGTGGTCATGAATTGACCTTCCTGGATGGTAGGAAGAATTGTTCGAATGGTTTCCATTTTGAACGATGGAACCCTGAGAAATTTGTTTAGAATCTTGAGATCTAAAATTGGTCTGAATGTTCCCTCTTTTTTGGGAACTATGAACAGATTGGAGTAAAACCCCATCCCTTGTTCTCCTAATGGAACAGGATGAATCACTCCCATTCTTAACAGGTCTTCTACACAATGTAAGAATGCCTGTCTTTTTATTTGGTCTGAAGACAATTGAGACCTGTGGAACCTTCCCCTTGGGGGTAGTTCCTTGAATTCCAGGAGATAACCTTGAGAAACTATTTCTAGCGCCCAAGGATCCTGAACATCTCTTGCCCAAGCCTGAGCAAAGAGAGAGAGTCTGCCCCCCACCAGATCCGGTCCCGGATCGGGGGCCAATACTTCATGCTGTTTTAGTAGCAGTGGCAGGTTTCTTGGCCTGCTTACCCTTGTTCCAGCCTTGCATTGGTCTCCAGGCTGGTTTGGTTTGAGAACTATTACCCTCTTGCTTAGAGGGTGTAGAATTTGAGGCTGGTCCGTTTCAGCGAAAGGGACGAAAATTTGGCTTATTTTTAGCCTTAAAAGACCTATCCTGAGGAAGGGCGTGGCCCTTTCCCCCAGTGATGTCTGAAATAATCTCTTTCAAGTCAGGGCCAAATAGCGTTTTACCTTTGAAAGGGATGTTAAGCAATTTGTTCTTGGAGGACACATCCGCTGACGAAGACTTTAGCCAAAGCGCTCTGCGCGCCACAATTGCAAAACCTGAATTTTTCGACGCTAATCTAGCTAATTGCAAAGTGGCGTCTAAGATAAAAGAGTTAGCCAATTTAAGTGCTTGAACTCTGTCCATAACCTCCTCATATGAAGAGTCTTTATTGAGCGACTTTTCTAGTTCTTCAAACCAGAAACACGCTGCTGTAGTGACAGGAACAATGCATGAAATTGGTTGTATAAGGTAACCTTGCTGAACAAACATCTTTTTAAGCAAACCCTCTAATTTTTTATCCATAGGATCTTTGAAAGCACAACTATCTTCTATAGGGATAGTAGTGCGTTTGTTTAGAGTAGAAACCGCCCCCTCGACCTTGGGGACTGTCTGCCATAAGTCCTTTCTGGGGTCGACCATAGGAAATAACTTTTTAAATATAGGGGGAGGAACAAAAGGTATGCCGGGCCTTTCCCATTCCTTATTTACAATGTCCGCCACCCGCTTGGGTATAGGAAAAGCATCGGGGGGCACCGGGACCTCTAGGAACTTGTCCATCTTACATAATTTCTCTGGAATGACCAAATTGTCACAATCATCCAGAGTAGATAACACCTCCTTAAGCAGAGCGCGGAGATGTTCCAATTTAAATTTAAAAATAATAACATCAGGTTCAGCTTGTTGAGAAATTTTTCCTGAATCTGAAATTTCTCCCTCAGACAAAACCTCCCTGCTGGCCCCTTCAGATTGGCGTGAGGGTACATTAGAACCATTATCATCAGCGTCCTCATGCTCTTCAGTATCTAAAACAGAGCAATCGCGCTTTCTCTGATAAGTAGGCATTTTGGACAAAATGTTTTTAATAGAATTATCCATTACAGCCGTTAATTGTTGCATAGTAAGAAGGATTGGCGCACTAGATGTACTAGGGGCCTCTTGTGTGGGCAAGACTGGTGTAGACATAGAAGGGGATGATGCAGTACCATGCTTACTCCCCTCGCTTGAGGAATCATTTTGGGCAACATCATTATCAGTGGCATCATTGTCCCTACTTTGTCCGGACACTAAGTCACATTCATCACATATATTTAAATGGGGAGGAACCTTGGCTTCCAAACATACAGAACATCGTCTATCTGATGGTTCAGACATGTTAACAGGCATAAACTTGATAACAAAGCACAAAAAACGTTTTAAAATAAAACCGTTACTGTCACTTTAAATTTTAAACTGAACACACTTTATTACTGAATATGCGAAAAAGTATGAAGGAATTGTTCAAAATTCACCAAAATTTCACCACAGTGTCTTAAAGCCTTAAAAGTATTGCACACCAAATTTGAAAGCTTTAACTCTTAAAATAACGGAACCTGAGCCGTTTTAACATTTAACCCCTATACAGTCCCTGGTATCAGCTTTGCTGAGACCCAACCAAGCCCAGAGGGGAATACGATACCAAATGACGCCTTCTATAAGCTTTTTCAGTGGTTCTTAGCTCCTCACACATGCATCTGCATGCCTTGCTTTCCAAAAACAACTGCGCATTAGTGGCGCGAAAATGAGGCTCTGCCTATGACTAGAAAAGGCCCCCAGTGAAAAAGGTGTCCAATACAGTGCCTGTCATTTTTTTAATACATCCCCAAGATTAAAAGAACTATTTATAGTTAACATCCATTAAATATACTTATAAAGTAATCGTTTTAGCCCAGAAAAATGTCTACCAGTCTTTAAAGCCCTTGTGAAGCCCTTTATTCTTATACTAAACTAAGAAAATGGCTTACCGGTTCCCATAGGGAAAATGACAGCTTCCAGCATTACCAAGTCTTGTTAGAAATGTGTCATACCTCAAGCAGCAAAAGTCTGCCCACTGTTTCCCCCAACTGAAGTTAATTCATCTCAACAGTCCTGTGTGGAAACAGCCATCGATTTTAGTAACGGTTGCTAAAATCATTTTCCTCTTACAAACAGAAATCTTCACCTCTTTTCTGTTTCAGAGTAAATAGTACATACCAGCACTATTTTAAAATAACAAACTCTTGATTGAAGAATAAAACTACATTTAAACACCAAAAAAACTCTTAGCCATCTCCGTGGAGATGTTGCCTGTGCAACGGCAAAGAGAATGACTGGGGTGGGCGGAGCCTAGGAGGGATCATGTGACCAGCTTTGCTGGGCTCTTTGCCATTTCCTGTTGGGGAAGAGAATATCCCACAAGTAAGGATGACGCCGTGGACCGGACACACCTATGTTGGAGAAAAGGAACCTTAAGGGCATATTGGCCTTCATGTAATATAACTTTACCACCTCTGCGATATTTACTAGATGGGCGGTCAGTTCAGTTGGTCTTAGAACATTGTTCCAATTGGGAACTTGGTCTGGTGCACGTAGTCTACATTAATATGACCACTTGGTCTTATTGCTGTCAACCAAGAATAATCTCTATTTGTGACACAACATTTTTAACAAGTTTTGTTGCATGTAGTGATATGTATGTAATTCTCTATTGATTCACGCCATTTTTAATTTGGTGTGTATTGTCACAAATTATAGAGAAACATTTCTTGATATCGAATTGAGTGCCAGCAAGTTTGCTGCCATTTGAGATATATATATATGTATGTGTTTGAATTAGACAGCAAACAGGTGGTCTATTTTTGTTGACGCTGTACACTTTTGTACTGGCATTTGTTTGCCTTATTTTGGCATCATTTGCATTAGTGTGTATGTTTCTCTCCTTCTTAGGGTATTTGCAAAACATTTTGCACCGTTTAAATTGGTGTGTATATTTATCTCCTTCTTAGGGTATTTGCAAAACATTTTGCACCGTTTAAATTGGTGTGTATATTTCTCTCCGTCTTAGGGTATTTGTAACATATATTGTGGAAAGTTTTATGATAAACATGATGAACATTTGATTGTTTGAACTATTTTGCTTATATATATTTGATATACTTTATCATGTATGTATTTAATATTTTTATATGTTTATTTAAGTGTATTATGTTACATAACTCTTTAATACTTTCTCTATTGGACTCTCTATATCCAATCTTATTACTTAGAATTGTTGAATGAGATTGATTCTCCATTAAGGGTTAATCCTAAAGGTGGTGGCTAGGCTTCACAGGCATTGGTTGTATTGATTGACCAATTACTTTCTTGTTTTGCTTTTAAAAGGGCACCACAAGTATACTGAATTAGCTATGATTACGGCTGTATAGTCGAAACATGTTAGCTTTCAGTTTGCCTGTGTTGCCTTGCTAACTTGTATATGGACCCTCCTGGAACCTTTTTATCGTTGGTGAATAAAAGATATCATTTTTAACTTGCCCTGGATTGTCCGCTTTCTTCATTTGTTCTACATTGCCTGAAAATCCAGGGGCAGAATGGGAGCATGGTGACTTTCTCACATATTCATATTCAGAAGCAGTAACAAGTTGGGCGCATATCACAGCTGTTTGTTGTCTGCGTCGGGGCTGCCTGGACACGCCCCCTTCTCTCCCTCCTCTCTCCCTCCCACTTCAACCGGTGAGTGGAGCACATGACGTGTGCATACATCGGATACCTGAGCAAGCTTTCAGAGGTATGAGGAAGTGACCCCGCGGCTCGGACACACTATGGAGCGGTAAGGAATGCATAGCTGTTGTTGCTGGAGCACCGGGTTGCTCGCATTTTACTTGCAATTCCTACCGAGTGTGTGCATTTAAATGCTTAAAGCTGTATGTCACAGGAACCGTTATATTTGATGCTATTTGATTGTTTTGGAGAGACTGCCATTCTATAAATCCTTTTTGGGACACTGCTATCTGTGGATATCATTGGGTAGATTTGTTTGTTTATAACTACCATTACACAAGTGAGAACTTTATATAACAGTTCCGTACCTTTTGGCTCAGTAAAAAACTCTCTTACACTGGACTATATATATATATATATATATATATATATATACACACACTGTGTGTGTATATATATATATATATATATATATATATATATATATATATATATATATATATATATATATATATATATATATCTATCTACAGGGCTTTTTTTGTGGGGGTACCCCCACCTCTGCCAACTCATAACAGGTAATATTTGTAATCAGCATTTAAATACTCTAGTTTTCATAAGAGGGGGCTGCAAAATACATCAAACATTGTAAATAATGTTGTCCCTTTGCTTCTCTCAAAGTTACTGAGCTGAATTTATCAATCAATAAGTACCGGCACCTTTTCTTTTCCAAAAAAAGGCACTGTATGTATATATACACCCACATACACACACACTGTCAGGATATGCATCTGTGCCATATACACTATCCTTAGGTTGTACTGTCCCTTTAAGGATCACTGCTTCTCATACCTGTCTCCACCCTATTTAAGGCACACCTATCTCACTCATTCTTTGCTTAGTATTGAATTACACTTCAATTGCCTAGCCAGTTTTGTGTGAACGCTGTTCACTCAATTTGCTGCAAGCTTCCTTTATTCTAAGATCAAGCTTTCACGAACTTTGCTACTGTTGCTTAATACCTACATCCTTCAGTTTCCTCTGAAGCACCTGTGATTTACCAACCATCGTCTGAGAATCTACGTTATTAGCCTGGACATAGCCGCTCCTGTCTCCTGCCTCAGCACTTCCACGGAGCTCCGCAACAACCGCGGTGACGTCACACGCCAGCTGCTCTGCCGCTCAGTCCACAGCTCAAGCCTGCTCTCCCGACTACGCTGTAAGTTTTTCAAACCTTGCCGCTCAGCCTTGATATGTGCCAGCACTATAACACTTATCCTTGATACATCCTCATACGCCATAATGACCATTAGTCAGTGTTCCTTAATTACTATGACACAGTTCTAGCTTCCGCAAAACCCTTACCTAAAATGTGATATTTCATGTTCACTTACAATATCCTGCTGAATGATCATTTGCATATTTAACCTCCACTGTGACCATTTCTTACATGTAAGTCCCCATATTTTATTATTTATCTTACCTGAGGAACTGTGGTATATGTTCTCCCTGCAGACTATAGTGTAGCCACTTATTCAGCCTGCAATAGGGTTAACATAACAAATCTGTTCCTATACATTAATTACAGCCTGCTGATACAGGAAAGCCACCTTCACACACCCTGTGACTATTGTGGTTTTCAGTATCTTCTTTCTACATACACTTTATTATTGCTACCACCTTCCATCTCAGCAGTTGTGATTCACTTGTCCTGTCTAAAATACTGTGTCTTTATTTTAGATTTCCTATACCAGTGTGACAGAATACTAAGCCATAAAAACTTATGGATCCAGCTGAGATTAACACTCAAAGAGTAGATTTGTTAACAAATGGTCTCAACGCATTAAAAGTGGAGAATGATAACCTCAAAGCTTATATTAGGGATGTGGTGGACAAAAGAACACCTATATATGAACCCCAGGTTAGTCCTCCTGATTGTTTCCATGGACACAGGACTCTCTACAGAGAGTTTAAAAATGCATGCCTGCTAATGTTTGCTTTAAGACCTCATACCTACCCAAACGACAGAATTAGAGTACTCACAACCATATCTTACCTTAGAGGTGAACCCCGTACATGGGCAAACACCTATTTTGAGAATAATGAACAAATATTAAATTCTTTAGATAATTTTTTTGACGCAATGGGTCAATTGTATGAGGATCCATACAAACAGCTTACAGCTGAAAACGCCATGCGTGGCCTTAGACAAAAGAAGAGAGTAGTCGAAGACTACATCACAGAATTTAAAAAATGGGCTAAGGACTCTCAATGGAACAATCTGTCCCTTAGGAACCAGTTCAGACTCGGCCTCTCTGAGGGAATAAAAGATGAGTTGTCTCGCACAGACATCCCAGGTACCTTAGAAGAGCTCATGTCCCTTAGTATTACAATAGATAGGCGCCTCAGGGAGAGGTACCAAGAAAAGTCCGCACATGACTCTAACCCTAGGAAATCATCCTACACCACACATGTCTCTTCAGTACACAAAAACACCCCTGAACCCATGGACATAGCCTTCATCAAAGGTCCTCTGACTCCTCAAGAAAAGCTCAGACGACGATCCAATAACCTATGCCTGTACTGCGCCTCTGAGGAACACACTGTGAGAGACTGCCCTTCCCTCCTAAAACAAAACAAGGGTAAGACCTTATCAGATTTCTATTGTTACACTACTCAACAGAGTTCAATTGCTTACATAAAAATCCCTCTTCTGTTACAGTGGGAACAACTTCGTCTTCACGCCACCGCGATAATTGATTCCGGTGCCACGGCTTCTTATATAGATAAGGAATTTACCACTTTAAATAAAATACCACTGATGCAGAAACAGTCTCCTGTTTTCTTGAGAGGGATAGATGGAAAAAATATTTCTTCTGGGCCTGTTGAATTTCATACCATACCCCTACTTGTGGTCTCTCATGATAAGCATAAAGAATATGTCTCTTTTGATGTAATAAACTGCCCGGTCTCTCAGGTGGTTCTGGGTATGCAATGGTTGCATACACACAACCCCCAGATAGACTGGTTAAATTCCACACTTACTTACAATTCATCATACTGCCAAAGTACTTGTCTCCCCAGTACAGTCTTACAAACTTCTCTCTCTGCAGACATACCACCCATACCAGAGGTTTATAGAGATTTTTCTGATGTTTTTAGCAAAAAGGAGGCGGAGAGTCTGCCTCCACATAGAAAATACGACTGCCCCATTGACATACTCCCTGGGTCAGAGATTCCAATTGGGCACATATTTCCCCTATCTCACACTGAGCTATCACACCTAAAGACATATTTAGACGAGAACCTTAGAAAAGGGTTCATCCGACCCTCGACCTCTCCGGCTGGGGCCGGAATATTTTTTGTTAAAAACAAAGACGGTACTCTTAGACCTATAGTCGATTACCGTCAACTAAATAAAATTACGGTAAAGAACCGTTACCTTTACCCCTCATACCGGAGCTTATTGAGAGAATAGAGGGAGCTAAGTTTTTTACAAAGTTGGATTTAAGGGGTGCATACAACCTTCTCCGAATAAGATCAGGAGACGAATGGCTGACTGCGTTTCGAACCCGTTACGGTTTGTTCGAGTACGTAGTCATGCCATTCGGGTTGTGTAATGCGCCTGCTGCTTTTCAGCACTTAATAAATGATCTCTTTAGAGACCTCCTTAATGTGAACATAGTCATATATTTAGATGATATTCTCATCTATTCAAAAACATTAGAACAACACATTCTACATGTGAGGCAAGTTCTTTCCCGGCTTAGAAGTAATTTCCTCTATGCAAAAGCTGAAAAATGTGTTTTCAATTCCCAGACCATATCCTTCCTTGGATACGAAATATCCCCTTCTGGGGACGCCAGGTTCAATCCTTTATGGGATTCGCAAACTTCTACCGCAAGTTTATTAAAGATTTTTCTAAGTTGGCAATCCCTCTAACCACACTCACAAAAGCCAAGGTTCCATTCAAGTGGACCCAAGAGTCCCAGTCAGCTTTTGATACACTCAAACAGAAATTCACTAGTGCACCCATTCTACGTTTTCCTGACCCAAAACTCCAGTTCATTCTAGAGGTTGATGCATCCAACTTCGCAATTGGAGCAGTACTATCTCAACGAGACAGCCTAGATAAACCTCTCCATCCTGTAGCTTATTATTCCAGGACCTTAAACTTCTCTGAACAAAACTACCCCATCGGGGACAAAGAATTACTGGCAATTAAACTATCCCTGGAACATTTTAGAGGGTACTACCTATCCTACTCTCATCTATACTGACCACCGTAACCTTCAGTATTTAAAAAGCTCCCGAACACTCACCTCCCGTCAAGTTAGATGGAATTTGTTTTTCTCACGTTTTAATTTCCTTATTACCTATCAACCTTCAACAAAAAACCAGAAAGCCGATGCACTTTCTCGCATACCACCTGAGTCCATCTCACAACCCTCTAAACAAAGTATTATTCCTTCAGAAAACTTCCTCTGTTTCACATACGACACCAGGCCTATTATTCGTATAGAACAACAGAAGGATTTTTCGAAACCACTACAGGAATTACAGTTGAAGTCCGATGGATGTTATTATCATGGCTCCTGTTTATACATTCCTCCTATACTCCGTCTATCACTGCTGGAATCATTACATGACTCTCCACTCGCGGGTCACCCTGGTATAAAAAAGACCCTGGAATTAGCAAAAAACATAATTTATGTAAGAACTTACCTGATAAATTCATTTCTTTCATATTAGCAAGAGTCCATGAGCTAGTGACGTATGGCATATACATTCCTACCAGGAGGGGCAAAGTTTCCCAAACCTTAAAATGCCTATAAATACACCCCTCACCACACCCACAATTCAGTTTAACGAATAGCCAAGAAGTGGGGTGATAAGAAAAAAGTGCGAAAGCATATAAAATAAGGAATTGGAATAATTGTGCTTTATACAAAAAAATCATAACCACCACAAAAAAGGGCGGGCCTCATGGACTCTTGCTAATATGAAAGAAATGAATTTATCAGGTAAGTTCTTACATAAATTATGTTTTCTTTCATGTAATTAGCAAGAGTCCATGAGCTAGTGACGTATGGGATAATGACTACCTCCATACCTTTAAATTTAAGGATTTCAGATCCTGATGGAAAAAAGGACCTTGAGACAGAAGGTCTGGTCTTAACGGAAGAGTCCACGGTTGGCAAGAGGCCATCCGGACAAGATCCGCATACCAAAACCTGTGAGGCCATGCCGGAGCTACCAGCAGAACAAACGAGCATTCCTTCAGAATCTTGGAGATTACTCTTGGAAGAAGAACTAGAGGCGGAAAGATATAGGCAGGATGATACTTCCAAGGAAGTGATAATGCATCCACTGCCTCCGCCTGAGGATCCCGGGATCTGGACAGATACCTGGGAAGTTTCTTGTTTAGATGAGAAACCATCAGATCTATTTCTGGAAGTTCCCACATTTGAATAATCTGAAGAAATACCTCTGGGTGAAGAGACCATTCGCCCGGATGCAACGTTTGGCGACTGAGATAATCCGCTTTCCAATTGTCCATACCTGGGATATGAACCGCAGAGATTAGACAGGAGCTGGATTCCACCCAAACCAAAATTCGAGATACTTCTTTCATAGCCAGAGGACTGTGAGTCCCTCCTTGATGATTGATGTATGCCACAGTTGTGACATTGTCTATCTGAAAACAAATGAACAACTCTCTCTTCAGAAGAGGCCAAGACTGAAGAGCTCTGAAAATTGCACGGAGTTCCAAAATATTGATCGGAAATCTCACCTCCTGAGATTCCCAAACCCCTTGTGCCGTCAGATACCCCCACACAGCTCCCCAACCTGTAAGACTTGCATCTGTTGAGATTATAGTCCAGGTCGGAAGAACAAGAAGCCCCCTGAACTAAACGATGGTGATCTGTCCACCATGTCAGAGAGTGTCGTAAAATCGGTTTAAAGATATTAATTGAGATATCTTTGAGTAATCCCTGCACCATTGGTTCAGCATACAGAGCTGAAGAGGTCGCATGTGAAAACGAGCAAAGGAGATCGCATCTGATGCGGCAGTCCTAAGACCCAACATTTCCATGCATAAGGCTACCAAAGGGAATGATTGTGACTGAAGGTTTTGACAAGCTGATATCAATGTTAAACTTCTCTTGTCTGACAAGGACAGAGTCATAGACACTGAATCTATCTAGAAACCTAAAAAGGTTACCCTTGTCTGAGGAATCAATGAATTGATTGGTAAATTGATCCTCCAACCATGAACTTGAAGAAACAACACAAGTCGATTCGTATGAGATTCTTCGAAAATGAGAAGACTGAGCAAGTACCAAGATATCGTCCAAATAAGGAAATACCAAAACCCTGTTCTCTGATTACAGAAAGAAGGGCACCGAGAACCTTTGAAAAAAATTCTTGGAACTGAGGCTAGGCCAAACGGTAGAGCCAAAAAACTGGTAATGCTTGTCTAAAAAGAGAATCTCAGACACTAAAAGTGATCTGGATGAATCGGAATATGCAGATACACATCCTGTAAATCTATTGTAGACATATAATGCCCTTGCTAAACAAAAGGCAGGATAGTCCTACAGTAACCATCTTGAATGTTGGTATCCTAACATAACGATTCAATAATGATAGATCCGGAACTGGTCTGAAGGAATTGACCTTCTTTGGTACAATGAAGAGATAAAATAAAACCCCAGCCCCTGTTCCAGAACTGGAACTGGCATAAATACTCCAGCCAACTCTAGATCTGAAACACATTTCAGAAATGCTGAGCCTTTGCTGTGTTAACTGGGACACGGGAAAGAAAAAAATCTCTTAGCAGGAGGCCTTAACTTGAAGCCAATTCTGTACCTTTCTGAAACAATGTTCTGAAACCAGAGATTGAGAACGGAATTGATCCAAATTTCTTTGAAGAAAACGTAATCTGCCCCATACCAGCTGAGCTGGAATAAGGGCCGCACCTTCATAGGTACTTAGGAGCTGGCTATAGGTTTCTATAAGGCTTGGATATATTCCAAACTGGAAATAGTTTCCAAACTGATACCGCTCCTGAGGATGAAGGATCAGGCTTTTGTTCCTTGTTGTGAGGAAAGGAACGAAAATGATTATTTACCCTGGAAAGAAAGGGAAAGCAAAGTTGACTTAGAAGACATATCAGCATTCCAAGTTTAATCCATAAAGCTTTTCTAGCTAAAATAGCTAGAGACATATACCTGACATCAACTCTAATGATATCAAAAGATGGTATCACCAATAAAATTATTAGCATGTTATAGAATAATAATAATGCTATAAAATTATGATCTGTTACTTGTTGCGCTAAAGCTTCTAACCAAAAAGTTGAAGCTGCAGCAACATCCGCTAAAAATATAGCAGGTCTAAGAAGATTACCTGAACATAAGTAAGCTTTTCTTAGAAAGGATTCAATTTTCCTATCTAAAGGATCCTTAAATGAAGTACTATCTGCCGTAGGAATAGTAGTACATTAGAAGGAGTAGAGACAGCCCCATAACCTTAGGGATTTTTGTCCCAAAAAACTCTAATCTGTCAGATGGCACAGGATATAATTGCTTAAACGTCTAGAAGGAGTAAATAAATTACCCAAATTATTCCATTCCCTGGAAATTACTTCAGAAATAAAATCAGGGAGATAAAACACTTCTGGAATAACTACAGGAGATTTAAAAACCTTATTTAAACGTTTACATTTAGTATCAAGAGGACCAGAATCCTCTATTTCTAATGCAAATAATACTTCTTTAAGTAAAGAACGAATAAATTCCATCTTGAACAAATACAAAGATTTATCAGCATCAACCTCTGAGACAGAAACCTCTGAACCAGAAGAACCATTATCAGTATCAGAATGATGATGTTCATTTAAAAATTCATCTGAAAAAAGAGAAGTTTTAAAAGACTTTTATGTATACTAGAAGGAGAAATAACAGACATAGCCTTCTTAATGGATTTAAAAAATAAAATCTCTTATGTTATCAGGAACACTCTGAAAATTAGATGTTGACGGAACAGCAACAGGTAATGTAACAGTACTAAAGGAAATTTTATCTGCATTAATAAGTTTGACATGACATGCAATACAAACAACAGCTGGAGAAACAGATACCAAAAGTTTATAGCAGATACACTTAGCTTGGTAGCTCCAGCACTGGGCAGTGATTTTCCTGAAGTATCTTCTGACTCAGTTGCAACGTGGAACATCTTGCAATATGTAAAAGAAAAAAACAACATATAAAGCAAAATTGATCAAATTCCTTAAATGACAGTTTCAGGAATGGGAAAAAAATGCCAGTGAACAAGCTTCTAGCAACCAGAAGCAATAAATAATGTGACTTAAATAATGTGGAGACAAAAATGACGCCCATATTTTTTAGCGCCAAAAAAGACGCCCACATGCTTTTGGCGCCAAAAATGACGCCACATCCGGAACGCCGACATTTTTGACGCAAAAAAACGTCAAAAAATGACGCAACTTCCGGCGACACGTATGACGCCGGAAACAGAAAAAAAAAAATTTGCGCCAAAAAAGTCCGCGCCAAGAATGACGCAATAAAATGAAGCATTTTCTGCCCCCGCGAGCCTAACAGCCCACAGGGAAAAAGTCAAATTTTTTAAGGTAAGAAAAAATGATTGAAACAAATGCATTTATCCCAAATATGAAACTGACTGTCTGAAAAATAAGGAATGTTGAACATTCTGAGTCAAGGCAAATAAATGTTTGAATACATATATTTAGAACTTTATAAACAAAGTGCCCAACCATAGCTTAGAGTGTCACAGAAAATAAGATTTACTTACCCCAGGACACTCATCTACATGTTTGTAGAAAGCCAAACCAGTACTGAAACGAGAATCAGCAGAGGTAATGGTATATATAAGAGTATATCGTCGATCTGAAAAGGGAGGTAAGAGATGAATCTCTACGACCGATAACAGAGAACCTATGAAATAGACCCCGTAGAAGGAGATCACTGCATTCAAATAGGCAATACTCTCCTCACATCCCTCTGACATTCACTGCACGCTGAGAGGAAAACCGGGCTCCAACTTGCTGCGGAGCGCATATCAACGTAGAATCTAGCACAAACTTACTTCACCACCTCCATCGGAGGCAAAGTTTGTAAAACTGAATTGTGGGTGTGGTGAGGGGTGTATTTATAGGCATTTTAAGGTTTGGGAAACTTTGCCCCTCCTGGTAGGAATGTATATCCCATACGTCACTAGCTCATGGACTCTTGCTAATTACATGAAAGAAAGGAGCTATTGGTGGCCAAAGATGACTGCCGATGTTTCCCAACATATCCTCACCTGCAACATTTGTACCATATCAAAGAGGAAAAAACAACCTCCATATGGTCTTTTGCTACCTTTACCTACTCCCAAGACACCTTGGTCCGAAATTGCTCTCGACTTTATAGTCGATCTACCTCTCTCCTCAAGGAACAACACAATCATGGTTGTAGTGGATCTCTTCACAAAGATGTGTCATTTTATCCCATACCACAAGTTACCTACCTCAATAGAAACTGTTCAACTTCTTATCTCTAATGTCATCAAGCTACATGGCCTGCCAAAGACCATTTTGAGTGACAGAGGCACTCAATTCTCCAGTAAACTCTGGTCCGAGTTCTGTAAACTCTTCCATATTGACAGACGGCTCACAACGGCATACCATCCCCAGTCTAATGGGCAGACCGAACGCTGTAATCAATGGCTGAAACAATTCCTAAGGTCTTTTTGCTCCCTTGATCAACATCTATGGACGGACTTGTTACCATACGCTGAATTTTGCTATAACAACACCTTACATGCCACCACTAATCAAACTCCATTCTACTCGAATTACGGATTTAATCCAACATTCCAATTGTTTCCTACTCAAGACTCTTCTTCTCCTTCAATCGCTGAGCTCTCACAGAGCATTTCCTCGAATTTCATTCGTATTGAATCCTCAATTGAAAATGCGAAGAGGATCTACAAACAATACTACGATAGACGCAGGACAGTTCCTCCAAAATATGAAGTAGGCGACTTGGTGTGGCTCTCTACAAAACATTTGCGTATGAACACTCCCTGCAGGAAGTTATCCCCGCTCTTTGTCGGTCCTTATCCGATAGCGCATATCGTAAATGCCAATGCTGTTCGTCTCACCCTACCTGCTACTATGAAGATCCACCCGACATTTCATGTCTCCCTTCTAAAACCTTACAGGGCTGTGAGGGGTTCGACCACGAGTTCTTCTCTTCCTTTGGTTTCTGTCGACCCCGATATCGAATACGAGGTTCGATCCATCAAAGATTCCCGAATGTTGAATGGGGCATTACAGTACCTGGTTAGCTGGAAGGGTTACCCTCCTGATGAGGATTCCTGGGAACCCTCTGTTAACATCTCCGCACCCAGATTGGTGTCTCGTTTTCATCAACGGCATCCCGACTCTCCTGGTCCCTGAGCTCCGGAGTCGCTCTTTGAAGGGGGGATCCTGTCAGGATATGCATCTGTGCCATATACACTATCTTTAGGTTGTACTGTCCCTTTAAGGATCACTGCTTCACATACCTGTCTCCACCCTATTTAAGGCACACCTATCTCACTCATTCTTTGCTTAGTATTGAATTACACTTCAATTGCCTAGCCAGTTTTGTGTGAACGCTGTTCACTCAATTTGCTGCAAGCTTCCTTTATTCTAAGATCAAGCTTTCACGAACTTTGCTACTGTTGCTTAATACCTACATCCTTCAGTTTCCTCTGAAGCACCTGTGATTTACCAACCATCGTCTGAGAATCTACGTTATTAGCCTGGACATAGCCGCTCCTGTCTCCTGCCTCAGCACTTCCACGGAGCTCCGCAACAACCGCGGTGACGTCACACGCCAGCTGCTCTGCCGCTCAGTCCACAGCTCAAGCCTGCTCTCCCGACTACGCTGTAAGTTTTTCAAACCTTGCCGCTCAGCCTTGATATGTGCCAGCACTATAACACTTATCCTTGATACATCCTCATACGCCATAATGACCATTAGTCAGTGTTCCTTAATTACTATGACACAGTTCTAGCTTCCGCAAAACCCTTACCTAAAATGTGATATTTCATGTTCACTTACAATATCCTGCTGAATGATCATTTGCATATTTAACCTCCACTGTGACCATTTCTTACATGTAAGTCCCCATATTTTATTATTTATCTTACCTGAGGAACTGTGGTATATGTTCTCCCTGCAGACTATAGTGTAGCCACTTATTCAGCCTGCAATAGGGTTAACATAACAAATCTGTTCCTATACATTAATTACAGCCTGCTGATACAGGAAAGCCACCTTCACACACCCTGTGACTATTGTGGTTTTCAGTATCTTCTTGCTACATACACTTTATTATTGCTACCACCTTCCATCTCAGCAGTTGTGATTCACTTGTCCTGTCTAAAATACTGTGTCTTTATTTTAGATTTCCTATACCAGTGTGACACACACATATATATATATATATATATATATATATATATATATATACACTCTGTATGTATGTAAGTATATATATATATATATATATATATATATGTACACACACATATAAATATATATACATATATATATATATATATATATATATATATATATACACACACACATTCACACATATATATATACACATTCACATACATACACACACATATATATATATATATATATACACACACACACATACAAATAAATATATATATATATATATATATATATATATATATATACTGTATATATACACATACATACACACACACTAGTCTGTTAAAAATATGTACTAGCCCACTCTTACTATATATTGTGTGCGTCAAAAGTGTGCAGATATCTTACAAGGTAATAATAGTAATTATAAAATAAAGCAAGGTAGATTTTTTGGAAGGTGAAGCATGTACTTTTAATCTTGATCCCATCACCTTCTGATCTTCCTCACCGTCTCCTTTCTGAAGGCATGCTCTGTTGGTTTTCCTGGATTATGTTCTACTAATCAGTATGGTTGATATCTCCCAGCACTGTATATGCCAACCTCTCCAGCTACAAGATGCATCATTTATTTCAGCAATGGCTTTCTAAACTTCTTTGCCAAGACATTCTTAAACCGCTAAGCATTGTTTACCACTTCAAGCTACAGTAATTCCCTGATCCACGGTTATTTTCTCTTATCCCTGTAAGGCTAAGTAGTTTTCTTATTAGAAGCTTATTGCCCTAAGGACTTCTGTAACAGAACAGTCCCACAGACGGATTAGAATGAATCTTCAATACATGTACTTTCAAAACTAAAATGTCAATTTAGTAAACTGAATTCACATCTAAGTAAAGGTAAAACATTGTTACTATAGTAATTTATCATTTTATAAATAAAAAAAAAAAGCAGTAGGCTAAAAAAAAACCCTACGTAACACACCATTAATCAATCTTGTAATAGTTTTAGAAATTAGAAAAAAGAAAAAGAAAAACATACATTATTAGTAACGTATATTATAAAGGACATGTGGAAAAAACAAAAATTAAAAGGTTAGTATAAAAGGTAAAGGATCTGCTCCCCATTTATGAAATAACTAAAAACGAATTGATTTCCTGAGATAAGAACAGAACCATTTGCACCTATTATCACCCAAATTGCTCATTGCTGTTCAATTTTATGAAGAAAAAATAAATGGTGATTATCACTTTGTGTGCAATGTCATGGCAATTAATGTGTTTATAACTTTGGAGATGAGCTTCATGCCATGCTCTGGGGTTGTATCCTAGCAACCAGAGTTATTTTAATGTGTTGCGTCAGTTTTTACACACATCTTTTCCCGCCTTGTTGGCTATTTATGATGTGATCAGCGACATTTTTATTGCTCATTTGTTGGAGTTTTCTGAGGATGAGTCTAATTTGATTCCGAATGTGTGACCTTTTTGACGATGCTTGTTTTTTGACCATTCTTTTGTCTCATCCCTGGTTGAGCTGCTATTTTTTTTGGTTTTAAACTTGGCCTGTTCTAACAACTCTTGTCTTATGAGTTTGCCTTGATAGTATAGTGTTTTAACAAAAAAATATTTTTAATTTGTTTCCTTACTAAATATAGTCATACTTTACTAATTTCAGGTTTTGAAAAATGAAAATGACTTCAGTTTTTAATTATAGTCGTAGTGAAAAGCAATACTAGAGCAAACTTATATTTTTTTGATACAACATAAATGCAAGTTGTTTTCATTTAATCAATCGCAAATAGCACAAAATGAAAAAAAAATATATAACAACTGAAAGTACTATCTGAAATAGTGGCCTATTCGTAAGCGCACTTTGTCCTTGCTTGTTCTCCTCTCTTCTGGGACATCTCTTGTCACTGTCCAACAGTAATCAGCAAGCATAGAAGGGTTCTGTCTACCCTGATATCTTTGTTCCAATGCTGAAATCTCTTGGTGGAACTGCTCACCGTGCTCATCACTCACTAGTTGTCAGTGAAGAAGTCTAGATACGAGTCGAGAAAGTGGATTTTGAGTGACATGTTGCAGCCTAATTGATGATACTTTTCTAGAAGATTGTTCACAAGCTCAACATAATTTCCAGCTCTTCGGTTACCCAAGCAGCCATGTACAACCCCTTTAAAAGCTTCCCAAGCCGCTTTCTAATTACCCTTGTGCTATATCTCGAAATTGAGAACAGAAGAAATGTAAATGTCATATTAGTTTTTCACATGCTGAAACCATTTAGAAGTATTTTCAAGTCTGAAACATTTAGATTGTAGAGCAGTGTTATCAGCCCGTTACAAACATTAGCCTGAATCTAAACTGGATCCCTCCTGACCCTTGGTGCTATCTGCCAGCCTGTTACTAAGCCCTGCCAGAACAAATTAGATTTCTGAAAACAGTCTAGTCCCGGGTGTTATCCAGTTTACTGAGACAGAGTAAAATTGAATACAGTTCTCAACCTTTGAGTCCATGCCAGGTACAGCCTGGGTGCTTTTCATTAAAGGGACATTAAACATTAAATAAATGCTAGATACAATAATGCATTAAAAGAAAAGATTAGTCTGAGAATAACATTTAGATGTATTTTTTTTAAAAGTTTCATTAGCTGTTTAAATATTGACAAAATAAGTGTAAAGTTTTAGCATCTATAAAACAATGGGAGCTGCCATGTTGTAACTTAGGTTACCTTCTCTGCTGTGGCCAATTGTGGGCATTTATAAATATGGAATAACATAATTTATGTAAGAACTTACCTGATAAATTCATTTCTTTCATATTGGCAAGAGTCCATGAGCTAGTGACATATGGGATATACAATCCTAACAGGAGGGGCAAAGTTTCCCAAACCTCAAAATGCCTATAAATACACCCAAGCAGTGGGGTGATAAAGGAGTAGAAAGTATCAACAAAGGAAATTTGGAAATAATTGTGCTTTATACAAAAAATCATAACCACCATAAAAAGGGTGGGCCTCATGGACTCTTGCCAATGTGAAAGAAATTAATTTATCAGGTAAGTTCTTACATAAATTATGTTTTCTTTCATGTAATTGGCAAGAGTTCATGAGCTAGTGACATATGGGATATCAATACCCAAGATGTGGATCTTCCACTCAAGAGTCACTAGAGAGGGAGGGAATAAAAATAAAAAAACATAATTTATGTAAGAACTTACCTGATAAATTAATTTCTTTCATATTAGCAAGAGTCCATGAGCTAGTGACGTATGGGGTATACATTCCTACCAGGAGGGGCAAAGTTTACAAACCTCAAAATGCCTATAAATACACCCCTCACCACACCCACAAATCAGTTTAACGAATAGCCAAGAAGTGGGGTGATAAGAAAAAAGTGTGAAAGCATAAAAAATAAGGAATTGGAATAATTGTGCTTTATACAAAAATATCATAACCACCACAAAAAGGGCGGGCCTCATGGACTCTTGCTAATATGAAAGAAATGAATTTATCAGGTAAGTTCTTACATAAATTATGTTTTCTTTCATGTAATTAGCAAGAGTCCATGAGCTAGTGACGTATGGGATAATGAATACCCAAGATGTGGATCTTCCACGCAAGAGTCACTAGAGAGGGAGGGATAAAATAAAGACAGCCAATTCCGCTGAAAAATAATCCACACCCAAAACAAAGTTTAAATCTTATAATGAAAAAAACTGAAAATATAAGCAGAAGAATCAAACTGAAACAGCTGCCTGAAGTACTTTTCTACCAAAGACTGCTTCTGAGGAAGAAAACACATCAAAATGATAGAATTTAGTAAAAGTATGCAAAGAAGACCAAGTTGCTGCTTTGCAAATCTGATCAACCGAAGCTTCATTCCTAAATGCCCAGTAAGTAGAGACTGACCTAGTTGAATGAGCTGTAATCCTTTGAGGCGGAGTTCTACCCGACTCAACATAAGCATGATGAATCAAAGACTTTAACCATGATGCCAAAGAAATGGCAGAAGCCTTCTGACCTTTCCTAGAACCAGAAAAGATAAACAGACTAGAAGTCTTTCGGAAATCTTTAGTAGCTTCAACATAATATTTCAAAGCTCTAACCACATCCAAAGAATGCAACAATCTTTCCTTAGAATTCTTAGGATTAGGACACAATGAAGGAACTACAATCTCTCTACTAATGTTGTTAGAATTCACAACCTTAGGTAAAAATTTAAATGAAGTTCGCAAAACCGCCTTATCCTGATGAAAAATCAGAAAAAGAGACTCACAAGAAAGAGCAGATAATTCAGAAACTCTTCTAGCAGAAGAGATGGCCAAAAGAAACAAAACTTTCCAAGAAAGTAATTTAATATCCAGCGAATGCATGGGTTCAAACGGAGGAGCTTGAAGAGCCCCCAGAACCAAATTCAAACTCCAAGGAGGAGAGATTGACTTAATGACAGGTTTTATACGAACCAAAGCCTGTACAAAACAATGAATATCAGGAAGATTAGCAATCTTTCTGTGAAAAAGAACAGAAAGAGCAGAGATTTGTCCTTTCAAGGAACTTGCAGACAAACCTTTATCCAAACCATCCTGAAGAAACTGTAAAATTCTAGGAATTCTAAAAGAATGCCAGGAAAAATGATGAGAAGAACACCAAGAAATGTAAGTCTTCCAAACTCGATAATATATCTTCCTAGAAACAGATGTACGAGCCTGTAACATAGTATTAATTACAGAGTCAGAGAAACCTCTATGACTGAGAATCAAGCGTTCAATCTCCATACCTTCAAATTTAAGGATTTGAGATCCTGATGGAAAAAAGGACCTTGCGATAGAAGGTCTGGTCTTAACGAAAGAGTCCACGGGTGGCAAGTAGCCATCCGGACAAGATCCGCATACTAAAACCTGTGAGGCCATGCTGGAGCCACCAGCAGAACAGACGAACGCTCCTTTAGAATCTTGGAAATCACTCTTGGAAGAAGAACTAGAGGCGGAAAGATATAGGCAGGATGATACTTCCAAGGAAGTGACAATGCATCCACTGCTTCCGCCTGAGGATCCCTGGATCTGGACAGATACCTGGGAAGTTTCTTGTTTAGATGAGAAGCCATCAGATCTATTTCTGGAAGTCCCCACATTTGAACAATCTGAAGAAATACTTCTGGATGAAGAGACCACTCGCCCGGATGTAATGTCTGGCGACTGAGATAATCCGCTTCCCAATTGTCTATACCTGGGATATGAACCGCAGAAATTAGACAGGAGCTGGATTCCGCCCAAACAAGTATTCGAGATACTTCTTTCATAGCCAGAGGACTGTGAGTCCCTCCTTGATGATTGACATATGCCACGGTTGTGACATTGTCCGTCTGAAAACAAATGAATGACTCTCTTTTTAGAAGAGGCCATGACTGAAGAGCTCTGAAAATTGCACGGAGTTCCAAAATGTTGATTGGTAATCTCGCCTCCTGAGATTCCCAAACCCCTTGAGCTGTCAGAGACCCCCATACAGCTCCCTACCCTGTCAGACTTGCATCTGTTGAGATTACAGTCCAGGTCGGAAGAACAAAAGAAGCCCCCTGAACTAAACGATGGTGGTCTGTCCACCACGTCAGAGAGTGTCGTACAATCGGTTTTAAAGATATTAATTGCGATATCTTTGTATAATCCCTGCACCACTGGTTCAGCATACAGAGCTGAAGAGGTCGCATGTGAAAACGAGCAAAGGGGATCGCGTCCGATGCAGCAGTCATAAGACCTAGAATTTCCATGCATAAGGCTACCGAAGGGAATGATTGAGACTGAAGGTTTCGACAAGCTGAAACCAATTTCAGACGTCTTTTGTTTGTTAGCGACAGAGTCATGGACACTGAATCTATCTGGAAACCTAAAAAGGTTACCCTTGTCTGAGGAGTCAACAAACTCTTTGGTAAATTGATCCTCCAACCGTGTTCTCGAAGAAACGATACAAGTTGATTCGTATGAGATTCTGCTAAAAGTGAAGACTGAGCAAGTACCAAGATATCGTCCAAATAAGGAAATACCACAATACCCTGTTCTCTGATTACAGATAGAAGGGCACCGAGAACCTTTGTAAAAATCCTTGGAGCTGTTGCTAGGCCAAACGGCAGAGCCACAAACTGGTAATGCTTGTCTAGGAAAGAGAATCTCAGAAACTGATAGTGATCTGGATGAATCGGAATATGCAGATATGCATCTTGTAAATCTATTATGGACATATAATGCCCTTGCTGAACAAAAGGCAGAATAGTCCTTATAGTTACCATTTTGAATGTTGGTATCCTTACATAACGATTCAATATTTTTAAATCCAGAACTGGTCTGAAGGAATTCTCCTTCTTTGGTACAATGAAGAGATTTGAGTAAAACCCCAGCCCCTGTTCCAGAACTGGAACTGGCACAATTACTCCAGCCAACTCTAGATCTGAAACACATTTCAGAAATGCTTGAGCCTTCACTGGATTTATTGGGACACGGGAAAGAAAAAATCTTCTTGCAGGAGGCCTTATCTTGAAGCGTATTCTGTATCCTTGTGAAACAATGTTCTGAATTCAAAGATTGTGAATCGAATTGATCCAAATTTCTTTGAAAAAACGTAATCTGCCCCCTACCAGCTGTGCTGGAATGAGAGCCGCACCTTCATGTGGACTTGGGAGCTGGTTTTGGCTTTCTAAAGGGCTTAGATTTATTCCAGACTGGAGATGGTTTCCAAACTGAAACCGTTCCTGTAGGGGAAGGACCCGGCTTTTGTTCCTTATTATGACGAAAGGAACGAAAACGATTAGCAGACCTAAATTTACCTTTAGATTTTTTATCCTGTGGCAAAAAAGTTCCTTTCCCCCCAGTAACAGTTGAAATAATAGAATCCAACTGTGAACCAAACAATGTATTACCTTGGAAAGAAAGGGAAAGCAAAGTTGACTTAGAAGACATATCAGCATTCCAAGTTTTAAGCCATAAAGCTCTTCTAGCTAAAATAGCTAAAGACATATACCTGACATCAACCCTAATTTATATCAAAGATGGCATCACAAATAAAATTATTAGCATGTTGAAGAAGATTAACAATGCTATGAGTATTATGATCTGTTACTTGTTGTGCTAAAGCTTCTAACCAGAAAGTTGAAGCTGCAGCAACATCTGCCAAAGATATAGCAGGTCTAAGAAGATTACCTGAACATAAGTAAGCTTTTCTTAGAAAGGATTCAATTTTCCTATCTAAAGGATCCTTAAAGGAAGTACCATCTGCCGTAGGAATAGTAGTACGTTTAGCAAGAGTAGAGATAGCCCCATCAACCTTAGGGATTTTGTCCCAAAACTCTAATCTGTCAGATGGCACAGGATATAATTGTTTAAACCGCTTAGAAGGAGTAAATGAATTACCCATATTATTCCATTCCCTGGAGATTACTTCAGAAATAGCATCAGGGACGGGAAAAACCCCCGGAATAACCGCAGGAGATTTAAAAACCATATTCAAACGTTTAGATTTAGTAACAAGAGGACCAGAATCCTCTATTTCTAATGCAATTAAGACTTCTTTAAGTAAAGAACGAATAAATTCCATTTTAAATAAATAAGAAGATTTATCAGTATCAATCTCTGAAACAGAATCCTCTGAACCTGAAAAATCAGTATCAGAAACAGAATCAGAATGATGATGTTCGTTTAAAAAGTCATCTGAAACATGAGAAGCTTTAAAAGACCTTTTACGATTACTGGAAGGAGGAATAACAGACATAGCCTTCTTAATAGATTTAGAAACAAAATCTCTTATGTTAACAGGAACACCCTGAATATTAGATGTTGATGGAACAGCAACAGGTAATGGAACATTACTAAAGGAAATATGTTCTGCATTAACAAGTTTGTCATGACATTCATCACAAACAACAGCCGGAGAAACAGTTACCACAAGCTTACAACAAATACACTTAACTTTGGTAGATCCAGCATCAGGCAGTGATTTTCCAGAAGTGGCTTCTGATTCAGGGTCAACCTGAGACATCTTGCAATATGTAATAGAAAAAAAACATATAAAGCAAAATTGGTCAAATTCCTTAAATAAAGGAATGGGAAAAAATGCCAATGAATAAGCCTCTAGCAAACCAGAAGCAATAAGCAATAAGACTTAAATATTGTGGAGACAACAATGACGCTCAAATTTTTTTAGCGCCAAAAAAGACGCCCACATTATTTGGCGCCTAAATGCTTTTGGCGTAAAAAATGACGCCACATCCGGTAACGCCGACATTTTTGGCGCAAAAAACGTAAAAAAATGACGCAACTTCCGGCGACACGTATGACGCCGGAAATGACAAAATTTTTGCGCCAAGAATGACGCAATAAAATGAAGCATTTTCAGCCCCCGCGAGCCTAACAGCCCACAGGAAAAAAATCTAATTTTAAGATAAGACAAAATTTATTTATTCATATGCATTATCCCAAATATGAAACTGACTGTCTGAAATAAGGAACGGTGAATATCCTGAATCAAGGCAAATAAATGTTTAAACACATATATTTAGAACTTTATACAAAAGTGCCCAACCATAGCTTAGAGTGTCACAAAATAAGACTTACTTACCCCCGGACACTCTTCTACATGTAGTAGAAAGCCAAACCAGTACTGAAACGAGAATCAGTAGAGGTAATGGTATATATAAGAGTATATCGTCGATCTGAAAAGGGAGGTAAGAGATGAATCTCTACGACCGATAACAGAGAACCTATGAAATAGACCCCGTAGAAGGAGATCATTGAATTCAAATAGGCAATACTCTCTTCACATCCCTCTGACATTCACTGCACACTGAGAGGAAAATCGGGCTCCAGCCTGCTGCGAAGCGCATATCAACGTAGAATCTAGCACAAACTTACTTCACCACCTCCATGGGAGGCAAAGTTTGTAAAACTGATTTGTGGGTGTGGTGAGGGGTGTATTTATAGGCATTTTGAGGTTTGGGAAACTTTGCCTCTCCTGGTAGGAATGTATATCCCATACGTCACTAGCTCATGGACTCTTGCTAATTACATGAAAGAAAGCCATATTCAGCTGAAAAAAATAATCCACAACCCAAAAAAATAAGTTTATTTCCATTTTTGAAAGAAAAAAAATTAAATAAAAAAGCAGAAGAATCATACTGAAACAGCTGCCTGAAGTACTTTTCTACCAAAAAACTGCTTCTGAAGAAGCAAATACATCAAAACGGTAGAATTTAGTAAATTTATGCAAAGAGGACCAAGTTGCCGCTTTGCAAATCTGATCAACTGAAGCTTCATTCTTAAAAGCCCACGAAGTGGAGACCGATCTAGTAGAATGAGCTGTAATTCTCTGAGGCGGGGCCTGACCCGACTCCAAATAAGCTTGATGAATCAAAAGTTTCAACCAAGAAGCCAAGGAAATAGCAGAAGCCTTCTGACCTTTCGTAGGACCAGAAAATAAAACAAATAGACTAGAAGCCTTCCTGAAATTTTTAGTAGCTTCCACATAATATTTCAAAGCTCTTACCATATCCAAAGAATGTAAGGATCTTTCCAAAGAATTCTTAGGATTAGGACATAAGGAAGGGACAACAATTTCTCTACTAATGTTGTTAGAATTCACAACCTTAGGTAAAAATTGAAAAGAAGTCCGCAAAACTGCCTTATCCTGATGAAAAATCAGAAAAGGAGACTCACAAGAAAGAGCAGATAGCTCAGAAACTCTTCTAGCAGAAGAGATAGCCAAAAGGAACAACACTTTCCAAGAAAGTAGTTTAATGTCCAAAGAATGCATAGGCTCAAATGGAGGAGCCTGTAAAGCCTTCAGAACCAAATTAAGACTCCAAGAAGGAGAAATTGATTTAATGACAGGTTTAATATGAACTAAAGCTTGTACAAAACAGTGAATATCAGGAAGTATAGCAATCTTTCTGTGAAATAAAATAGAAAGAGCGGAGATTTGACCTTTCAAGGAACTTGCAGACAAACCCTTATCCAAACCATCCTGAAGGAAATGTAAAATTCTAAAAATTCTTAAAGAATGCCAGGAGAATTTATGAGAAGAACACCATGAAATGTAAGTCTTCCAAACTCTATAATAAATCTTTCGAGAGACAGATTTACGAGCTTGTAACATAGTATTAATCACTGAGTCAGAGAAACCTCTATGACTTAGAACTAAGCGTTCAATTTCCATACCTTCAAATTTAATGATTTAAGATCCTGATGGCAAAACGGACCTTGAGATAGTAGGTCCGGCCGTAACGGAAGTGGCCAAGGCGGACAACTGGACATCCGAACCAGATCCGCATACCAAAACCTGTGTGGCCATGCTGGAGCCACCAGCAACACAAAAGACTGTTCCATGATGATTTTGGAGATCACTCTTGGAAGGAGAACTAGAGGCGGGAAGATGTAAGCAGGATGATAACACCAAGGAAGTGTCAGTGCATCCACTGCTTCCGCCTGAACATCCCTGGACCTGGACAGGTATCTGGGAAGTTTCTTGTTTAGATGAGAGGCCATGAGATCTATCTCTGGAAGACCCCACATATGAACAATCTGAGAAAACACATCTGGATGGAGAGACCACTCCCCTGGATGTAAAGTCTGGCGGCTGAGATAATCCGCCTCCCAATTGTCTACACCTGGGATATGCACCGCAGAGATTAGACAGGAGCTGGATTCCGCCCAAGCAAGTATCCAAGATACTTCTTTCATAGCTTGGGGACTGTGAGTCCCACCCTGATGATTGACATAAGCCACAGTTGTGATATTGTCTGTCTGAAAACAAATGAACGGTTCTCTCAGAGGCCAAGACTGAAGAGCCCTGAGAATTGCACGGAGTTCTCAAATATTTATTGGTAATCTCGCCTCTTGAGATTTCCAAAACACCTTGTGCTGTCAGAGATCCCCAAACAGCTCACCAACCTGAAAGACTTGCATCTGTTGAAATCACAGTCCAGGTTGGCCGAACAAAGGAAGCCCCTTGAACCAAACGATGGTGATCTATCCACCATGTCAGAGATTGTCGTACATTGGGATTCAAGGATATGAATTGTGATATCTCTGTATAATCCCTGCACCATTGATTCAGCATGCAAAGCTGTAGAGGTCTCATGTGAAAAGGAGCAAAGGGGATCGCGTCCGATGCTGCAGTCGCGAGACCTAAAACTTCCATGCACATAGCCACTGAAGGGAATGACTGAGACTGAAGGTGCCGGCATGCTGCGACCAATTTTAAACGTCTCTTGTCTGTTAGAGACAGAGTCATGGACACTGAATATATCTGGAAGCCTAAAAAGGTGACCCTTGTCTGAGGAATCAAGAAACTTTTTGGTAAATTGATCCTCCAACCATGTTTCCGAAGAAACAACACTAGTTGATTTGCGTGAGATTCTGCAGTATGTAAAGACTGAGCTAGTACCAAGATATCGTCCAAATAAGGAAACACAGCAATACCCTGTTCTCTGATTACAGATAGTAGGGCACCCAGAACCTTTGAAAAGATTCTTGGAGCTGTTGCTAGGCCAAATGGAAGAGCAACAAATTGGTAATGCTTGTCTAGAAAAGAGAATCTCAGAAACTGATAGTGTTCTGGATGAATCGGAATATGAAGGTATGCATCCTGCAAGTCTATTGTGGACATATAATGTCCTTGCTGAACAAAAGGCAGAATAGTCCTTATAGTCACCATCTTGAAAGTTGGTACTCTTACATAACGATTCAAAATTTTTAGATCCAGAACTGGTCTGAATAAATTTTCGTTCTTTGGTACAATGAATAGGTTTGAATAAAACCCCAAACCTTGTTCCTGAGGAGGAACTGGCATTATTACCCCTGAAGACTCCAGATCTGAAACACACTTCAGAAAAGCCTGAGCTTTTACTGGATTTACAGGGATGTGTGAGAGAAAAAATCGTCTCACAGGAGGTCTTACTTTGAATCCTATTCAATACCCCTGAGAGACAATGCTCTGAATCCAATGATTTTGGACAGATTTTATCCAAAAATCCTTGAAAAACCTTAATCTGCCCCCCACCAGCTGAGCTGGAATGAGGGCCACACCTTCATGCGGATTTAGGGGCAGACATTGGTTTCCTAAATGGCTTGGATTTATTCCAATTAGAGGAAGGCTTCCAACTGGAAGCAGATTCCTTGGGAGGAGGATTGAGTTTTTGTTCCTTATTTTGACGAAAGGAACGAAAACGGTTAGAAGCCTTAGATTTACCCTTAGGTTTTTTATTCTGAGGCAGAAAAACTCCTTTTCCTCCAGTGATAGCTGAAATAATAGAATCCAACTCAGAACCAAATAAATTATTACCTTGGAAAGAAAGAGATAGTAATCTAGATTTAGCTGTCATATCAGCATTCCAAGATTTAAGCCACAAAGCTCTTCTAGCTAATACAGCTAAAGACATGGATCTAACATCAATTTTGATAATATCAAAAATGGCATCACAAATAAAATCATTAGCATGTTGCAGTAAGCGAGTAATGCTAGATATGTCAGGATCCAAATCTTGTTGCGCTAAATTCTCCAACCAAAAAGTTGAGGCAGCCACAACATCAGCCAAAGAAATAGCAGGTCTGAGATGATGACCTGAATATAAATAGGCCTTCCTTGGATAGGATTCAAGCTTCCTATCTAAAGGATCCTTAAAGGAAGTACTATCTGTCATAGGAATAGTGGTACGTTTAGCAAGAGTAGAAATAGCCCCATCAACTTTGGGGATTTTTTCCCAAAACTCTATAGATTTTGCTGGTAAAGGATACAATTTTTTAAACCTTGAAGAAGGAATAAAAGAAGTACCTGGCTTATTCCATTCCCTAGAAATCATATCAGAAATAGCCTCAGGAATAGGAAAAAAAACAGTGGAAACCACAGGAGGTTTAAAAACAGCATTTAAACGTTTATTAGACTGAACGTCAATAGGACTGGTTACTTCAATATCCAAAGTAATTAACACTTATTTTAATAAAGAACACATATACTATTTCAAATAAATAAGTAGATTTGTCAGTGTCAATGTCTGAGGATGGATCTTCTGAATAAGATAGATCCTTATCAGAAGAGGATAAATTATTATATTGCTGGTCATTGGAAATTTCATCAGCTAAATGAGAAGTTTATTAGAAGGTGGAAATGCAGACAAAGCCTTCAGAATAGGATCAGATACAAATTCTTTAAAATTTACAGGTATATCATGTACATTAGAAGTTGAAGGAACTGCAACTGGCAATGTACTATTACTGATGGAAACACTATCTGCATGTAAAAGTTTATCATGACAACTATTACAAATGATATTTGGTGGAATAATTTCTACACTTTTACAACAAATGCACTTAGCTTTGGTAGAACCGATGTCAGGCAGCAATATTCCAGCAGAAACATCTGAGGCAGAATCAGATTGGGACATCTTGCTCAATGTAAGAGAAAAAAAAACATATAAAGCAAAATTATCTATTTCTTTATATGACAGTTTCAGGAATGGGAAAAAATGCAAAAGAATAGGCCTCTGATAGAGAAAAAAGCAAGAGGCAAACATCAATGGGGTATTGAAAAAATGCAAAAAAATTTGACATTTGAAAAATGCAAAAAATGACACACTCGCATCACTGACGCCGCCGTGTGAAAGGTCATAAACGTCTTTTTCCGCGCCAAAAAAAAAAATTGTGCCAAGAATGACGCAATAAAGTTTAGCATTTGACGCACCCGCGGGCCTAATACCCGCAATAGCAAGAAAATAGTCAATTGAAAAAAAGACTAAACACCAGGTAAGAAATACATTTCTTAATTGTTTAAATTCCCCAAATATGAAACTGACAGTCTGCTGAAGGAAATACATGAACCTGACTCATGGCAAATATAAGTACAATACATATATTTAGAACTTTATATAAATGCATAAAGTGCCAAACCTATAGGTGTCTTAAGAAATAAAAAACATACTTACCAAAAGACACCCATCCACATATAGCAGATAGCCAAACCAGTACTAAAACAGTTATTAGTAGAGGTAATGGTAAATTGAGAGTATATCGTCGATCTGAAAAGGGAGGTAGGAGATGAATCTCTACGACCGATAACAGAGAACCCATGAAAAAGACTCCCGTTGTATTCAATAGGTGATACTCCCTTCACATCCCTCTGACATTCGCTGTATTCTGAGAGGAATCGGGCTTCAACAATGCTGAGAAGCGCATATCAACGTAGAAATCTTAGCACAAACTAACTTCACCACCTCCATAGGAGGCAAAGTTTGTAAAACTGAATTGTGGGTGTGGTGAGGGGTGTATTTATAGGCATTTTGAGGTTTGGGAAACTTTGCCCCTCCTGGTAGGATTGTATATCCCATATGTCACTAGCTCATGGACTCTTGCCAATTACATGAAAGAAATAAGTGTTCTGCACTTCCATTTCTAACAGGAACTGAAAAGCACACAATTACAGAATGGAATTACAGGAAAGGGGGACAAAATAAATAATGAAAGTATATTGCAAAGGTTTTTTTTAATTATACATTTTATCATTTTATATTGTCATCTTAAAGTGTTTAATGTCTCTTTAAGAAGTCCAAGAAACCACCAATTTTGTTATAAAGGATCAGTATAGCTTGCCTGTTCTGTTAAAATCACTGGATGATTTCCCTGTCACTAAAGAGATGTGAAACACAATATTTTTCTTTTGTGATTCAGAGCACACAAATCAATTTACTTCTATTATCAAATTTGCTTTGTTTCCATGGTACTCTTTGTTGAAACAACATCTAGGTAGGTGTCTATAGAACGAAATAGCAGGATATTGTGCTGCCATCTAGTGCTCTTGCTAATGTATAACATTCTTGCAAAACTGTTGCCACATAATGCTCCAGACACGTGCACACTACTGAGCTTATGTGCCTGCTTTTCAACAAAAGATACCAAGAT
Source organism: Bombina bombina (assembly GCF_027579735.1). Classification (NCBI taxonomy): domain Eukaryota; kingdom Metazoa; phylum Chordata; class Amphibia; order Anura; family Bombinatoridae; genus Bombina; species Bombina bombina. The sequence goes on along the minus strand of NC_069501.1, from coordinate 862,498,368 downwards.
AGTAATACATTAAAAAGTTGTTTAAATTGCAGGTCTATCTGAATCATGAAATAAAAATGTTGGGTTTCTAGTCCCTTTAAGGGCATAAAAGGCCCAATTTGGGAAGAAAATCAATTTTCCAATGTCTTCTCTGCTGGACAATTAATGATTGATCCTGATTCTCACATTCTAGTCTCAATATATGTTACAACAAAATATTGGAGACAAAAAGGTAAAAAACCAAACCAAAAGACTAATATTTAAAGAGAATTTAAGAGAATTGCCTTGTGCATGATTAGAAAATTAAACGTTTATGATTCAGAAAGAGTTTATCATTTTAAGACCATTTTAAATTCACTTCTATTATCATATTTAATTTGTTCTGTTGGTATCCTTTATTGAAAAGAATATTTGCATATCCTCAGTAGCACCTATGTACTACATTGAGCTAGCTGGTGATTAGTGGTTACAAACATTTGTATCTTGTCATTGGCTCACTAGATGTGGTCAGCTAGCTCCAAGTAATGCATTGCTGCTCTGTAATACCCTTACAAGAATTAAAAACATAGTTATGTGCAAGCAATATTGCAATAATAAAACACTCTAAAATATTATATGCAATATAGTTCTGCTGATACTCCTGAACTTACCTTCCTGCTTGTCAACAAAGGATAACAAGATAATGAAGAAAATGTAATAATATAAGTAAATTGCAAAATTATTTAAAATCGTATGCTCTGAATCATGACAGAAAAAAATTGAGTTTTATGTCCCTTTAAGATTTTAGTATTGTGGAGTTCATTCTTAAAATCACCTTCGAAGAGGTCAATTTGACTTTCTTTGTTTATTTGTATCATCTAAAAGAAAATATTCTTGTATATGCTGCAAAACTTACTTTGTGATCAAAGCAGATGGCAATTTTTCCCTTGCAAGCCTATTCTACACCATTAATCATTGTCATATTTTCCTCCTAACAGCACCAACTAATTGTATTTATTTTCTGCTTATCTCATTAGCTTTGTTCTCAGTAGATGCCTTGTTTTTATATTTAAAAAAATATAAACTGAAGCACAAAATAAACAATGGACAAAAGGCAATTTATATATTTGTTGGAAAATGAAATATTTTGAACAAACCACAACTATACTGTAAAGTCTGTCTTCACAACATAGACTAATTTCTCATGATGAAGTGATATTTTAAGTAAAATTTCTCGATCACAAAAGGAGATGTGAAAAAAAAAGTATGTTCACCTGATAAAATTAATTTGTTACATGAAGAGTCTCTGAGTCATCACATGTGGGAATTCCCCTCCTTACCACTAGGAGGAGGAATAAGACATTCAAACTGCCACCACTGGAACAAAAAGACAATCAATCAAAACAGACCTTACAATCCCTCCCACTTCCCCATGATCCTCAGTCATATAGCCAAGTAGATGAGAAAAGCAGGAAAGATAAAGCAGGACAAAGAAGTGAAAAACAGATACTGCCACAACTGGAACAAAAAGAAGAGCAGGGCTCTTGGACTCTCACCATCAGAAAGAAATTAATTTATCAAGGAAACACAGTGAAGACCAGACGTTACTACTCAGGCACTAACGCCTTCCAACTTAACTGCCAATAGCAGCTTTAGAAAAGACATACACCTCAAAAGTGGCTACCTTGTTATGAAAGACCCAAGAAGTGGCAACTGCTCTAGTAGAATGAGAAGTAATGAGCTCTGGAGGAGTTTTCTCTGCAACCAAAATATGCCTGATGAACTAAGGCTTTTAGGGCAAGCAGCTAAAGTTACAGTCATTGCTTTCTGCTATTTGCGAGACCCAAAAAGTTTACAAAAAGAGAATAAGAAAGCTTTAAATATTTGTGGCTTCCACATAATAATTTATACCCCTCAAAACATCTAAATTGTGAAAATGACGCTCCTTAGAGTTCTTAGTAGCTAGACAAAAATAAAATACCACAATTTCCTGACTAATAGTATCTTGAGATACATTAGGAATAAATGAATAACTAGTGCCAAGAACCCCTTATCCTGATGAAAAATTAGAAAAGGAGGTTTGCATGACAAAGCTGAAAAGCTCCAAAAACCCTTCCAACCAAACAAATGGTTAGAAGAATAAAAGCTGAAGGTCTAAACTATGCATAGACTAAAAAGAAGGCATTTAACCCCTTAACGACCGAGGACGTGCAGGGTACGTCCTCAAAAAAAAGGCAGTTAATGCCTGAGAACGTACCCTGCACGTCCTCGGTGTGGAAAGCAGCTGGAAGCGATCCTGCTCGCTTCCAGCTGCTTTCCGGTTATTGCAGTGATGCCTCGATATGGAGGCATCCTGCAATAACCCCCCTTGGCCATCCGATGCAGAGAGAGCCACTCTGTGGCCCTCTCTGCACCGGACATCGGTGGCCGGTATCGTTGGTGGGTGGGAGCAAGTCTGGGAGGCGGGTGGGCGGCCATCGATGTGCCCAGTGGAGTGGAGGGGGGCGGGATCGGGGGCGGGAGGGGCGGGAGTGTGCACGGGGGGCGGCGGGCGGGCGCGTGCAGGGGGCGGGAGCGGGAGGGAACCGCTACACTACAGAAAAATCAAGTACTTGAATTAACTTTTTGAAAGCTGTAAATAACAGCTAAAAGATGTGGAAGGGGTGGGGGGTTGATCTTAGGGGGGGGGGGGGAAGCTACACTGCAGAAAAGGGTTTTTATTTTAAAAAAAAGGCACATTATTCACTAAACTGGGTACTGGCAGACAGCTGCCAGTACCCAAGATGGCGCCCATTAAGGCAGAGGGGGAGGGTTAGAGAGCTCTTTGGTGGGGGATCAGTAAGGCTGGGGGCTAAGGGGGGATCCTACACAGCAGCATATGTAAATATGCTAAAAAAATTTAAAAAAAAACCCCAAATATAGCTTTTATTTTAGTACTGGCAGAGTTTCTGCCAGTACTTAAGATGGCGGGGACAATTGGGGGGTGGGGGAGGGAAGAGAGCTGTTTGGGAGAGATCAGGGGGTCTCATGTTTCAGGTGGGAGGCTGAGCTCTACACTAAAGCTAAAATTAACCCTGCAAGCTCCCTACAAGCTACATAATTAACCCCTTCACTGCTAGCCATAATACACGTGTGAAATGCAGCGGCATTTGGCGGCCTTCTAATTACCAAAAAGCAACGCCAAAGCCATATATGTCTGCTATTTCTGAACAAAGGGGATCCCATAGAAGCATTTACAACCATTTGTGCCATAATTGCACAAGCTGTTTGTAAATGATTTCAGTGAGAAACCTAAAATTGTGAAAAATTTAATGTTTTTTTTTAATTTGATCGCGTTTGGCGGTGAAATGGTGGCATGAAATATACCAAAATGGGCCTAGATCAATACTTGGGGTTGTCTACTACACTACACTAAATCTAAAATTAACCCTAGAAGCTCCCTACATGCTCCATAATTAACCCCTTCACTGCTGGGCATAATATACGTGTAGTGCGCAGTGGCATTTAGCAGCCTTCTAATTACTAAAAAGCAACGCCAAAGCCATATATGTCTGCTATTTCTGAACAAAGGGGATCCCAGAGAAGAATTTACAACCATTTAAGCCATAATTGCACAAGCTGTTTGTAAATAATTTCAGTGAGAAACCAAAAGTTTGTGAAAAAATTTGTAAAAAAGTGAACGATTTTTTGTATTTAATCGCATTTGGCGGTGAAATGGTGGCATGAAATATACCAAAATGGGCCTAGATCAATACTTTGGGATGTCTACTAAAAAAAATTATATACATGTCAATGGATATTCAGAGATTCCTGAAAGATATTAGTGTTCTAATGTAACTAGCGCTAATTTTGAAAAATAATGGTTTGGAAATAGCAAAGTGCAACTTGTATTTATGGCCCTATAACTTACAAAAAAAGCAAAGAAGATGTAAACATTGGGTATTTCTAAACTCAGGACAAAATTTAGAAACTATTTAGCATGGGTGTTTTTTGGTGGTTGTAGATGTGTAACAGATTTTGGGGGTCAAAGTTAGAAAAAGTGTGTTTTTTTCAATTTTTTCCTCATATTTTATAATTTTTTTTATAGTAAATTATAAGATATGATGAAAATAATGGTATCTTTAGAAAGTCCATTTAATGGCGAGAAAAACGGTATATAATATGTGTGGGTACAGTAAATGAGTAAGATGAAAATTACAGCTAAACACAAACACCGCAAAAATGTAAAAATAGCCTTGGTCCCAAACGGACAGAAAATGGAAAAGTGCTGTGGTCATTAAGGGGTTAAAGAACTATAAAAACCAGGTTAAGATTCCATGAAAAATAAATAACTGGCTGAAGAAAGGTCTGAAAATCAGAAATTTTAGCAATTCTCTTTTGGAACCAAACATAAAGATCTGAAATCTGACCCTTTAGGAAACTGGAAAAACAAATCCTTATCTGGACCTTCCAGCAGGAACTCAAGTACAAATTTTGAAGCAATTCCAAAGAAAATTTTTGTGAGCACACAGTGCAAAAAAGGTTTTGTAGACCCTGTCAGAAAAACCTCTCTGAGACAGAATTAAGCGTTTAAATGCCATGCCTTCAAATTCAGTTTTGAGATCTTGATAAAAGGAAAGACTTTGTGAGAGAGGATACTTTCTTAAAAAGCAGCAAATAGGAAACTTGGGTTCTTTCGGTTAAAATCCAAAAATCTTTATTTATCAAACAAGGATAAAATCCATACTCACAAGAACAAAGATAAACAAGCTGGTCTTACTAGTTTCGTCGAAGTGCCATAATCATAGACCTGAGTCAGTTTTGAGATCTTGATAAAAAGAAAGACCTTGTGAGAGAGGATACTTTCTTATCGGAAGAGGGCATGAAGACATCTGAACCAGATATGCAAATCAAATCCTGTGAGCTCATTGCGGAACAATCAGAATTACTGAGGCTTGTTCCTGCTTGATTCCTGCTATCACTCTGGATAGTAACAAGAATGGAGGAAAAATGTAAATCAGGTTGAACGACCAGGGAACCACAAAGGCATCTAGCAGACATGTCCGAGGGTCCTGAGACCTGGCATAATACTAAGACAAGTTTTGGTTTAGGCTGGCTAGAGACCATGAGATCTATCTCTGGCAAACTTCAAGAGTGAAGATATTGGCGACTGGGAAATGTTCCAAAAAAAATTATGGGAAACTTGTACTCCTGAAGAGACCACACTCCCTGCGCTCTCCAAGACTTGCAGATTGCACATCAACTTAACAAACTGGCATCTGTGAAAAAGGTATTTTAGAAAATAACCTTCTTGCACTTAAGGATAACAAAATTTATGCTTACACGATAAATTAATTTCTTTCAAGTTTGTGAGAGTCCACAATCCATTAATCCAGGGAATTCAAGTCCTGGCAACTAGGAGGAGGCAAAGATTTCCAAAACATCCAAGATACCTTCATCCCTTTTACGTATAGCCAAGAAAGAAGTAGAGGGTAAAAAAAAAAACAATTTGTTGCTGCAAATGTATTCAACAGAAGCCTGAGGAGGTGAAAACATTGTGCTCTACTGCACCCCAAACTGAGAGGCATGTTTCTGTCAAGATTATTGTCCAAGTTGGACATACAAAAGATGCCTCCAGAGAAATGGATTGGTTCTCTATCCACCAGGATAGATAATTCCTTGTCATGAGTTCCAAAATTATCCTTTGAAAAAAAGTTGACTATAGTTGTTGCACCACTAATGTAGCATGCATAATTGAAGAGGTCCACATGGAACCAGGCAAATGGAATAGCATCTTATGCAGCAATCATCAGATCTAATACCTCCTTGCATAAGGCTACAGTAGGATTAGAGTGAGAAGTGAGACAGAAGTCTCACACATGTTATCTGTAGCATTGATCTACTTTTATCTGTCAAGGAAAATCTCATTGCTATCAAGTCTATAATAACTTCTAGAAAGGAGACTCTGGTTTGAGGAGCTAGAGATTTCTTTGGAATGTAGAGAAACCATGATTGCAAAGAAATAAGATGAGATACTGCTAAATGTAAAGATGGAGCCTGAACCAAGATATCATCCAGGTATGGCCATCAAAATAACACAGACAAGAGCATATCCCAGCAGTTTTTAAAAAAAATTCTAGAAGCAGTAGCCAGACCAAAATTGAAGAGCAAACAAACTAAAAATGTTTGTCCTGATAGGCAACTCTTAGGAACTGGTGAAAGTCTTTGTGAATAGGTATATGAAGGCTTGTGGCTTCAGCGGGTCGGTCCTTTAGAACATGGGACAGAAGAAACCTCCCTTTTTGGAAAAAATTCTAGAAGCAGTAGCCAGACCAAAATTGAAGAGCAAACAAACTAAAAATGTTTGTCCTGATAGGCAACTCTTAGGAACTGGTGAAAGTCTTTGTGAATAGGTATATGAAGGCTTGTGCCTTCAGCGGGTCGGTCCTTTAGAACATGGGACAGAAGAAACCTTCCTTTTTGGAGCTTCGATTATAAAACACATTATGTACCAATTTAAAAAAAAAAAATATATATATATATATATATATATATATATATATATATAGTGTTTGCTTGGGTGTTTCTTGATCTGCGCTGTGTACGTTGCAAATGGTTATTTTGCTCTAAATAGTTCCTCCTGATATATTTCAATGGCAGCTAGTTTCTGAATATTCCACTATCATCAAATGGAATGTGAAGGAAAAAGGTATGGAGTTGAGTTTCAGAGTCCAGCGCACATAGAATGGAGAAAAACAAAACCAAATTATGGTGCAGTATGTCAGTACTAGGCAATCAAAAACTAAACGTGAGATTTAAATGTGCTCACCTTGTTTAACCTCAAACATGTGAGGTATGTTGGAAGCATAGAGGGGATGTAATCCCTATCTGTGGTAAAGATGTTTCCAGCTGGTATGCAGAAACTTTTAGCAGGTGCAAATCGTTATATCCCTGGAGTAGAAATATGTTGGTATTTCAGACAAACTTCTCCTCTCTGGAGTTAGGTAGAGACATTTTAATTCTTTTTGCAGGATTTCTTTCCTTGTTGCTGTTTATTTCTTTTCCCCTTCTTTATACTTTAAAGGCTTCTCCTCTCTGGAGTATGGTATAAACTTTATGTATGCAAACCAATTAGTGCTCAGTTTACATACTATGAGATCAATTGTGGATATTAATTGCAGCACTCATGAGATGTGTATAAATGATGCTTGCAAGGACACAAAGTGAAATTTAAAATAAAAACACTTTTATTTTCCAATGTCCAATAAAAAATGATAAACAGAAATCCTCTTTGATAATAGTCCAGATCAGGGACAGAAATAGGTGAGCAGATGAAATATAGTATATTTCTCTAAATCCGGTAGTGAGTTTTTTTTCTTATCAGGGCTGGTGCAAAAACAGCTAGCTGATAAAAATTAGTGATATTGTGGTATAGGATGCTGTAAGTACAGCTGAAGGTAAATTCCTTGCGGTGTTTTTGAGCTCTGAAAAGCTCCCAGAGTTCAGGTGGATAAGTTGGTGTTTATGATGGAAAACCGTAATAAATAGTTACATGAACTGCTGTAAATACAGCTAGATGATGATTCCTTGTGGTTTTTTGAGCTCTAGATAGCTCACAATATCCAGATGGATGTGGATTCTGAAGCCTGTCAGTGACAGGGTCCGTTGCTGAAGTGTTTGAAGCTTGGTCTCCCTGGACAGGAAGTGACGTCAGAAGTGGGCGTGCCCTTATGCGTTTCGTGAATTACATTCACTTCATCAGAGGGTATCTATATATATATATGTTTAGCACCCAAGGATATTGTGCATATTGTGACAAAACCTTCTGAAAAAACATGTAATCTACCCCTACCAGAATAGGATCTGTATCGGAGGCCGCACCTTCATGCAGAGTAGAGGAAGAAGGCTTTTTTGACTGTTTAGCCTTGTTCCAATTGCAGTTAGATTTCCGGGAAGATATGGAAGAATCTTGTTTTTGAGAAGAGGTTCTCTGTTTGACGAAAGAAATGAAGGTGATTAGCAGTCCTGCTTTTTCTCTTATAACTCTTGTCTTGAGGGAGAAAGGCTCCTTTATCTCCAGTCACAGTAGAAATTAATTCATCTAGACCAGACTCAAACAGTAGTTGGTAGAGGAAACATCCTTTTAAATGCAGAAAACAGGTTAAAAGGAAGACCAGGCTTAAACCACTCTTTGGTAATAACTTTAGTTATCACCACTGGAACAGGAAATCATCTGGTGTTTTAACAGAAGGTGGGAAGATTAAATCCAATGGATTTTTCTTCCAATGGCTTAGAGTCCTTAACCACTAAAGTACATAAAACCTCCTTTAAAAGAGTTCACAGTTGTTCAAACTTGAACATAAAAACTAAATTTATGCTTACCTGATAAATTACTTTCTTTTACAATATGACGAGTCCACGGATTTCATCCTTATTTGTGGGATATTTACCTCCTGCTAACAGGAAGTGGCAAAGAGCACCACAGCAGAGCTGTATATATAGCCCCTCCCTTCCCCTCCACCTCCAGTCATTCGGCCGAAGGTTATAGGAGGAGAAAAGGAAAGGCTAAAAAGGTGCAGAGGTGACTGAAGTTTACAAAAAATATAAAGAAAAACTGTCTTAAAAATTACAGGGTGGGACGTGGACTCGTCATATCGTAAAAGAAAGTAATTTACCAGGTAAGCATAAATTTAGTTTTCTTTTACAAAGATATGACGAGTACACGGATTTCATCCTTACTTGTGGGAAACCAATACCAAAGCAATAGGACACAGATGAAAGGGAGGTACAAGACAGGAACCTAAACGGAAGGCACCACTGCTTGAAGAATCTTTCTCCCAAAGATAGCCTCAGAAGAAGCAAAAGTTTCAAATTTGGAAAATTTGGAAAAAGTGTGAAAGGACGACCAAGTCAGAGCCTTACAAATCTGTTAAACAGATGCATCGTTTTTAAAAGTCCATGTGGAAGCCACAGCCCTAGTAGAATGAGCCGTAATTCTTTCAGGAGGCTGCTGTCCAGCAGTCTCATATGCCAGGCGGATGATACTTCTCAGCCAAAAAGAAAGAGAGGTAGCCGTAGCTTTCAGACCCCTACGCTTTCCAGAATAAACATTGAATAATGAAGATGATTGACGGAAATCCTTAGTTGCCTGTAAGTAAAACTTTAAGGCATGGACCACATCCAAGTTATGTAACATACACTCCTTCTTAGAAGAAGGATTAGGACACAAGGAAGGAACAACAATTTCCTGATTTATATTCTTATTCAAAACAACCTTAGGAAGAAAACCTGGTTTGGTACGTAAAACCACCTTATCAGAATGAAATATGAGATAAGGCGAATCACACTGTAACGCTGAAAGCTCAGAAACTATTCGAGCAGAAGAAATAGCAACCAAAAACAAAACTTTCCAAGATAACAGTTTAATATCTATGGAATGCATAGGTTCAATCGGAACCCCTTGAAGAACTAAATTCAAACTCCAGGGAATCCTAGATAGAGCCTGACAAAAAGACTGAACATCAGGTACATTTGCCAAACGTTTGTGAAACAGAATTGACAAAGCTGAAATTTGTCCCTTTAAGGTACTCACTGATAACCCTTTCTCCAATCCTTCTTGGAGAAAAGACAGAATCCTAGGAATCCTAACTTTACTCCATGAGTAACCCTTGTATTCACACCAAAAAAGATATTTACGCCATATATTATGATAGATCTTTCTAGTGACAGGCTTTCTAGCCTGTATCAAAGTATTGATAACTGAATCAGAGAATCCTCGCTTAGATAAGATCAAGCGTTCAATCCTCCACGCAGTCAGATGCAGAAAAATTAGATTTGGATGTTGGAAAGAACCTTGAATGAGAAGGCCCTGTCTCAATGGAAGTTTCCACGGAGGCAGAGAGGACATGTCCCCTAGATCTGCATACCAAGTCCTGCGTGGCCACGCAGGCGCTATCAGGATCACTGAAGCTCTCTCCTGTTTGATTCAAGCAATCACGTGTAGGAGGAGAGGAAACGGCAGAAACACATAAGCTAGGCTGAACAACCAAAGCACTGCCAAGGCATCTATCAGTTCGGCCTGAGTGTCCCTTGACCGGGATCCATATCTTGGAAGCTTGGCATTCTGTCGGGATGCCATCAAATTCAATTCCGGTCTCCCCATCTGAGAATCAATGAGGCAAATACATCTGGGTAAAGTTCCCACTCCCCCGGATGAAAAGTCTGTTGACTTAGAAAATCTGATTCCCAGTTCTCTACTCCTGGGATGTAGATCGCTGACAGATGACAAGAGTGGGCCTCCGCCCAACTGATTATCTTGGATACCTCTATCATCGCTAAGGAACTCCTTGTTCCCCCTTGATGATTGACATATGCCACAGTCCGACTGGAATCTGATGAATTTAGCCGAAGCCAACTGAGGCCATAGAAACATAGAAACATAGATATTGACGGCAGATAAGAGCCATAGGCCCAGCAAGTCTGCCCGACCTTACCTAACAGTATAAATTTATCTAGTTCATAGGATAGCCCTATGCTTGTCCCATGCATTTTTAAAGTCCCCCACAGTGTTTGTTGCTACTACCTCTTGAGGAAGTTTATTCCATAAATCAATCACTCTTTCTGTAAAGAAGTGCTTCCTCAAATTACTCCTGAATCTACTACCCTTTAGCTTGAGCTCATGACCCCTTGTTCTTGAATTTTCCATTTTATGTAAAATACCCACAGCCTCAGTTTTACTAAACCCTTTAATGTACTTGAAAGTTGCTATCATATCACCTCTTTCCCTTCTCTCCTCTAAGCTATACATATTTAGGTCATTGAGCCTATCCTGGTAAGTTTTATTTTTTAGACCATGTACCATTTTGGTAGCCCTCCTTTGCACAGATTCAAGTTTGTTAATATCCTTCTGAAGATATGGCCTCCAGAACTGCACACAATACTCAAGATGAGGCCTAACTAATGATCTATAAAGTGGCATAAGAACCTTACTATTTCTGCTGCAAATACCTCTACCAATACATCCAAGCATTCTGCTAGCCTTACTCGCTGCATTACTACATTGTTTACTAAGTTTTAAATCATCTGAAATAATAATTCCCAAGTCCTGTTCCTCGTCTGTAACAGTCAGTAAAGTGTCATTGAGTCTGTAATTAACATTTGGATTTTTCTTCCCTAAATGCATTATTTTACACTTTGCTGTGTTAAACTTTAGATCCCAGTCGTTTGACCAATCCTCCAATTGTTGTATATCACTTCTCATTTTGTCTACCCCCCCTGGAACATCCACTCTGTTGCAAATTTTTGTATCATCTGCAAAGAGACATACTTTCCCCTGTAGCCCTTTGCTGATATCGCAGATAAATATGTTAAACAAAACAGGCCCCAGAACTGACCCCTGAGGCACACCACTAGTTACAGCCCCCTCTGCTGAATGAACTCCATTTACTAAGACACTTTGTTTTCTGTCCTTAAGCCAGCATTCCACCCAGTTCACAATTTCTGAATCTAGACCAAGGAGATATAGTTTGTGAATAAGTTTATTGTGTGGGACGGTGTCAAATGCTTTGCTGAAATCTAGATATGCTACATCAACTGCTCCTCCCTTGTCTAATACTTTTGTTACATAATCAAAGAAGTCAATTAGATTAGTCTGACATGATCTCCCTGAAGTAAAACCATGCTGATTTTGGTCCTCTAAATTGTTTGTCTTTATGTAAGTCATAATTCTTTCTTTTAAGAGGCTTTCCATTAATTTCCCTACTACTGAAGTTAAACTAACTGGCCTGTAGTTGCCAGATTCTTCTCTACTGCCCTTTTTATGAAGAGGTATTACATTTGCTATTCTCCAATCATCTGGGACAGCTCCTGTTAATAGTGACTGATTAAATAGATCAGTTAATGGGACAGTTAGCACTGATCAACGTTCTTTTAAAACCCTTGGATGAATATTATCAGGACCCACTGCCTTTGTAACATTTATTTTTGATAATGCTAACAAAACCTCATCCTCTGTAAAAAGATTACTGTTAAGCTTGTTTCTATTTTGCGTAGCATCCCTTAATGTAGACATTGTATCTTCACAATCTTTAGTGAAAACAGAACAGAAGTAATCATTGAGACAGTCTGCAATCTGCTTATCTCCTATTATTCTACCATCAACTGATTTCAATTTTACTATTCCTACCTTATTTTTTCTTCTTTCACTGATATATCTAAAGAATGTTTTGTCCCCATGTTTTACTGACTGTGCTATCTTCTCTTCTGCATGAGCTTTAACCTTCCTAATTAACTGCTTAGTCTTTTTTTGTTGGAGTCTCCATATTTTCATATCATCATCTGCTTGTGTGTGTCTGTAATTTTTATAAGCTATCTTTTTTGTCTTTACAGCATGTGCTACTTCTTTGGAAAACCAAATTGGTTTCCGCTTTCTTTTACTTTTACAGACATGTCTAATACAGTGTGCGGTTGCATCTAAAATGGCACCTTTCACAAATTCCCACTGTTCTTGAACCCCTATAATAAGAGTTTTCCCCTTTAAATAGTTTTTTAGGTATTCTCCCATTAATGAAAAATCTGCCGTCCTAAAGTCTAAAACTTTTGTTTTAGTCTGGGTGGACAATTCCTGAACATGAATACTAAACCAAACAGATTGAGGATCACTGGATCCTAAGTTCTCACCTACAGACACATCTGAAACTGTATCACTGTTTGTAAGTATTAGATCTAATATAGCTTCCTTACGAGTTGGTTCCTTGACTAATTGTTCAAGTGATTCCCCTAGCAGAGATTCAAGAATATACCTGCTTCTAGCCGATCTAGCAGAAGGAATCTTCCAGTCTATATCTGGCAAATTAAAGTCCCCCAGTACTATAACCTTACCCTCCATGGTCATTTTGGTTATTTCATCTAATAACAGATTGTCCAGTTTTTCATCCTGCAAAGTGAGGCCTATATACAACCCCTATTCTAAAAACATTTTTATCTCCAATTTCCAAAGTCACCCAAATACTTTCCACCTCATCATTTGTTCCTACAATTTCAGTAACCTTTATATTTTCATTTACATACAAAGCAACTCCTCCGCCTTTCTTTCCTACGCTGTTCTTTTTAAATAACCTGTATCCAGGTATGACTATGTCCCAGTCATGCAAATCATTGTACCATGTTTCTGTTATAGCTACTAAATCCAAGTTGTCCCTAGTCATTATTGAAATGAGTTCAGGTAATTTATTTCCTAAGCTGCGAGCATTTGTGCTCATGGCACGAAGAATTTTTCTACTAGAATTTCTAGAATTGTTACTTGGACTAACAGTTTTGGCATGCTGTGGGGGGCAGGTGGATATATTAATGCTACCCCCCTTTATTAGTTTAAATGATTTCTAATAAAGTATTTGAACTCCTCTCCCAGATACTCTGTTCCTTTAGCATCCAAATGCAAGCCATCTCTCTTAAATAACCTAGTATCTTTCCAAACAGAGCTATAATGGCCAATAAAACCAAATCCTCGTTCCCTGCACCACTTATCTAACCAATAATTAAATGTTGTTATCCGCTCCATCTTTCCTGCTTCCTGGTCATACACAGGTAAAATAGCAGAAAATGATAGAGTTGATGCCACAGTCTCTAAATGATTACCTAGGTCACAAAACTCTTTCTGAACAGCAGCAACATGATTACTAGCCAGATCATTTGTTCCTAAATGAACAATCACATCTAACTCACTTCCCTTTCCTGCTGCCTTAACAATTCTCAAAATACGATTCTTATCCCTGTGAGCAGTAGCTCCTGGAAGACATCTAACCTCCCTTGTTTCTCCTTTACTTTCACCTAAATACACATTCCTCAAAATAGAGTCACCCACTAACAGTCTTTTTCTCAAAAACACATCTGCAGTTCTTTCCTGTGTTATGTTACCTGGAGAATCAGGTGCCAATAGATTTAAATTACCTGTTACAGCTTCAGAGGGCTCAGAAACAGCAATCTCCTCATCACAAGTGTATTCGGCAAGAGCAGCATAGGAGTTTTGCAATGGCAGAGGTTGTGGGCATTGAATATTGCTCTCAGTTCCAGAATATTGATTGGAAGAAGAGACTCCACTTGAGTCCAAACACCCTGAGCCTTCAGGGAGTTCCAAACTGCACCACAGCCCAGAAGGCTGGCAATCTGTTGTCACTATTACCCACGAGGGTCTGCGGAAACAAGTCCCTTGGGACAGATGATCCGGCGACAACCACCAAAGAAGAGAGTTTCTGGTCTCTTGATCCAGATTTATCTGAGGAGATAAATCCGCATAATCCCCATTTCACTGTCCGAGCATGCACAGTTGCAGTGGTCTGAGATGAAAGCGAGCAAACGGAACAATGTCCATTGTCGCTACCATTAATCCAATTACTTCCATACACTGAGCCACTTAGGCACACTTTCTTTATTTAAAATATGCTTCTTACATTGTAAGGCCCTTTCAGTACAAGAGTTACACAATGTTAGAGGGGGTTGCACAAAAGCTTCTAAACACATAGAACAATGAAAATCCTCAATGTCAGACATGAATTTGTTTTTCTTTTAGCTAGGTAGTTATTAAATAATTAATAACTATTTAGCAACTATTCTACCTAGTTAAAATAAATACAAACTTGCCTGTAAAAAATAAATAAACCCTAAGATAGCTATAATGTAACTATTAGTTATATTGTAGCTAGCTTAGGGTTTATTTTACAGGTAAGTATTTAGTTTTAAATAGGAATAATTTAGCTAATGATAGTAATTTTATTTAGATTTATTTAAAATATATTTAAAATATATTTAAAATATATTTAAAGTTAGGGAGGGTTAGGGTTAGACTTGGGTGTAAATTTAGAATAGTGGCGGCGACGTTGGGGCCGCAGATTAGGGGTTAATAAATGTAGGTAGGATGCGGCAACATTGGGGGAGGGAGATTAGGGGTTAATAAATATAATGTAGGTGTTGGCGATGTTGGGGGCAGCAGATTAGGGGTTAATAAATATAATATAGGTGGCGGCGATGTCCAGAGCAGCAGATTAGGGGTTAATAAATATAATGTAGGTGGCGGCGATGTCGGGGGCGGCAGATTAGGGGTTAATAAGTGTAAGATTAGGGGTGTTTAGACTCAGGGTTCATGTTAGGGTGTTAGATGTAAACATAAAATGTGTTTCCCCATAGGAATCAATGGGGCTGCGTTACTGAGTTTTACGCTGCTTTTTGGCAGGTGTTAGACTTTTTCTCAGCCGGCTCTCCCCATTGATGTCTATGGGGAAATCGTGCACGAGCACGTACGACCAGCTCACCGCTGACTTAAACAGCACTGGTATTGGAGTGCAGTATGGAGCACAATTTTGCTCTATGCTCACTTCTTGCCTTTTAACGCCGGGTTTGTAAAAACCCGTAATACCAGCACTGCAGATAAGTGAGCGGTAAGAAAAAACTGCACATTAGCACCGCACAGCTCATAACGCAAGACTCGTAATCTAGCCGCAAGTTTGTGATGCTTCTATAATTTGTAATTAAAGTCTCCTGTATCAATTAACAGGTGCTGACAATATAGAAATCACACCGGCAACCAGTTAAAATGGTGAAAAATGTACTCAACCTTTCTGTTGTGTGTATATGTGTGCCACACTGAGCATGGAGAAGAGAAAGAGCAGCAAAGAATTGTCTGAGGATTTGAGAACAAAAAAATGTAGAAAAGCATGGACAATCTCAAGGTTACAAGTCCGTCTCCAGAGATCTTAATGTTCCTGTATCCACTATACGCACCGTTGTCAAATAGTTTATAGCCCATGGCACTGTAGCTTATCTCCCGGTACGTGGATAAAAGAGAAAAATTGATCAAAGATTGCATCGAAGGATTGTTCGAATGGTGGATAAAGAACCTTGATCTACTTCCAGACAAATTCAAGCTGACCATCAGGCACAGGGTACAAATGTGTCAGCTTGCACTATACGTTGCTATCTGAATGAAAATGGACGCTATGATAGGAGACCGAGGAGGACCCCACTGCTGACACAGAAACCTAAAAAAGCTGTTCCTGCCCAGAGGATGAGGCGGACTAGTTGCACCAAATCTGGCACTATATAGAAGAGCCATTTTGCTGCAGCAGATATTAGACTGGAGCCACAACTCAGGTCACAAGGCCTGGGTCCAACTAGATAACTATATACTTGAGAAGGGCAATGCTGCATCTTTTGCATGAATAGAACTTAGAAAACGCCCAGATACAATACACTATTATCCAAGTATATCTGAAACATTTAAAGAATGGGACAGGACCATAGCCACTAGCCCGCATGTATCTACCAGAGTCGGCCCACTTCTTCCTATCAGAGAAAACACTGACCTACCACTGGGCACCACAGGAACAACCCATAGGCCACCATAAAAATTGAAAGAAGGTACTCTTCATTTTGCAATAGAGGAGGGGACCATAGCACCATTGGAAAAATTACAACAATGGGACACAAAAACATTTCCTGCGTGGCTAACATGCATGCAACTAATACATTATATAGCTACAAAAAGACAAAAAAACATAATTTATGTAAGAACTTACCTGATAAATTCATTTCTTTCATATTAGCAAGAGTCCATGAGCTAGTGACGTATGGGATATACATTCCTACCAGGAGGGGCAAAGTTTCCCAAACCTCAAAATGCCTATAAATACACCCCTCACCACACCCACAAATCAGTTTAACGAATAGCCAAGAAGTGGGGTGATAAGAAAAAAGTGCGAAGCATAAATATAAGGAATTGGAATAATTGTGCTTTATACAAAAAAATCATAACCACCACAAAAAAAGGGTGGGCCTCATGGACTCTTGCTAATATGAAAGAAATTAATTTATCAGGTAAGTTCTTACATAAATTATGTTTTCTTTCATGTAATTAGCAAGAGTCCATGAGCTAGTGACGTATGGGATAATGACTACCCAAGATGTGGATCTTCCACGCAAGAGTCACTAGAGAGGGAGGGATAAAATAAAGACAGCCAATTCCGCTGAAAAAAATCCACACCCAAAAATAAAGTTTAAATCTTATAAAGAAAAAAACTGAAAATATAAGCAGAAGATTCAAACTGAAACAGCTGCCTGAAGTACTTTTCTACCAAAGACAGCTTCAGAAGAAGAAAACACATCAAAATGGTAGAATTTAGTAAAAGTATGCAAAGAAGACCAAGTTGCTGCTTTGCAAATCTGATCAACCGAAGCTTCATTCCTAAACGCCCAGGAAGTAGAAACTGACCTAGTAGAATGAGCTGTAATCCTTTGAGGCGGAGTTTTACCCGACTCGACATAAGCATGATGAATTAAAGATTTCAACCAAGATGCCAAAGAAATGGCAGAGGCCTTCTGACCTTTCCTAGAACCAGAAAAGATAACAAATAGACTAGAAGTCTTTCGGAAATTCTTAGTAGCTTCAACATAATATTTCAAAGCTCTAACTACATCCAAAGAATGCAATGATCTCTCCTTAGAATTCTTAGGATTAGGACACAATGAAGGAACCACAATTTCTCTACTAATGTTGTTAGAATTCACAACCTTAGGTAAAAATTTAAAAGTAGTTCGCAACACCGCCTTATCCTGATGAAAAATCAGAAAAGGAGACTCACAAGAAAGAGCAGATAATTCAGAAACTCTTCTGGCAGAAGAGATGGCCAAAAGGAACAAAACTTTCCAAGAATGTAATTTAATGTCCAATGAATGCATAGGTTCAAACGGAGGAGCTTGAAGAGCCCCCAGAACCAAATTCAAACTCCAAGGAGGAGAAATTGACTTAATGACAGGTTTTATACGAACCAAAGCTTGTACAAAACAATGAATATCAGGAAGATTAGCAATCTTTCTGTGAAAAAGAACAGAAAGAGCAGAGATTTGTCCTTTCAAGGAACTTGCAGACAAACCTTTATCCAAACCATCCTGAAGAAACTGTAAAATTCTCGGAATTCTAAAAGAATGCCAGGAAAAATGATGAGAAAGACACCAAGAAATATAAGTCTTCCAGACTCTATAATATATCTCCCTAGATACAGATTTACGAGCCTGTAACATAGTATTAATCACAGAGTCAGAGAAACCTCTTTGACTAAGAATCAAGCGTTCAATCTCCATATCTTTAAATTTAAGGATTTGAGATCCTGATGGAAAAAAGGACCTTGCGACAGAAGGTCTGGCCTTAACGGAAGAGTCCACGGTTGGCAAGAGGCCATCCGGACAAGATCCGCATACCAAAACCTGTGAGGCCATGCTGGAGCTACCAGCAGAGCAAACGAGCATTCCTTCAGAATCTTGGAGATTACTCTTGGAAGAAGAACTAGAGGCGGAAAGATATAGGCAGGATGATACTTCTAAGGAAGTGACAATGCATCCACTGCTTCCGCTTGAGGATCCCTGGATCTGGACAGATACCTGGGAAGTTTCTTGTTTAGATGAGAGGCCATCAGATCTATTTCTGGAAGTCCCCACATTTGAACAATCTGAAGAAATACCTCTGGGTGAAGAGACCATTCGCCCGGATGTAACGTTTGGCGACTGAGAAATCCGCTTCCCAATTGTCTATACCTGGGATATGAACCGCAGAAACTAGACAGGAGCTGGATTCCGCCCATACCAGAATTCGAGATACTTCTTTCATAGCCAGAGGACTGTGAGTCCCTCCTTGATGATTGATGTATGCCACAGTTGTGACATTGTCTGTCTGAAAACAAATGAACGATTCTCTCTTTAGAAGAGGCCAAGACTGAAGAGCTCTGAAAATTGCACGGAGTTCCAAAATATTGATCGGTAATCTCACCTCCTGAGATTCCCAAACCCCTTGTGCTGTCAGAGACCCCCACACAGCTCCCCAACCTGTAAGACTTGCATCTGTTGAAATTACAGTCCAGGTCGGAAGAACAAAAGAAGCCCCCTAAACTAAACGATGGTGATCTGTCCACCACGTCAGAGAGTATCGTACAATCGGTTTTAAAGATATTAATTGAGATATCTTTGTGTAATCCCTGCACCACTGGTTCAGCATACAGAGCTGAAGAGGTCGCATTTGAAAACGAGCAAAGGGGATCGCGTCCGATGCAGCAGTCATAAGACCTAGAATTTCCATGCATAAGGCTACCGAAGGGAATGATTGTGACTGAAGGTTTCGACAAGCTGATATCAATTTTAGACAGAGTCATGGACACTGAATCTATCTGGAAACCTAAAAAGGTTACCTGTGTCTGAGGAATCAATGAACTTTTTGGTAAATTGATCCTCCAACCATGATGTTGAAGAAACAACACAAGTCGATTTGTATGAGATTCTGCTAAATGTGAAGACTGAGCAAGTACCAAGATATCGTCCAAATAAGGAAATACCACAATACCCTGTTCTCTGATTACAGACAGAAGGGCACCGAGAACCTTTGTAAAAATTATTGGAGCTGTAGCTAGGCCAAACGGCAGAGCCACAAACTGGTAATGCTTGTCTAGGAAAGAGAATCTCAGAAACTGATAGTGATTTGGATGAATCGGAATATGCAGATATGCATCCTGTAAATCTATTGTAGACATATAATGCCCTTGCTGAACAAAAGGCAGGATAGTCCTTAGTTACCATTTTGAATGTTGGTATCCTTACATAACGATTCAATATTTTTAGATCCAGAACTGGTCTGAAGGAATTCTCCTTCTTTGGTACTATGAAGAGATTTGAATAAAACCCCAGTCCCTGTTCCAGAACTGGAACTGGCATAATTACTCCAGCCAACTCTAGATCTGAAACACATTTCAGAAATGCTTGAGCCTTCGCTGGGTTTACTGGGACACGGGAAAGAAAAAATCTCTTTGCAGGAGGCCTTATCTTGAAGCCAATACCAAAGCTTTAGGACACGGATGAAGGGAGGGAGCAAATCAGGTCACCTAAATGGAAGGCACCACGGCTTGCAAAACCTTTCTCCCAAAAATAGCCTCAGAAGAAGCAAAAGTATCAAACTTGTAAAATTTGGTAAAAGTGTGCAGTGAAGACCAAGTCGCTGCCCTACATATCTGATCAACAGAAGCCTCGTTCTTGAAGGCCCATGTGGAAGCCACAGCCCTAGTGGAATGAGCTGTGATTCTTTCGGGAGGCTGCCGTCCGGCAGTCTCGTAAGCCAATCTGATGATGCTTTTAATCCAAAAAGAGAGAGAGGTAGAAGTTGCTTTTTGACCTCTCCTTTTACCTGAATAAACAACAAACAAGGAAGATGTTTGTCTAAAATCCTTTGTAGCATCTAAATAGAATTTTAGAGCGCGAACAACATCCAAATTGTGCAACAAACGTTCCTTCTTTGAAACTGGTTTCGGACACAGAGAAGGCACGATAATCTCCTGGTTAATGTTTTTGTTAGAAACAACTTTTGGAAGAAAACCAGGTTTAGTACGTAAAACCACCTTATCTGCATGGAACACCAGATAAGGAGCGGAACACTGCAGAGCAGATAATTCTGAAACTCTTCTAGCAGAAGAAATTGCAACTAAAAACAAAACTTTCCAAGATAATAACTTAATATCAATGGAATGTAAGGGTTCAAACGGAACCCCCTGAAGAACTGAAAGAACTAAATTGAGACTCCAAGGAGGAGTCAAAGGTTTGTAAACAGGCTTAATTCTAACCAAAGCCTGAACAAAGGCTTGAACATCTGGCACAGCTGCCAGCTTTTTGTGAAGTAACACCGACAAGGCAGAAATCTGTCCCTTCAGGGAACTTGCCGATAATCCTTTTTCCAATCCTTCTTGAAGGAAGGATAGAATCCTAGGAATCTTAACCTTGTCCCAAGGGAATCCTTTAGATTCACACCAACAGATATATTTTTTCCAAATTTTGTGGTAAATCTTTCTAGTTACAGGCTTTCTGGCCTGAACAAGAGTATTGATAACAGAATCTGAGAAACCTCGCTTCGATAAAATCAAGCGTTCAATCTCCAGGCAGTCAGCTGGAGTGAAACCAGATTCGGATGTTCGAACGGACCCTGAACAAGAAGGTCTCGTCTCAAAGGTAGCTTCCAAGGTGGAGCCGATGACATATTCACCAGATCTGCATACCAAGTCCTGCGTGGCCACGCAGGAGCTATCAAGATCACCGACGCCCTCTCCTGATTGATCCTGGCTACCAGCCTGGGAATGAGAGGAAACGGCGGGAACACATAAGCTAGTTTGAAGGTCCAAGGTGCTACTAGTGCATCCACTAGAGCCGCCTTGGGATCCCTGGATCTGGACCCGTAACAGGGAACTTTGAAGTTCTGACGAGAGGCCATTAGATCCATGTCTGGAATGCCCCACAGCTGAGTGACTAGGGCAAAGATTTCCGGATGGAGTTCCCACTCCCCCGGATGCAATGTCTGACGACTCAGAAAATCCGCTTCCCAATTTTCCACTCCCGGGATGTGGATAGCAGACAGGTGGCAGGAGTGAGACTCCGCCCATAGAATAATCTTGGTCACTTCCTCCATCGCTAGGGAACTCCTTGTTCCCCCCTGATGGTTGATGTACGCAACAGTCGTCATGTTGTCTGATTGAAACCGTATGAACTTGGTCCTCGCTAGCTGAGGCCAAGCCTTGAGAGCATTGAATATCGCTCTCAGTTCCAGAATATTTATCGTAGAAGAGATTCTTCCCGAGACCAAAGACCCTGAGCTTTCAGGGATCCCCAGACCGCGCCCCAGCCCGTCAGACTGGCGTCGGTCGTGACAATGACCCACTCTGGTCTGCGGAATGTCATCCCTTGTGACAGGTTGTCCAGGGACAGCCACCAACGGAGTGAGTCTCTGGTCCTCTGATTTACTTGTATCTTTGGAGACAAGTCTGTATAGTCCCCATTCCACTGACTGAGCATGCACAGTTGTAATGGTCTTAGATGAATGCGCGCAAAAGGAACTATGTCCATTGCCGCTACCATCAACCCGATCACTTCCATGCACTGAGCTACGGAAGGAAGAGGAACGGAATGAAGTATCCGACAAGAGTCCAGAAGCTTTGTTATTCTGGCCTCTGTTAGAAAAATCCTCATTTCTGAGGAGTCTATAATTGTTCCCAAGAAGGGAACCCTTGTCGACGGTGATAGAGAACTCTTTTCCACGTTCACTTTCCAGCCGTGAGATCTGAGAAAGGCCAGGACGATGTCCGTGTGAGCCTTTGCTCGAGGGAGGGACGACGCTTGAATCAGAATGTCGTCCAGGTAGGGTACTACTGCAATGCCCCTTGGTCTTAGCACCGCTAGAAGGGACCCTAGTACCTTTGTGAAAATCCTTGGAGCAGTGGCTAATCCGAAGGGAAGCGCCACAAACTGGTAATGTTTGTCCAGGAATGCAAACCTTAGGAACCGATGATGTTCCTTGTGGATAGGAATATGTAGATACGCATCCTTTAAATCCACCGTGGTCATGAATTGACCTTCCTGGATGGAAGGAAGGATAGTTCGAATGGTTTCCATCTTGAACGATGGGACCTTGAGAAATTTGTTTAAGATCTTGAGATCTAGGATTGGTCTGAACGTTCCCTCTTTTTTGGGAACTATGAACAGATTGGAGTAGAACCCCATCCCTTGTTCTCTTAATGGAACAGGATGAATCACTCCCATTTTTAACAGGTCTTCTACACAATGTAAGAACGCCTGTCTTTTTATGTGGTCTGAAGACAACTGAGACCTGTGGAACCTCCCCCTTGGGGGAAGTCCCTTGAATTCCAGAAGATAGCCCTGGGAGACTATTTCTAGCGCCCAAGGATCCAGAACATCTCTTGCCCAAGCCTGAGCGAAGAGAGAAAGTCTGCCCCCCACCAGATCCGGTCCCGGATCGGGGGCCAATATTTCATGCTGTCTTGGTAGCAGTGGCAGGTTTCTTGGCCTGCTTTCCCTTATTCCAGCCTTGCATTGGTCTCCAAGCTGGCTTGGCCTGAGAAGTATTACCCTCTTGCTTAGAGGACGTAGCACTTTGGGCTGGTCCGTTTTTACGAAAGGGACGAAAATTAGGTCTATTTTTTGCCTTGAAAGGCCGATCCTGAGGAAGGGCGTGGCCCTTACCCCCAGTGATATCAGAGATAATCTCTTTCAAGTCAGGACCAAACAGCGTTTTCCCCTTGAAAGGAATGTTTAGTAGCTTGTTCTTGGAAGACGCATCAGCCGACCAAGATTTCAACCAAAGCGCTCTGCGCGCCACAATAGCAAACCCAGAATTCTTAGCCGCTAACTTAGCCAATTGCAAAGAGGCGTCTAGAGTGAAAGAATTAGCCAATTTGAGAGCATTGATTCTGTCCATAATCTCCTCATAAGGAGGAGAGTCACTATCGAGCACCTTGATCAGTTCATCAAACCAGAAATATGCGGCTGTAGTGACAGGGACAATGCATGAAATGGGTTGTAGAAGGTAACCCTGCTGAACAAACATCTTTTTAAGCAAACCTTCTAATTTTTTATCCATAGGATCTTTGAAAGCACAACTATCCTCTATGGGAATAGTGGTGCGTTTGTTTAAAGTAGAAACCGCTCCCTCGACCTTGGGGACTGACTGCCATAAGTCCTTTCTGGGGTCGACCATAGGAAACAATTTTTTAAATATGGGGGGAGGGACGAAAGGAATACCGGGCCTTTCCCATTCTTTATTAACAATGTCCGCCACCCGCTTGGGTATAGGAAAAGCTTCTGGGAGCCCCGGCACCTCTAGGAACTTGTCCATTTTACATAGTTTCTCTGGGATGACCAAATTTTCACAATCATCCAGAGTGGATAATACCTCCTTAAGCAAAATGCGGAGATGTTCCAACTTAAATTTAAATGTAATCACATCAGATTCAGCCTGCTGAGAAATGTTCCCTAAATCAGTAATTTCTCCCTCAGACAAAACCTCCCTGGCCCCCTCAGATTGGGTTAGGGGCCCTTCAGAGATATTAATATCAGCGTCGTCATGCTCTTCAGTAACTAAAACAGAGCAGCCACGCTTACGCTGACAAGGGTTCATTTTGGCTAAAATGTTTTTGACAGAATTATCCATTACAGCCGTTAATTGTTGCATAGTAAGGAGTATTGGCGCGCTAGATGTACTAGGGGCCTCCTGAGTGGGCAAGACTCGTGTAGACGAAGGAGGGAATGATGCAGTACCATGCTTACTCCCCTCACTTGAGGAATCATCTTGGGCATCATTGTCATTATCACATAAATCACATTTATTTAAATGAATAGGAATTCTGGCTTCCCCACATTCAGAACACAGTCTATCTGGTAGTTCAGACATGTTAAACAGGCATAAACTTGATAAGAAAGTACAAAAAACGTTTTAAAATAAAACCGTTACTGTCACTTTAAATTTTAAACTGAACACACTTTATTACTGCAATTGCGAAAAAACATGAAGGAATTGTTCAAAATTCACCAAATTTTCACCACAGTGTCTTAAAGCCTTTGAATAATGAAAAACTACAGTTAAACACTAAAAAACTCTAAGCCATCTCCGTGGAGATGTTGCCTGTACAACGGCAAAGAGAATGACTGGGGTAGGCGGAGCCTAGGAGGGATCATGTGACCAGCTTTGCTGGGCTCTTTGCCATTTCCTGTTGGGGAAGAGAATATCCCACAAGTAAGGATGACGCCGTGGACCGGACACACCTATGTTGGAGAAAATCTCTTTGCAGGAGGCCTTATCTTGAAGCCAATTCTGTACCCTTCTGAAACAATGTTCTGAATCCAAAGATTGTGAACGGAATTGATCCAAATTTCTTTGAAAAAACGTAATCTGCCCCCTACCAGCTGAGCTGGAATGAGGGCCGCACCTTCATGTGGACTTAGGAGTTGGCTTTGATTTTCTAAAAGGCTTGGATTTATTCCAGACTGGAGATGGTTTCCAAACTGATACCGCTCCTGAGGATGAAGGATCAGGCTTTTGTTCCTTGTTGTGACGAAAGGAACGAAAACGATTATTAGACCTAAATTTACCTTTAGATTTTTATCCTGTGGTAAAAAAGTTCCTTTCCCTCCAGTAACAGTTGAGATAATAGAATCCAACTGAGAACCAAACAATTTATTACCCTGGAAAGAAAGGGAAAGCAGAGTAGACTTAGAAGACATATCAGCATTCCAAGTTTTAAGCCATAAAGCTCTTCTAGCTAAAATAGCTAGAGACATATACCTGACATCAACTCTAATGATATCAAAGATGGCATCACAAATAAAATTATTAGCATGTTGAAGAATAATAATAATGCTATGAGAATTATGATCTGTTACTTGTTGCACTAAAGCTTCTAACCAAAAAGTTGAAGCTGCAGCAACATCCGCTAAAGATATAGCAGGTCTAAGAAGATTACCTGAACACAAGTAAGCTTTTCTTAGAAAGGATTCAATTTTCCTATCTAAAGGATCCTTAAAGGAAGTACCATCTGCCGTAGGAATAGTAGTACGCTTAGCAAGAGTAGAGACAGCCCCATCAACCTTAGGGATTTTGTCCCAAAACTCTAATCTGTCAGATGGCACAGGATATAATTGCTTAAAACGTTTAGAAGGAGTAAATGAATTACCCAAATTATTCCATTCCCTGGAAATTACTTCAGAAATAGCACCAGGGACAGGAAAAACTTCTGGAATAACTACAGGAGATTTAAAAACCTTATCTAAACGTTTAGATTTAGTATCAAGAGGACCAGAATCCTCAATTTCTAATGCAATTAGGACTTCTTTAAGTAAAGAACAAATAAATTCCATTTTAAATAAATATGAAGATTTATCAGCATCAACCTCTGAGACAGAATCCTCTGAACCAGAAGAACCATTATCAGAATCAGAATGATGATGTTCATTTAAAAATTCATCTGAAAAATTAGAAGTTTTAAAAGACTTTTTACGTTTACTAGAAGGAGGAATAACAGACATAGCCTTCTTAATGGATTTAGAAACAAAATCTCTTATGTTATCAGGGACACTCTGAGTATTAGATGTTGACGGAACAACAACAGGTAATGTAACAGTACTAAAGGAAATATTATCTGCATTAACAAGTTTGTCATGACAAACAGTACAAACAACAGCTGGAGGAACAGATACCATAAGTTTACAGCAGATACACTTAGCTTTGGTAGCTCCAGCACCAGGCAGCGATTTTCCAGAAGTATCTTCTGACTCAGTTTCAACGTGGGACATCTTGCAATATGTAATAGAAAAAACAACATATAAAGCAAAATTTGATCAAATTCCTTAAATGACAGTTTCAGGAATGGGAAAAAATGCCAGTGAACAAGCTTCTAGCAACCAGAAGCAATAAATAATGAGACTTAAATAATGTGGAGACAATAGTGACGCCCATATTTTTTTAGCGCCAAAAATGACGCCCACATTATTTGGCGCCTAAATGCTTTTGGCGGCAAAAATGACGCCACATCCGGAACGCCGACACTTTTGGCGCAAAAGAACGTCAAAAAATGACGCAACTTCCGGCGACACGTATGACGCCGGAAACAGTAAAAAATTTTTGTGCCAATAAAGTCCGCGCCAAGAATGACGCAATAAAATGAAGCATTTTCAGCCCCCGCGAGCCTAACAGCCCACAGGGAAAAAGTCAAATTTTAAGGTAAGAAAAAATGATTTATTCATATGCATTATCCCAAATATGAAACTGACTGTCTGAAATAAGGAATGTTGAACATCCTGAGTCAAGGCAAATAAATGTTTGAATACATATATTTAGAACTTTATAAAAAAGTGCCCAACCATAGCTTAGAGTGTCACAGAAAATAAGACTTACTTACCCCAGGACACTCATCTACATGTAGTAGAAAGCCAAACCAGTACTGAAACGAAAATCAGCAGAGGTAATGGTATATATATATATAAGAGTATATCGTCGATCTGAAAAGGGAGGTAAGAGATGAATCTCTACGACCGATAACAGAGAACCTATGTAATAGACCCCGTAGAAGGAGATCATTGAATTCAAATAGGCAATACTCTCCTTCACATCCCTCTGACATTCACTGCACGCTGAGAGGAAAACCGGGCTCCAACCTGCTGCGGAGCGCATATCAACGTAGAATCTAGCACAAACTTACTTCACCACCTCCATAGGAGGCAAAGTTTGTAAAACTGATTTGTGGGTGTGGTGAGGGGTGTATTTATAGGCATTTTGAGGTTTGGGAAACTTTGCCCCTCCTGGTAGGAATGTATATCCCATACGTCACTAGCTCATGGACTCTTGCTAATTACATGAAAGAAATCAAAATGCAAAGAGATCTTACTCATTTCGAAAAACTGTGCACACAAGAATCCCCGCCTAGACATACTGTTTCATTAATATATAAAATATTACTATTGCCAAATAAGACGAATTATGTTTGATCCTGAAGCACTGAACTAAATGCTGAATTTGACCCAAAGACTTGGATTAAGTCATTTCAGATGGCAGCAGATGCCTCAACATCCGCCACAATACAGGAAATGCACATTAAATTTATCAGTAGATGGTATTTAACGCCATTCAGATTGCACAAATCTAACCCTCAAATTGGTGACCGATGTTGGAGAGCATGCGGGCAGGTGGGCACGATACAGCATATTTGGTGGTCGTGCTCTCTTATCAAAGAGTACTGGAGGGATGTATTCAGATCTATCTCTTATGTACTAGGAATCACTATTGAATCTAACTTTCACCTATTACTATTCTTAAAGATTCCAAAGTTGCAAAATAAATTACACAGGACTATCCTCCTTATAATGCTCAACAGCGCCAAGAAATTAATTCCCAAAAGGTGGAAATCCAGTATTACACCAACAATCCCAGAATGGCACTCACAGACTACAGACACACTACAACTCAAACAATTTCACTATTTAAAAACAAACTATCTACAATTCCATCAGAGGCTCCTGGACCTGTGGAGTGGAGTCCAGCTCTAGGAGGAATAATGGATCCAGAACAGAACCATACAGAAATGTTGAATTATGCAGCACAGACACCCTTAACCCCCCTCCCCCTAACTTTCTTACCCCGCTATCCTTTCTTTTCCCTTTACTACTTATATAACAGATGGCCAACACCGGGAAACATAATTTTGTCAATGTTATTAAAATCAGCAACCATATGATGTTTGTGATTGCCAACTTCACTATGGGACATACTCTATCAGTCAGAAAAACTCTAGTGATTTGCTAACTGTAAAAGACTATTGCCCCAGCGGATGGCACTCTTTCAGAGCCTCCGACTTGGGATACGATAAAAAAAAACGGTATGAGTCTAAAAACTGAAGTTTGTATCACACATTGTATTATTGTAAGATCTCTGTTTTTGGTTGCTTCATTTACTTTGTTAAACAATGATCTTCCATAAAAACTTTAATAAAAAATAAAACAAAAACAAAAAAAAAAGAAACCTAAAAAGCTAGATTGGAGTTTGCCAAAACTTACCTGAGGAGGCCAAAACCCTGTGCTGTGGACAGATGAAACAAAATTACAGCTTTTTGGTAATGCCCATCATTCTACTTTTTTCAGAAAAAGAAATTAGGCTTTTAAAGAAAAAAATACAGTCCCTACAGTCAAACACGGTGGAGGCTCACTGATGTTTTGGGATTGCTTTGCTGCTTCAGGCACTGGATGTCTTGACTGTGTGCATGGCATTATGAAATTTGAAGACTACCAAATAATAATGTGGTGCAATGTAAGGTCCAGTGTCAGAAAGTTGGGTCTCCGTTAGGGTTGCACCAATACCGATACTAGTATCGGTACCGATACCAAGTATTTGCATGAGTACTTGTACTGGTGCAAATGCACCGATACTTAAACCGATACCTCCACTTCATACCCATATGCTATCTTGTGGCGTTTTTTCAAACTGCATGTTCTCATTTCATTTTAAACTGGAGTGGAGACTAAACTAAACATTTTTACTACTGTTCTGCCAATACAAATTGCTGTTATTTGTATTATTGTAGGAGAGATCACTGTACCTCGTTCAGACAAACCCCTAAAGTACTGGTCAGTTAATAAACAGATTTCCAGCTCTGGCTAAAATGGCCCAAAAATATCTTTCTGCCCCATGCAGTAGTGTGGAAAGTGAAAGACTGTTCAGCTTAGAATCGAACCTCCATACAAATGTCAGATTGATGTTATATAACAGCCCTACAACCCAATTGTATCACCCCTTTAAATGTAATATTTTATTGTAATATTTTTTATTTATAAACATGTTCAGTGAACTTTGTGACAAATGAAACTTTTATTATTTCATAATGTCTTTTGAATTACAGCCCTTTATAATTCTAAAGAAGGAATCTTAAATAATTAGTCTGTATTGTGCTTGGTAAACTGTCACATGACATTAAAAAAAAAAAAGTATCGGTAATTAGTATCGGCGAGTAGTAGAAAACAAGTATCGGTACTTGTACTCGGTCATAAAAAAATGGTATCGGTGCAACCCTAGTCTCCGTCAGAGGTCATGGGTCTTACAGCAGGACACTGACCCAAAGCACAAATCGAAAATCACCCAGAAATGGTTTAAGACAAAGCACTGGAGAGTACTAAACTGGCCAGCAATGAGTCCAGATCTCAATCCTATACTGTGGAGAGATCTTAAAACAGCAGTTGGGAAAAGAAACCCTTCCAATCTAAGAGACTTGGAGCAGTTGGCAAAAGAAGAGTGGTCCAAAATTGGAGTAGAGATGTGTAAGAAACTAATTGATGGTTACAGGAAGCAATTGATTTCAGTTATTAGGAGAAATAAAAAACAGAGGGGCGCCTCATGTGTGGTATAGTCTGATTGAAGACATAAGAAAAAGCAACAGAATAGCCAAATGAGTACTCACATACTCCACGAGCACACTCATGTGCTGGTAGGGGCAGGCTGTAGATTTTTTTTTTTCTTCACACTGCTGCACAAGTGACTATTTAAAGACTTCTGACTAAACTGCTCACGTTATATATCCCACAATAGGACAAGATCGTGCATTTGCTGTCCAACCCACTAAAAATATTCTAACATACTAAGAAGTTTATATTCAGTTTGTTATTGAAATAAAAATGTCAAAAAAACACACATAGACAGCAGCTTTTTATGCAGCTGCCCTTTGTGATTTTTCTGTGTGCATTAGCAGAAAAGGGACTGCCATATTATTGATTGGTAACATAACTGGAATATATTTATTATTTTACTACACATTTTTTCTTTCTTTCTTTTCTTCTACATGTAACACATTAATGCACAACTTGGTATACACAAAAGGGTGAATATTTCAATTTTTTATTTTGCAAAGTCAATTTTTTAGTTGCAAAGTATATTAATTAGCCTCAGAGACACCTGATAGCTCACACAGGTGAGAATCAATTAGGAACACACCCCTTAGAATGGACACAATTGTTTGTTTGTAGGGTATAAAAGGCAGAGGTAGGAATGATTATGATATGCCTGATGAAACGGTTTGCCAACCGAGAAACGCGTTGCAATCATTGGGGCCAACTGGGTGACGCTGTAATCCACTTTGTATAACAACCCTGGTGTTGTTTTTAAATTTTTGTTTTTAATAAATATTTGCAAATTTTTACTTTTGGAGTGGATCTCATTTCCTACCGTCTGCCTGCAATCACTACTAAGTGCACAGCTACTGAGAAGCATTAAACCTGCCTTTGTTTTCACTGCATCAATACCAAAAGATTGTTTGTTTGGGTGAGCTGCCACACCTGCCTGAATCTGCAGCCTGTATCTACCAGCACATTGGTGTGCTTTGGGAGTATGTGAGTACCCACTTTATACTATAAAGCACATTTTTATGTATCATCCTTAATGGTCTGCACATATAGTGCTCTCTGTTTGTTTTACACCTGTTGCAGAACTACAGTATTGGAAGTATCCTTGAACGGGTGAGCTGTCACACCCATCTAAATCTACAGCCTGCCCCTACCAGCACATGAGTGTGCTCATGGAGTATGTGAGTACTCATTTGGCTATTCTGTTGCTTTTTCTTATGTCTTCAATCCGACTATACCACACATGAGGCGCCCCTCTGTTTTTTATTTCTCCTAGTTCTTGCCTGGATCATCCGGTTGAGAGGAGGCAGCCGCCGCTCAGCTATCAACTTATTTGTAAAAAGAGACATTTTCTTTCCTGTATACTCCAAAAGGGATTTATATAACCTTATATTGATATATTTTTCACCTCATAAGATAACATTAGTTTGTTTAAGTTTTAAATTATCTTTAAGGGTTATCAATAACTACCATCTGAATTGTATACCATTCTGCGCCCCCTCCACTGTGATTTTATCACGTATTAGATTATTTGATTTCAGTTATTTGCTACCAATTATTAAATTGAGGGTGCCAATAATTTTTTACAGTACATTTTTTGAATTTTGCGTGGAATGTGTCAGATTTAGCTTTTTTCCCCCACTTTTTTGTGTCATACCAATACAAACAAAAGAAATAAACATGAGAATGCCTAAACATTTGTAATTGCAACAATTTTTCTGGGTGAAGCAGTGCATAATCTGACAGAAATGTGTATATAATTTAAAGGGAACACACAGCTCCTATAGACCACAATGTAAAGGCACTTTTCAGTGCCATTTTTTTTTTTTTTTTAACATCCTACAGCCGCCAAATTTAGCCCCCAAAAACTGCTAAGTGCATTTATTTTTAAGCTACAGATGTAGCAACACCCTATTTGGTAAGTCTGCTTTTATATAAATATTTAAGCTATTTTTACGGATATATATATATATATATATATATATATATATATATATATATATATATATATATATATATATATATATATATATATATATATATATATATATATATATATATATATATATATATATATATATATATATATATAGCAAACATGAGTGATGAATCCTAACGGACGATATCCATGTTCCCATATACTTCACAAAGCAGGCACAGTATGATTTTTGATCTGTTTATTGTCACAAGAAAAAGAAAAAAAAGTTTCAGCCCTCACATGGGCTTTTTTCAATGGTAGCAAAAGCCAAAACGGACATACCAAACAGAACCAACACCCACATATAAATACCCACCTCCCCACAAAGTGAACCAATCAGCACGCCCAAGCGGCACACAACCACATGTAATGCACGGTAATACCACAGCATAGAAAGCATAGTCAATAGACGTGAGTGCCACTGAGCACCCAGGGCTGAGCATGTTGCTGGGTCATAGGATGTGTACCCGGTCCGGTCTTAGAGTGCAGTCCCCTTCCGTGTTTTGTATATTTCTGGGTGATTACATATGCCTGTGAACCCCTCCTTTTTCCCCAGTTTGTTTGGATTTGAGAGCTTGCATTGTGTGGCTGTGTTAGGGAAATAGATGCCAAATCTATCTAAAGTTTGACCTTTAGACTTGTTAATAGTCATAGTGAATGCCAATTTAACTGAATTTAAAGGAATTTCTGTATTACTTGGGGCTAAGTCTATTCAAGGAATAAAGACATTTTGCCCTTTAGCGGTACTTGTTAGTACCTCTCTTAGTATTACGGTTACGCAAAAGCATAATAATACTGCCAATTTTGAGATTGAGTTTATGAACTGGCATTCCAGAGGGAGGCAATTCATTTAAAAACTCAACTCTGTAATTATCCCTGTCTTCCTGTGATTCATCATCAAGAGAATCAGGGCTTAAATAAGTAGAGGTTTCACCTTCTAACAAACTAAGAACTTCTTTAATGATCTTGTCAACATCACTATTTTTTGGACATAAATCTCCTTTACAATAGAGTCTTTGCAGATCATTTGAGATGGAATTTCAAAGCTATCTTCACGAAAGCCATGCTTGTTTGTTAGTAATTCCATCTCCAAGCTTTAGAAGCCAAGAGCTAAACTCAGGATCAACAGATCTTACATTATTTGTCAGCTTCAAAAGCTTACACTTATGCCAGAGTGGATTGAATTTTATGCTGGCTTCAACTATAGCTGATCTACTAACATGTGCAACAACAGAAAGAGTTTGTTTGAAATCCCCTCCTACCAGAAATGTTTTTCCTCCAAGAGGTTTGTTGTTATTCATCAGCTCTTAAAGGAGTTTGGTGACGCATCTGAGTGCATCACTGTAAGACATGGTAGATTCATCCCAAATAATAATCTTTGCTGTACGAATAATTTGTGCATCATTAGAGGTTTGCCTCATGGAAGAGGTTGAAGTATCCAACAAAGGAACTGTCAACTTAAACTGCGAGTGGTATGTTCGTCCACCTTCAAGCAAATCTGCCACAATACCTGTTGTCCTCAACAAAGTCTTGTATAGGTAGGTTTTACCACTACCAACAGGACCATCAAGGAAATAACACCTTTGTGGTAAAGTTTCTGATGCAGCAATGATTTCTTCAAAACTTTGTCTTTGAAGATCATTAAAAGATGCCTTCATTTGGACTCTAGTATAACTTTCAAAAGCAGCATCATAGGGGTCTCTGGGATTTTCTGGGAAATTGGAGGATTTGGTAAACCAAAATCCTGACAATTTTTGCTATTAACAATCAAGATATCCTAAATATCTGTAAGTGCATTATTTAAACAATTGACACTGTGGTGTGTGACCAGGGTGTCTTGAAAAGTCTTCAAAGTGGTTTTCTTTATACTTTTAAAAAAGATCTTTAGCATTTGGTGGAGATGCTAAAGCACAAATATGAGCAAAAAGTTCTCTAAGTAGTCGAGGCATCATTTCACTTGCAGCTTCATGCAAAGTTAATTCTCATGATTGATCATCTTCAAAAAGACAGCGTTTTTTAGCTGCTTCTTTAAATGTGTAAAATTGAACTCCATCAACTGTTCGGATATCTTCAAAAGAAGTTGCTCCCTTAACATGGAGTAAAAGTAATCGTAAACAAAATCTCTCAACATCTGAAGTTAAATTTACAGAGTACATGCAACCAATGGTGTTATTTGCTCGATCATGTACTCTTTTTTTCCATTTTTTTGTCTTTTGATGAAAAACTAAATTCTGAGGAATATCAGTGTAAAGAAATGCATGAGCTGACAAATAATCTTGTTTTAACCTAAACCAAGCAGTCAAAGTGGTGTCTCCTAATTGTGTTTTTCTACAGTAGTTTCAATATTATTTTCAGTAAAATATACTAACTGTTCTCCAGGAAGGTGAACTTGTAATTGCACGATTGTATGCGATTGATGGTGCATATGGAAACCAAAAACCCGCCATGCTGCTTCTGGAGCACTGACA
Organism: Bombina bombina; assembly: GCF_027579735.1. Classification (NCBI taxonomy): domain Eukaryota; kingdom Metazoa; phylum Chordata; class Amphibia; order Anura; family Bombinatoridae; genus Bombina; species Bombina bombina. The sequence continues at coordinate 862,464,243 of NC_069501.1, read as the reverse complement.
TTTCGACAATCCATAAAGGAAGTTATCTCATCATGAAGAAGAGTTTCATGTTCTTTAATTGCTATATTAGCACAGTCATGCCCTTTATAAATATATTTGAATATGTACTTTACACTCTTTATGGAAGCACAGCTTTCTATGATAATATGGCAGTTGTATTTTAATGTCAAATATGGGTTGCATGGTACAACCCAAGATTTATCAATTGTTTTTCCATTTATTTCAATTAAAACATTTTTTTTGGATCTCTTGTAACGCGGATACCCATCTACATTAATCAAAGTTTCTTCCTGGAAGGATTTTGGAAATTGCTTAGAGCAAACACCATCTACCATAAATGGAGATCTTTGATTATGCTCCCCAGAGGGCCCATGTATAATATGCTTGTTTACAATTGCATATAACCGGGGATGGACTTCAATGTCAGATATTTCTGCAGAAATAAAGCTATCAATTACTTCACCATTTTTAGGCTTAGCTTCTGCAGATAAAATAAGCAAAATGTGTGCATGAGGTAAATCCACATCTCTGAAATTCAATAACATGAACTTTAGTAGATGGTTTACCCAAAACATGTTTATTAGTGATGTCATCAAGAAGTTCCTGAAGTTTTAAATGAAAAACTCTGGCCACTAAATAAGGGCGAAATTCAACTGCTTGAACTTCTTTCAGATTAACAACAATTTTAGACCATTTTGGATTACATGTCATGGTTATGAAAAAAATCAGGCTTCCCAACTTTCTAACAATAGCCATGGCATCTTGGTAATTCTGCACCATGTTTCTTGGACTACCTTGCAATGTAGATGGAAGTATAACTGCTTTGCCTGGAAGTAAGCCCTGTTCTGCAGCTACAATTTGAAGATGGTCCATGAGACCAGTATACTTTTCAACCCTCAATTTTGACTGATTTTGTCTAACATAGTTTAAACGATTACCCTCTGTCCTTACATATTAATGTACAAAGTACTGCTGGGTCAATTTGCCAGCATGCAGAAATGGGTTAAACTTGAGCCGAAAGGGAAAGCATGTACCCATAAAATTGCATTTGTGAGACCCTTTCTCTTGGCTTTGCTAAGAATTGAGATCTTATATTTCTTACAGTAGTAGGGTTGTAATTAAGTTTCATTTTAGGTGACCAACTTTGATCCCCAAAATAGAAATTAAGTGGATACAACATTGGCTCCAAATTTGGATCTAAAATGCTGATCCTTTCTGTTGTTTTTTTCATTGTTAGGACTTCGACAATGAATAATAAGATCTCGCTCAAGAGGAGGTTCAACATTTGCATTTTGAAAAATAATAGCTACCTCATTACACCGAGGAGCACTGTATCTACGTTAATCGTTTTTTTGATCTTGTACTATTGCCATGATCACAGTTGCAGGTGTAACGCCATTTCGAGATACATCTTCTAAGCATTCCTGTTCAACTTCATACAACATTTTGCATGATTCAGCAAAAGCATTGTTTAAAGCCATAAAAGAACTAAACTCAGTCATTAGTTCAGGGTTGCAATCTGCATTTTCATTAATCATAAGGCGCTATTGTGCAGCCTCATCTGGATCAAGAATATATAGTTGTGCAAACTTTTGGTTATCTTCATTGGAAGGATGAAGTGATCCAGTTCTGTGATAAATTTGTCCATTAATTTTAAAGCAGTAAGGCCCATAACCGGAAGGAGGAGCAACATTTGCCCCATTGAAGCAATTGCTAAAGAATTATTTAAAGATCTAATATTTTTGTGAATGTTTATCAGTTCCTGTCATTAGGCTTTTGTATTAAAGGAGCAACTTTAATAGGTTCAATAATTACTTTTCCTTTGCTACAGCATTGACTGAATAGTTTTTCTGATGGCTGCTCTTTTGGAAAAGGTAGTGCATCACAGTTGGTGCATGTAACATTTAGCTATCCACAGTTATGATGATCAAATTAATCATCATATCTCTCAATTGCAGCAATGTGTTGAGTATGTTTTGCAAAATATGTACGATGGTGTTGAACACGAATTGCACTGTTTCCTTTTACGTTCCCTTTCTGTATTGCTTATGGTGTGCGTTTTTTGTTTGAGATACTACATTTAGTGCACGTTTTATTATATGAGCAAATGCATTTCTTTGTTCTTGATGTCTCTGTCATATTTTCTCTCTCTTTTCTTTTCTGATCTGCATTTGCTTCCAGTAAATGGGCCCTTTGTTCATCAGTCAAATTATTTTTTTATTTTTTTAACTCTCTCATTTCGCCTCTTTTTTGCATCAGATTGTTCTTCTAAAGAAAACTTTCATCTTGGGGGCATGTTTTTTTAAACATATCCAAAATATTTTATTTATATAATTAAGCTACAGTTGTAGTAACACCCTATTTGGTCAGACTTATTATATATATATATATATATATATATATATATATATATATATATATATATATATATATATATATATATATATATATATATATATATAAAAGCGAACTACTGTCTTAAATATATCTAAAATATTATACAGGGAGTGCAGAATTATTAGGCAAGTTGTATTTTTGAGGATTAATTTTATTATTGAGCAACAACCATGTTCTCAATGAACCCAAAAAACTCATTAATATCAAAGCTGAATAGTTTTGGAAGTAGTTTTTAGTTTGTTTTTAGTTATAGCTATTTTAGGGGGATATCTGTGTGTGCAGGTGACTATTACTGTGCATAATTATTAGGCAACTTAACAAAAAACAAATATATACCCATTTCAATTATTTATTTTTACCAGTGAAACCAATATAACATCTCAACATTCACAAATATACATTTCTGACATTCAAAAACAAAACAAAAACAAATCAGTGACCAATATAGCCACCTTTCTTTGCAAGCACACTCAAAAGCCTGCCATCCATGGATTCTGTCAGTGTTTTGATCTGTTCACCATCAACATTGCGTGCAGCAGCAACCACAGCCTCCCAGACACTGTTCAGAGAGGTGTACTGTTTTCCCTCCTTGTAAATATCACATTTGATGATGGACCACAGGTTCTCAATGGGGTTCAGATCAGGTGAACAAGGAGGCCATGTCATTAGATTTTCTTCTTTTATACCCTTTCTTGCCAGCCACGCTGTGGAGTACTTGGACGCGTGTGATGGAGCATTGTCCTGAATGAAAATCATGTTTTTCTTGAAGGATGCAGACTTCTTCCTGTACCACTGCTTGAAGAAGGTGTCTTCCAGAAACTGGCAGTAGGACTGGGAGTTGAGCTTGACTCCATCCTCAACCCGAAAAGGCCCCACAAGCTCATCTTTGATGATACCAGCCCAAACCATTACTCCACCTCCACCTTGCTGGCGTCTGAGTCGGACTGGAGCTCTCTGCCCTTTACCAATCCAGCCACGGGCCCATCCCTCTGGCCCATCAAGACTCACTCATTTCATCAGTCCATAAAACCTTAGAAAAATCAGTCTTGAGATATTTCTTGGCCCAGTCTTGACGTTTCAGCTTGTGTGTCTTGTTCAGTGGTGGTCGTCTTTCAGCCTTTCTTACCTTGGCCATGTCTCTGAGTATTGCACACCTTGTGCTTTTGGGCACTCCAGTGATGTTCAGCTCTGAAATATGGCCAAACTGGTGGCAAGTGGCATCTTGGCAGCTGCACGCTTGACTTTTCTCAGTTCATGGGCAGTTATTTTGCGCCTTGGTTTTTCCACACGCTTCTTGCGACCCTGTTGACTATTTTGAATGAAACGCTTGATTGTTCGTTGATCACGCTTCAGAAGCTTTGCAATTTTAAGAGTGCTGCATCCCTCTGCAAGATATCTCACTATTTTTTACTTTTCTGAGCCTGTCAAGTCCTTCTTTTGACCCATTTTGCCAAAGGAAAGGAAGTTGCCTAATAATTATGCACACCTGATATAGGGTGTTGATGTCATTAGACCACACCCCTTCTCATTACAGAGATGCACATCACTTAATATGCTTAATTGGTAGTAGGCTTTCGAGCCTATACAGCTTGGAGTAAGATAACATGCATAAAGAGGATGATGTGGTTAAAATACTCATTTGCCTAATAATTCTGCACTCCCTGTATATATATATATATATATATATATATATATATATATATATATATATATATATATATATATAAAATTATTAACACCCTATTTGGTCACATTTATTTTACATATATATTTAAGTTACAGGTGTAATGACACCCTATTTCTGCTGTCCTAAATATATCCAAACTATTTTATATATTTAAATAAGCTAAAGGTGAAGCAGCACCCTATTTGATTAGACTTATTTTATATATATAAATATTTAAGCTACAGGTATAGCAAAACAATATATTTGGACGAACTACTATCCTAAATATATCCAAAATATTTTATATATAGAATATTTAATATACAGGTGTAACAACACCCTATTGAGTCACACTTATTTTAAATATATATTTAAGTTATTTAAGATACAGGTGTAACAACTCCGCATTTGGTCAAACTTATTATATATATATATATATATATATATATATATATATATATATATATATATATATAATTAAGATACAGGTGTAGCAACACCCTATTGAGTCAGACTTATTTTAAATATATATTTAAGTTAAAGGTGTAGTGACACCCTACTTTTACGGACTGCTGTCCTAAATATATCCAAAATATGTAATATATATGTGTGTGTATATATATATATATATAAATATATTATAATTAAACCACAGATGTACTCAAACCCTATTTGATCAGACTTATTCCATATATATATTATCTATAATAATTAAGGTAAAGATGTAGCAACACCATATTTGGTCAGACTTATTCTATATATATATTTAAGTTACAGGTTTAGTAACACCCTATTTGTATGGACTGCTGTCCTAAATATCTCCAAATATTTTATATATTTAAATAAGCTAAAGGTGAAGCAACACCCTATTTGGTTAGACATATTTTATATAAATAATAATTAAGCTACAGGTATAGCAAAACACTCTATTTGGATAAACTACTGTCCTAAATATATCCAAAATATTTTATATCTATAATAATTAAGGTAAAGATGTAGCAACACCCTATTTGATCAGACTTATTCTATATATATATATATATATATATATATATATATATACATATATATATATATATATATATATATATATATATATATATATATATATATATATATATATATATATATATATATATATAAGTTACAGATTTAGTGACACCCTATTTGGATGGACTGCTGTCCTAAATATATCCAAAATATTTTATATATAATAAAGCTACAAGTGTAGCAACAATATTTATTTATATAAACTGCTTTTATCTATATATAAATTAAGCTACAGGTGTAGTGACACCCTATTTGGATGGTCTGCTGACCTTATATATATATATATATATATATATATACACACATACACATATACACAGTATATATATTTATTTATTTATTTTAACCGACGGGCATAGTATGTGACAACTTTATTTGGATGGACTGCTGTCCTAAATATAACCAAAATATATTATATATAATAAAACTACAGGTGTAGCAACAATATGCATTTATATAATAATGCTACAGATGTAGCAACACTGTATTTAGCAAAACAGCTTTTATCTACAGTGGATATAAAAAGTCTACACACCCCTGTTAAAATGTCAGGTTTCTGTGATGTAAAAAAATGAGACAAAGATAAATCATTTCAGAACTTTTTCCACCTTTAATGTGACCTATAAACTGTACAACTCAATTGAAAAACGTACTGAAATCTTTTAGGTAAAGGGAAATAAAAATAAAAAAAACTAAAATAATATGGTTGCATAAGTGTGAACACCCTTTTATAACTGGGGATGTAACTGTGTTCAGAATTAAGCAATCAGATTCAAAATCATGTTAAATAGGAGTCAGTACACACCTGTCCAGTGACGTGCTGTCATAGGAGGCAGGGGAGGCAGCGCCTCCCCTGTCCTAAGTGGGTATTACACTTTTTTTAACTTTGTTTTATTAAAAAACATTTTTTTTTAAAGTTTATATTATTTTTTTTTAAAGTTTATAAAAAAAAAATTGTACCCCTGGGTACCCCCCCCCTGAATGCAGACTCCGCCATGAATGTACTAGCAACTGAGCAACAAGATGATGTGTTTGCATCCATATTGCGCAATAAAGGAGAGGCTGTGAGCCAGTCAGCTCCCCTCCATTGCGCAACATAGATGGCTTTCTAAATTTTTCTATGAGCAGCATGAGGGTGCTTATTGGCTCTTTGCCGCCCACATGCTGCCAACAGAGGCTGCTCTCTAAAAAGGTCCGAGCCAATCAGTGGTCAGGTACCGGAGCAGAGTGTCACGTGACTGTGACTGTCAGTGTCTCTGGAGTTGACTCTGAAGGCGTGTTCCTGTCTAGGAGTAGGACTGGTGGCGGGAAGTGAAAAAAAGGTGGTGAAGACGGCAGTCAGTTAAGGTAAGAAATTATTTTAATTATTTTTTTAGCAGCCACCGTCTGAGAGTAACTATAGTGCAGTGAGTCAGTGTAATCCTAAAAGCAGGGGGACACTAATGTTAGCGGCAGAATCAGAGGCTTATTTACATTACATACACATGCAGCAGCAGGAGTCATGCAGCTCCAACTTTTTATACTGACTAATGTGACCACAAACACGCCTGGCTCCTGAGCGGTCAGACAGGCAGTGGTATGCTGCACTGCTACAGTACTGTTTGCCTCCATATGTCAGTGGATTTCAGAATAGTAAGGGAGGTTCAGGAAGTCAGATTCCCCTGCCCACAGTAAGAGACCAGGTTGCAAGGTCTCCTGAATGCTGCACCTGCAAGGATGTGTCAATGAGCAGCCGACTAGGGAGATTGTCAGCTAGCAGTGCCTACCACCACAACAGCAACAGCGTGCTATCTGACAGCTGAGCTGAGCTGACAATTTCCCCAGCCTAATATGTGTCTGTATTGAATCTGATTATCTGAGACTGTGTGCACTGTGTTGTCACTCAACTGTGTATCATAGCTCAAGTGAAATGTGAGTGACTGCTCAGTGTGCTGCTTCCGTTAAAAATGAAGGGTTGCTGGCAGGGAGAGAGCTGCAGAGCACAACTTTCCTCCCCACATCCTGCTGCTTCTCTTTACTGTGGGCTCAGGACACTCTATACTGCATTAAAAAAGCAATTAAAAAAAACTTGCTACTTTTAACCCTTAGCTACCAGAGAGGACTGCAACTGTATTGCAGCCTTTCTGGCAACTATGGGGTTAATTACACTCCAACTTCTAGCTACCGGGCAGTAGCTTACATGGGAGGGGCTTGTTGCTTCAAGCTTCACTGCATCATCATCCTGTCTCTTGCTGAAGTGAGTATGCTCTGCTTTCATTTTGTTTTTTTAACAAGTGTGAATATTGCACCTAAATATTTAACAGTCTAATTTACAATGGACTAGTATGAACGTTTTTGTACAGAATAGCATATTCTGAATAGCTACTAAAATAGCCAGTTTAGTGTGTAGTAATACATATATTTGTAATATGTGTGTGTGTAGTGACTGTGTGTATGTGTATATATTTATACTTTCTTATATATTTAGTCTTTAAAGGATGTGTAAACTTGTTATTGGTGGTACATCTATTTTAATGTGTGTGTAGTGACTGTGTTTGTGTGTGTGTGTGTATATATATATATATATATATATATATATATATATATATATATATATATATATATATATATACATACACACACACACTTCTATATTTAGTCTTTAATGGATGTAAAATTGTTATAGGTGATACATCTATTTGGAGTGTGTGTGTATATGTATGTCTGTTTATATATATATATATATATATATATATATATATATATATATATATATATATATATATATATATAAATATATATAAATAAATCTCAGTGTATGTGTGTATCCTCAGTCCTACTGATGTCAGTGTATGTGTGTATCCTCAGTCCTACTGATGTCAGTGTATGTGTGTATCCTCAGTCCTACTGATGTCAGTGTATGTGTGTATCCTCAGTCCTACTGATGTCAGTGTATGTGTGTATCCTCAGTCCTACTGATGTCAGTGTATGTGTGTATCCTCAGTCCTACCAGTGTATGTGTGTATTCTCCGTCCTACTGATGTCAGTGTATGTGTGTATCCTCAGTCCTACCAGTGTATGTGTGTATCCTCCGTCCTACTGATGTCAGTGTATGTGTGTATCCTCAGTCCTACTGATGTCAGTGAATGTGTGTATCCTCAGTCCTACTGATGTCAGTGTATGTGTGTATCCTCAGTCCTACTGATGTCAGTGTATGTGTGTATCCTCAGTCCTACTGATGTCAGTGTATGTGTGTATCCTCAGTCCTACCAGTGTATGTGTGTATCCTCAGTCCTAGAGGTATCAGTGTATGTGTGTATCCTCAGTCCTAGAGGTGTCAGTGTATGTGTGTATCCTCAGTCCTACTGATGTCAGTGTATGTGTGTATCCTCAGTCCTACTGATGTCAGTGTATGTGTGTATCCTCAGTCCTACTGATGTCAGTGTATGTGTGTATCCTCAGTCCTACTGATGTCAGTGTATGTGTGTATCCTCAGTCCTACCAGTGTATGTGTGTATCCTCAGTCCTAGAGGATCAGTGTATGTGTGTATCCTCAGTCCTAGAGGTGTCAGTGTATGTGTGTATCCTCAGTCCTAGAGGTGTCAGTGTATGTGTGTATCCTCAGTCTTAGAGGTGTCAGTGTATGTGTGTATCCTCAGTCCTAGAGGTGTCAGTGTATGTGTGTATCCTCAGTCCTAGAGGTGTCAGTGTATGTGTGTATCCTCAGTCCTAGAGGTGTCAGTGTATGTGTGTATCCTCAGTCCTAGAGGTGTCAGTGTATGTGTGTATCCTCAGTCCTAGAGGTGTCAGTGTATGTGTGTATCCTCAGTCCTAGAGGTGTCAGTGTATGTGTGTATCCTCAGTCCTAGAGGTGTCAGTGTATGTGTGTATCCTCAGTCCTAGAGGTGTCAGTGTATGTGTGTATCCTCAGTCCTAGGGGTGTCAGTGTATGTGTGTATCCTCAGTCCTAGAGATCAGTGTATGTGCGTATTCTCAGTCCTAGAGGTGTCAGTGTATGTGTTGTATCCTCAGTCCTAGAGGTGTCAGTGTGTCAGTGTATGTGTGTATCCACAGTCCTAGAGGTGTCAGTGTATGTGTGTATCCTCAGTCCTAGAGGTGTCAGTGTAGGTGTGCATCCTCAGCTCTAGAGGTGTCAGTGTATGTGTGTATCCTCACTCCTAGAGGTGTCAGTGTAGGTGTGTATCCTCAGTCCTAGAGGTGTCAGTGTATGTAGTATCCTCACTCCTAGAGGTGTCAGTGTATGTGTGTATCCTCAGTTCTAGAAGTGTCAGCGTATGTGTGTATCCTCAGTTCTAGAAGTGTCAGTGTATGTGTGTATCCTCACTCCTAGAGGTGTCAGTGTAGGTGTGTATCCTCAGTCCTAGAGGTGTCAGTGTATGTAGTATCCTCAGCCCTAGAGGTGTCAGTGTATGTGTGTATCCTCAGTTCTAGAAGTGTCAGTGTATGTGTTGTATCCTCAGTCCTAGAGGTGTCAGTGTATGTAGTATCCTCAGCCCTAGAGGTGTCAGTGTATGTGTGTAGCCTCTGCCCTAGAGGTGTCAGTGTATGTGTGTAGCCTCTGCCCTAGAGGTGTCAGTGTATGTGTGTAGCCTCAGTCCTGGAGGTGTCAGTGTATGTGTGTATTTTTCTTTTATGATTCAGATCAGGTATAAAATTAATTAGAAAATTTACAATTTACTTCTATTATTTAATTTGCTTCCTTCTCTTGTTATCCTTTGCTGAAAGGTTTATCTAGGAAAGCTCAGGAGCAGCAAAGAACCTAGGTTCTAGCTGCTGATTGGTGGCTGCATCTATAAACCGATTGCCATTGGCTCACCCATGTGTTCAGTTAGAAACCTGTAATGCATTGCTGCTATTTCAAATGATACAAAGAGAATGAAGGAGATTAGATAAAAAGTAAACTGGAAAGTAGTTTCAAATAATTGTCTGTTCTACCTAAATCATTAAATAAAAATGTAGGGTTTCATGTCCCTTTAAGAAATACAATTGCAGTTGCTTTGTAAGGAAGGATAAAAACTAATAGAGAATACAAATCATGGATTGTGTTACTTAAAGGGATAGTAAAGTCAAAATTAAACTTGAATGTTTGAGATAGAGCATGTCATTTTAAGACACTTTTAAATTCACTTTTATTTTCAAATGTACCTTTTTTTTCTTAGTATCCCTTGTTGAAAACTAATACACACATCATACACTAGTGGGAGCTAGCTGCTGATTGGTGCCTGCACACATTTGTCCCTTGTTATTGGCTAACTAGATGTGTTTGTATGTTCTATCCAAACCAGGAAAGAACATTTTGGGGTTTCCTGTCCCTTTAAGATGTATTTTAGTAGATGAATGTTAATTTGTTTCACAATGTTAAAGGAGCATTAAACACAATTTTTTTCTTACATGTTTCAGATAAAAAAAATAAAAATATTGAACAACTTTACATTTTACTTCTTTTGGTATTATTTGAAAAGCATACCTAGATAGGCTAAGGAGCAGCAATGCACTACTGGGAGCACCTGGTGATTGGTGGCTGCACATATGTGCCTCTTGTCATTGGCTCATTTAATGTGTTCAGTTAGCACCCAGTAGTTCATTGCTGCATATCCTTCTGCAAAGGATACCAAGAGAATGAAGCAAATTTAATAATAGCAGTAAATTGGACCTGTAACCTGCTTATTTAATCGTAAATTTAAGCTGCCTCTGTCAGGTTCATATATGTGTTTCTCTGGCGTATCACAGCCAGTGCCTCACCAGCCTTTGACGTCACTGCACGTCACTGCACCTGTCATCATTTAAAGTGCCTCTGATTAACCCCAAATAAAGTTCAGCTGTTCTAGTAGGTCTTTCCTGACATTTTGTTAGTCGCATCCTACAGCAAAAGCCATGGTCCGCAGAGAGCTTCTTCTAAAGCATCAGAGGGATCTCATTGTTAAAAGGTATCAGTCAGGAGAAGGGTACAAAAGAATTTCCAAGGCATTAGTTATACCATGGAACACAGTGAAGACAGTCATCATCAAGTGAAGAAAATATGGTGCAACAGTGACATTACCAAAAACTGCATGTCCCTCCAAAATTGATGAAAAGACAAGAAGAAAACTGGTCTGGGAGGCTGCCAAGAGGCCTACAGCACCATTAAAGGAGCTGCAGGAATATCTGGCAAGTACTGGCTGTGTGGTACATGTGACAACAATCACCCGTATTCTCCATATGTCTGGGCTATGGGGTAGAGTGGCAAGACGGAAGCCTTTTCTTACAAAAAAAAACATCCAAGCCCGGCTAAATTTTGCAAAACACATCTGAAGTTTCCCAAAAGCATGTGGCAAAAGGTGTTCTGGTCTGATGAAACCAAAGTTGAATTTTTTGGCCATAATTCCAAAAGATATGTTTGGCGCAAAAACAACACTGCATATCACCAAAAGAACACCATACCTACAATGAAGCATGGTGGTGTCAGCATCATACTTTGGGACTGTTTTTCTTCAGCTGGAACTAGGGCCTTAGTCAAGGTAGAGGGAATAATGAACAGTTCCAAATACCAGACACTATTGGCACAAAACCTTCAGGCTTCTGCTAGAAAGCTGAACATGAAGAGGAACTTCATCTTTCAGCATGACAACGACCCAAAGCATACATCCAATCAACAAAGGAATGGCTTCACCAGAAGAAGATTAAAGTTTTGGGATGGCCCAGCCAGAGCCCAGACCTGAATCCAATTCAAAATCTGTGGGGTGATCTGAAGAGGGCTGTGCACAGGAGATGAACCAATGTACTAAATATATTCAATAAATATTTATGTAATCTAAAGTAATAATAATAATAATAATAATAATAGACCCTATTTGGACAGACTACTGTCCTTAATATATTATATATATAGCAACACCTATTTGCAAGGACTTCATTATATAAATTAAACTACAGTTGGGATATCAACCAAATTGTACAGACTACTTTCCTAAATATATTCTAGTTTTTTAAAATAAATAGTATATTTTATATATATATATAACTTATAACTATCTCTATTATATAACTAAGCTACTTATGTAGCTACACTCTATTTGGACAAACTTTATTTTCTTTAAGTACTATAGCTTTAAAAAAACTTTATAATATTAATTAGCTTGCTTTTGTGTAGCTTTTAAAAAAGCTGTTGAGATACAATTTCCAAATGTTTTGGTTTTTTGTGGATGACAACTAAAGCTTTAAAAAAACTTTTTTATAAAAAAATCAGCAAGCTTTTCTATAGCTTTTAAAAAGTAGTCAACAGACGATGTTCCGCCATTAAAAACTTTGATCTCTCTCTACAGCAGCTATCCTCACAGACTTTTTTCCTAACTGCATCAAATAATAAACACTTTATATTTAAATTGCCTAAACTGCGCGAGCAAGGGGCGTAGTTATTCGTGAGTGAGAGGCGTCGCTTTCCTCAAACATGCAGTATTTGATTGGCATTGATGTATGTGTGTATTTCTATTAAGTATGCCCGTATATGATTTTCAGAAGTTGCGATCGGCAATTTCCATAACTCCGCCCACACATTATTTATATAGTAATAATTTATTTATTTATAAAATATTTTACCAGGAAGGATACATTGAGATTTCTCTCATTTTCAAGTATGTCCTGGGTTCAAGTATATAATGCATAGTTACTGTATAAATAATGTACACACTGACACTGAAATTATAAGTAGTTGTATAACTCATGTACAAACTAACATAGTAATGTAGTAGATGAGGTTGAAAAAAAGACAGAAGTCCATCGAGTTCAACCTATACAAATCTAAAATACAAAAAGCTCCAGTTAAGCTTAAATAATCCCACTAAAAGGTGACCCATTTAATACTAGCAATCATATCTATGAATTTTGTTTATAGATAGAAATGTATCCAAACAATTTTTAAATGTATCTAGGGTACCTCCTTTGGTAATGAGTTCCACAATTGTATTGCTCTTACAGTGAAAAAAACGTTTTCCGTTGCAGGAGAATAAATCTCTTTTCTTCTAACCTTAAATTGTGACCTCTTGTCACAAACAATTTTCTTGGAATAAACAGAACTTCTGCCATCTCTGTATATGGACCTTGAATATATTTATATAAAGTAATCATGTCACCTCTCAAGCGCCTCTTTTCTAAAGAAAACACACCCAGTTTGGCTAGCCTCTCCTCATAGCTTAAATTATCCAATCTTCTTATTAGCTTTGTGGTCCTTCTCTGAACTTTTTCTAGTTCTGCAATATCTTTTTTTTTTGCGATCGGTCCCCAGAACTGCACTCCATACTCATGGTGAGGTCTTACCAGGGGTTTATATAGTGACAGAATTATGCTTTCCTCCCTTAAATCAATGCCTCTTTTAATACATGCTAGTATCTTATTAGCCTTTGAAGCCGCTGCCCTGCATTATGCACCCATCTTTAGCTTGTTATCTATTACTACCCCTGACTCAAACGTTACGATGCGACAGCATAAAGTCCGGGAAGTTATACTATCAACACAGGGGGAGAGAGAGTGCGGTCTACCAGCATGTTATACCTACGCTAAATGCAGCATGATATTCGATTTTGAGCCACCAGCCATTGCCGTTGGGGATTTCGGATTAGAAGGTATGTCACGAGTCTTTACAAGAGCACCAGTTAAATTCCTCCAGGCTGAGAGGATAGCCAAGCTAGAGAAGTCACAGTCGAGCCCTATAGATCACTACCCTCACCAAGCCTCGGACACAGAGATCGCCTGGCTACCGCAAGCTGACTGCCCGGCTTCATGCTGCGCTGCAAACTTTCCTTCCTGTAACACTGAATCTCAATTTCATCGGGCTATGAACTCACTTCACTTCGCCCTTTGTGTGTTCCGGACCGGAATTGGTTAATGAGGGGTCACATCTCATGCACATTGGCCCTGGAATCTCCCTAACGTGCCGTAAGCAACTATACATATATAATTTTTTATTTGTTGTACTGACTTTCTTATACTTCAAGTAGAAATAATGATTTGTTCCAGCCACCAATAGTTAAAAGACCTTTATTTCTTCATTAGTGGGGTCTTTAGTGGGTTTGTCTAAAGACCCCACTAATGAAGTGGGGTCATAGTATGTTTGTCTAAAGACCCCACTAATGAAGAAATAAAGGTCTTTTAACTATTGGTGGCTGGAACAAATCATTATTTCTACTTGGAGTATTTGCAGGATAAGGCAGATCCTGGGTTCCGTGCCCCACAAGCCACATATCTGTTGGTGCTGTTTTCCACACTTTGCTTTTCTTATACTTCAGACAGTGCGAGAGCTGTATCGAGATTGCTAGAGTCTACACTGGTGAGTTACATGCATGGACATATTAGCAGCCTTTGAACAGTGAGATTTATCTTCCCAAGTATTAAATATGTTATTAAATATTGACCCCTAAGAGAACTGTTTGCTTAGAGGTCCTACGACACCCTTCCTACTCATATTATGCATAACATGGTAAGGACATCTTGATGCAGGCGTATTCTTGCATGTTGGTGATTATACCTTAAGTTGGCTGTTCTTTTCTGTTTTTTTTCTTCCCTTACCTATTGAATATCTTAGCGTTATTGCCCCAGTGTACCACGAGCTGTTAAGCTGATAGTTTCACTAGTACAACAGGTTCCCCATGTAACACAGACTATCAGGTTACTTAATATTCACTCCTTTATACACTGCCCAAATACTTAGTTCTATGTATTATAATACTTGGTGGTATAGTATGTACATAGAGATTGTGATGCTATCTATCTGCTTTGCATATCATTTGTGTTATATTTCCACACCCCTTTCAGTTATGATTGTTTTGAGTTAATTTAAATCTAAAAACTGAGGTTTGGCTGCTGAGACCCAAAAGTGGTCTCTTAAAATTAGACAACCCCTATTCCATTAACTCTTGCTGTTGGGGTCCAAAAGTGACCTCCAGAGCCATCTTGGAGGTGCTCAGTACACACGGCAGATCATATATACAGGTATATTAGCTCTTGGTTTTCTCTGAGAAGTACAGATAGTATATTTTAATCATTTTACTAAATGAGTTATGTATTTTATTGTAGCTGTGTTTTATGGTGTTCATGTTATATGTATGCCTTCCTATGTGTGTATGTCAAACCTCAAATAAAAACAATATATATAAAAAAAAAAGATCTGGTGACAGTGTGCTAAGAAAATGGAACAATCCCATTAAAAACAGGACGTCTGATTGAAAGGAGACACACAACATCCTCTCAAGCTTGGGAAACAGAGTTGGGAATTGACATAGCTTTAAAATATTGGCATACGGCTTTCATAGCAACTAAAAATTCTTCAATATCCGTTAAGGTATTGGAGACAAACTACAAATTCCTCACAAGGTGGTATCTCACCCCTAAAAGATTACATAAAATATACAAAACAGCAAATAACTAATTCTGGAGAGGATGTGGAGAGGAAGGCAACCCAACTCACATATGGTGGACCAAATTAGACACATTCTGGACAGAGGTGCTTAATCAGATGTCATACATAATAGACACACGACTACCCAATGATCCTCTAATTCTCTTCTTTATATCACTTCCTAAACTTAACAACAGCTTAGCCAAACTTTTACTGATCCTTATGATCAATAGCGCGAAAACTTTGATCCCGAGATACTGGAAAACAAACACAGTACCCACGGTAACAGAATGGAGGGCACAAGTAGAAAACCACCTTCAGTTAGAGAGATACCACCACTTACAGTCAGGGTCTATAGATAGGCATGAATTCATGTTAGACATGTGGAAACAACACACCTCTAACCCCCAATGAGTAAACATCTGCACCAAGTAAACGGACAGGCCCACAATGGGTTGAGGCCACTTATCGCATACTAGTCCTTACACTCATCATACAAAAGTATTGTTCACGCTTTAGATATTGCCTAATATGATATCATTGTTAGAAATTTATTTCACTGATGTTCAATGCCTGAAAAGGCCTCTCAAAAAGACTAGCAAAAATTTAGGAACTGAAAGAGTTTTTTAAACCTTACTGTTGTGTGTACATTAATCTTGTAACTGGAATATTTTGCTTTATGTTATTCATGAATATGAAACACTCTGTTAATGTTTTCTTTAAGATAAAATAAAGAAATCCTTTAAAAAAAAAACCTAAAAAAACAGGACGTCTGGTCACTGTACTGAAACCTACACTTTATAATTTATGACAAACAGTGCTACTTATTCCAGTATTAGTAAAGTGTTAGGCAAACAATGCAGTGCAGTATTATGCCCTAAACACAATGCAATGTTCCCCACAGCTGGGTGGCATTGTAAAAAAGCTGGTTGGGGGCAGTGGAATACTTTGCAATATTATTAAAAAAAAATCTTTTTTTCCATTTTTTTAAAAAGCACTTAGATGGATGGAATTGAATCCCTCAATAAATTTCAAATGTTTATGTAAGAAAAATAAAAACCTTCCAATATATATTTGTTATTAAGTGAACCTGTAACAAACACAATAAAATATTGCAAATATATATTTACACATTAAACAAATCAATGAATCTGATGATCCAATTTAGCCACAGATACATTGGATTTAAACATGGGGTTCTTACGTCAAGCAAGGGAATTTTTTTTCTTCAACTCTAAGTGATCCAACCAATTTAGATGATTCAGAGTTATGAATGAACTAAAACCCAAGCTCACCACTGCATTTAAAAAGTTAAACACTTGCAATCAATCATATTTGACAGTGTATTAAACAGTACACCACAATATATAAGAACCAAGTTGCACTCACCAGGTTAAATAAATTACGTCTAATCTGACGAATGACTCCAGGAAAAGCTGGCCGTAGCAGTTCTTGGAGATTTGATGGCCACGCTGAGTACATATGATCTGTCTCAATGTCATTAATCCACTAAAATACAACCAATGAAACATTATTTAGTAAATTAATACCTCAAAGACAATTATACTCTATGATGGCATTGGCTACACATAAGACGAATAAAGACAGATTATCAGCAGCAAATTACATAAAAAACAAAATTTATTCTTACCTGATAAATTTCTTTCTCTTGTGGTGTATCCAGTCCACGGGATGGATCATGCATTACTTGTGGGATATTCTCCTTCCCAACAGGAAGTTGCAAGAGGACACCCACAGCAGAGCTGTCTATATAGCTCCTCCCCTAACCCCCACCTCCAGTCATTCGACCGAAGACAAGAAGAAAAAGGAGAAACTATAGGGTGCAGTGGTGACTGTAGTTTTAAAATAAAAAAAAAACACCTGCCTTAAAGTGACAGGGCGGGCCGTGGACTGGATACACCACAAGAGAAAGAAATTTATCAGGTAAGCATACATTTTTTCTTTTGTAAGGTGTATCCAGTCCACGGGTTCATCCATTACTTGTGGGATACCAATACCAAAGCTTTAAGACACGGATGAAGGGAGGGACAAGGCAGGAACTTAAACGGAAGGCACCACTGCCTGCAAGACCTTTCTCCCAAAAATAGCCTCCGAAGAAGCAAAAGTATCAAATTTGTAAAATTTAGAAAAAGTATGAAGCGAAGACCAAGTCGCCGCCTTACAAATCTGCTCAACAGAGGCCTCATTTTTAAAAGCCCATGTGGAAGCTACCGCTCTAGTGGAATGAGCTGTAATTCTTTCAGGAGCCTGCTGGCTAGCAGTCTCATAAGCTAAACGGATTATGCTTCTTAGCCAAAAAGAAATAGAAGTTGCCAAAGCCTTTTGGCCTCTCCTCTTTCCAGAGTAGACAACAAACAACGCAGATGTTTGACGAAACTCTTTAGTAGCTTGCAAATAGAATTTTAAAGCACGAACCACGTCAAGATTGTGTAGCAGACGTTCCTTCTTTGAAGAAGGATTAGGACACAGTGACGGAACAACAATCTCCTGATTGATATTCTTATTAGAAACTACCTTAGGAAGAAACCCAGGTTTGGAACGCAAAACTACCTTATCTGCATTGAAGACCAGATAAGGGGAATCACACTGTAAAGCCAATAATTCTGAAACTCTTCGAGCCGAAGAGATAGCTACTAAGAACAAAACTTTCCAAGATAAAAGCTTGATATCTATGGAATGCAAAGGTTCAAACGGAACCCCTTGAAGAACTTTAAGAACTAAATTTAAACTCCATGGCGGAGCAACAGGTTTAAACACAGGCTTAATTCTAACTAAAGCCTGACAAAACGCCTGAACATCTGGAACATCTGGCAGACGCTTGTGCAAAAGAATAGACAGAGCAGAAATCTGTCCCTTTAAGGAACTAGCCGATAATCCTTTTTCCAATCCTTCTTGGAGAAAAGACAATATCCTAGGAATCCTGACCTTACTCCATGAGTAACCCTTGGATTCACACCAATGAAGATATTTACACTATATCTTGTGATAGATTTTCCTGGTGACAGGCGTACAAGCCTGAATCAAGGTATCGATGACCGACTTGGAGAAACCATGTTTTGATAAAATCAAGCGTTCAATCTCCAAGCAGTCAGACGCAGAGAAATTAGATTTGGATGTTTGAAAGGACCTTGGAGTAGAAGGTCCTGCCTCAGCGGCAGAGTCCATGGTGGAAAGGATGACATGTCCACCAGATCTGCATACCAAGTCCTGCGTGGCCACGCAAGTGCTATCAAAATCACCGAAGCTCTCTCCTGCTTGATCTTGGCAATCAGACGAGGGAGGAGAGGAAATGGTGGAAACACATAAGACAGGCTGAAGGACCAGGGCACTGCTAGAGCATCTATCAGCGCTGCCTGGGGATCTCTTGACCTGGACCCGTAACAAGGAAGTTTGGCATTCTGATGAGACGCCATCAAATTCAGTTCTGGTTTGCCCCATAATTGAATCAGCTGGGCAAATACCTCCGGATGGAGCTCCCACTCCCCCGGATGAAAAGTCTGCCGACTTAGAAAATCCGCCTCCCAGTTCTCTACTCCTGGGATATGGATAGCTGAGAGATGGCAATAGTGAACCTCTGCCCAAAGAATTATCTTGGAAACCTCCATCAATGCCAAGGGACTCTTTGTTCCCCCCTGATGGTTGATATAGGCTACAGTCGTGATATTGTCCGACTCAAATCTGATGAACCTGGCCATAGCTAGTTGAGGCCAAGCCTGGAGAGCATTGAATATCGCTCTTAGTTCCAGAATGTTTATCGGAAGGAGGACTTCCTCCTGAGTCCACAAACTCTGAGCCTTCAGGGAGTTCCAGACTGCGCCCCAGCCCAGAAGGCTGGCATCTGTCGTCACTATAGTCCACTCTGGCCTGTGGAAACTCATTCCCCTGGACAGATGGACCCGAGATAACCACCAGAGAAGAGAATCCCTTGTCCCTTGATCCAGATTTAACTGAGGAGACAAATCTGTGTAGTTCCCATCCCACTGATTGAGCATGCAAAGTTGCAGTGGTCTGAGATGAAGGCGGGCAAACGGAACTATGTCCATTGCCGCTACCATTAGGCCGATCATTTCCATACACTGAGCCACTGACAGACGAGAAGTGCAATGAAGAACACGGCAGAAAGTTAGAAGCTTTGATATCCTGACCCCTGTCAGAAAAATTTTCATTTCTACTGAATCTATCAGAGTTCCTAGGAAGGAAACTCTTGTGAGGGGGGAGAGAGAACTCTTTTCTCTGTTCACCTTCCACCCATGAGACCTTAGAAAGGCCAGAACAATGTCCGTATGGGACTTGGCGATTTGAAAAGTCGACGCCTGAATCAGGATGTCGTCTAGGTAAGGAGCCACCACTATGCCCCGTGGCCTTAGAACCGCCAGCAGGGACCCTAGAACCTTCGTAAAGATTCTTGGCGCCATGGCTAATCCAAAAGGAAGAGCCACAAACTGGTAATGCCTGTCTAGGAAGGCGAACCTGAGGAACTGATGATGATCTCTGTGGATCGGAATGTGGAGCTAAGCATCCTTTAAGTCCACGGTAGTCATATATATTGACCCTCCTGGATCATAGGGAGGATGGTTCAGATTGTCTCCATCTTGAAAGATGGGACCCTGAGAAATTTGTTTAGAATCTTGAGATCCAAGATTGGTCTGAACGTTCCCTCTTTTTTGTGAACTATAAACAGGTTTGAATAGAAACCCTGCCCCTGTTCCTCCCTTGGAACTGGGTGGATCACTCCCATAACCAGTAAGTCTTGAACGCAAAGTAAGAATACCTCTCTCTTTATCTGGTTTGCAGATAGTTGTGAGAGATGAAATCTCCCCTTTGGAGATGAACCCTTGAATTCCAAAAGATATCCCTGGGAAACAATCTCCAGTGCCCAGGGATCCTGGACGTCTCTTGCCCAGGCCTGAGCGAAGAGAGAAAGTCTGCCCCCGACTAGATCCGGTCCTGGATCGGGGGCTACCCCTTCATGCTGTCTTAGAGGCAGCAGCAGGTTTTTTGGCCTGCTTTCCCTTGTTCCAAGCCTGGTTAGGTCTCCAGACTGGTTTGTACTCGGTGAAATTTCCCCCTTGCTTTGCATTAGAGGAAGCTGAAGCTGCGCCACTCTTGAAGTTTTGAAAGGAACAAAAATTATTCTGTTTGGTCCTTAATTTATTGGACCTATCCTGAGGAAGGGCGTGACCTTTTCCTCCAGTAATATCAGAAATGATCTCCTTCAGACCAGGCCCGAATAGGGTCTGCCCTTTGAAGGGGATGTTAAGAAGCTTAGACTTTGAAGTAACGTCTGCTGACCAGGACTTAAGCCATAGCGCCCTACGCGCCAGAATGGCAAAACCTGAATTCTTAGCCGTTAGCTTGGTTAAGTGAAAAACGGCGTCAGAAATAAAGGAATTAGCTAACTTAAGAGCTTTAATCATGTCTAAGATAGCATCTAACTGGGTCTCCACCTGTAGAGCTTCCTCAAGAGACTCGAACCAGAAAGCCGCTGCAGCAGTAACTGGGGCAATGCATGCAAGAGGCTGGAGAATAAAACCTTGTTGTATAAAGATTTTCTTAAGGCGACCCTCCAATTTTTTATCCATAGGATCTAGGAAAGCACAACTGTCCTTGACGGGGATAGCTGTACGCTTAGCTAGTGTAGAAACTGCTCCCTCCACCTTAGGGACCGTCTGCAACGAGTCCCGTATTGCGGCATCTATGGGAAATATCTTTTTAAAGGCAGGAGGGGGAGAGAACGGCACACCTGGTCTATCCCATTCCTTAGTAATAATTTCCGAAAACCTCTTAGGGACTGGAAAAACGTCAGTGTAAACAGGCACTGCAAAATATTTGTCCATTATATACAATTTCTCTGGAACTACAATGGGGTCAAAGTCATTTAGAGTCGCTAAAACCTCCCTGAGCAATAAGCGAAGGTGTTCCAGCTTAAATTTAAACGCTGTCATTTCAGAGTCAGACTGAAGTAACACCTTCCCTGAATCTGAAATGTCACCCACAGATAGAAGCTCTCCTGCTTCAGCTTCTGAGTATTGTGAGGGTATATCGGACACAGGTATTAAAGCGTCAGAAAGCTCAGTATTTGTTCTAGCCCCAGAGCTGTCTCACTTTCCTTGTAACCCTGGCAGTTTGGACAATACATCTGTGAGGGTATTAGTCATAACTGCCGCCATGTCCTGTAAGGTAAAAGAATTAGACGTGTTAGATGTACTTGGCGTCACTTGCGCGGGAGTTTTAGGTTCTGATACATGGGGAGAGCTAGGTGGCACAAACTCCCTTCTGTCAGTCTGAGAATTCTCTGGTGATAAATCTTTAAGTGCCATAATATGGTCTTTATAGTTTATAGAAATTTCAGTACATTTGGTACACATTCTAAGAGGGGGTTCCACAATGGCTTCTAAACATATTGAACAGGGAGTTTCCTCTATGTCAGACATGTTTAACAGACTAGTAATGAGACCAGCAAGCTTGGAAAACACTTTAATAAATGTGAAAAAGCAATTAAACAAAACCGGTACTGTGCCTTTAAGAGAAAAAAACTAGCACATAAACTGCAAAACAGTGATAAAAAGTAGTAAACTCTTTGAAATGTTTACAGTGTGTATAAGGGACTAAAACAACATTGCACCCACTTGCAAATGGATGATTTACCCTTTAGGCCCCAAACCGGATTTAAAAAACGCTTTAAAAAACGTTAAAAAGCAGTTAATCACCTTGCCACAGCTCTGCTGTGGCTCCTACCTGCCCTCAAATATCGATTAGGGAAGAAATAAGCCCTCTATAGTGGTCCTCAGATGTCAAAGGACTCCTCTAGGGAAGCTGGATGTCTCATTCTGAATATGAAGTGCGCATCTAAGGCGTGAAAATAGGCCCCTCCCACCATGCACTCAATGTCATAGGGGCCTTAAGAAAAAACTCCTAGGAGTATCTAACTAGCCATGTGGAAAACTAGGCCCCAAATAAAGACTTATCACCCTCAGAGAAAAAACGTTCTATCTATATAACATGTAAACGTTTTGTCACTAAGTAATATATATTACCCTGTTTTATAAGCATGATCCCAGTTGCTGTTAAATCACTGCATCAGGCTTACCTCAATACACAAGGCTCTGTCAGCATTTTCTAGACCTTATCATTTTTCTAGAAATAAATATACTGAACATACCTCAAAGCAGGTAATCTGCAGGCCGTTCCCCCAACTGAAGTTTACCCATATTCATCAGTTATGTGTGAGAACAGCAATGGACCTTAGTTACAAACCGCTAAGATCATCAACCTCCAGGCAGAATTCTTCTTCTAATTTCTGCCTGAGAGTAAAAACAGTACACCGCCGGTACCGTTTAAAAATTACAAACTCTTGATTGAAGGTAAAAACTACACTAAGTCACCACATATCTCTTATACTTCCTATTTTGTCGAGAGTTGCAAGAGAATGACTGGAGGTGGGGGTTAGGGGAGGAACTATATAGACAGCTCTGCTGTGGGTGTCCTCTTGCAACTTCCTGTTGGGAAGGAGAATATCCCACAAGTAATGGATGAACCCGTGGACTGGATACACCTTACAAGAGAAATATAGTTTTAAACCAAATCACAAGGATAAACGTTCTCTGTACACATTAGCAATGTTATGGATTTAGCATTTTTATCACTATTAGTTATATTGAATGTGCAGCAGTTTCTGAAAGCCATTGGAAATTGTTGTAAAAATACATTATTTTGTATGCTGCAAATTTAAACCCAATTGTATGTCAAATGAAGATGAACGGAGATATAAATGATATTGTTATAAGAAAGGCAAAACAATACATAGCACAAATAATATGTGTAATATGTGTTGTGTCTCTTAAGATTTATTTTAGTACATTTTGCAGAACTGATGTTAAAATAAAGCATAAAATTATAACTTTTTGTAGTGCTACTTTGGTAATACTACGATTTTGTCATTTAGTTTAATCTTCTGAGACATTGTTTGTTTTTTTTATTTTATTTGCCGCTCTATTATAAGGATAGGTGCCATTTATCACTGTAGACTTGCAGGTAATTACTCTTCAATAAAACATGCATGAAGGTAATGTATAAAAAGACAAAATGTTATTTTTTCCCACAATGAAAGGAACACTGTACTATGGTCCCCCCCCCCCCCCTTAACATGTTCCAAATAACTTGTTATACCTACTAACGAGTTTTAAATGCATGGAATGTTTTCCTTCATGTTTATTTTTGTATTTCAAATAGCTGATTTAGCTCAATAAAAACACTGCCTGTTCTCAAGAAAATGCTCATAAAGGGTTTGATTATGAGTGGCGTGCACTTTGCACGTGTCAGAAGTATCTCCCGTACTACGAGTTAAAAGTAAGCACATTCGCTTGAGCGCAATTGAATTTAATGTGCATTGGGTTAGTGCAACTTCAGAGCTCTGGTTATCTGTTATGCTTGACTAAAAAGTTGCCCAAAAAACATCAAAAAAACATAATTTATGTAAGAACTTACCTGATAAATTAATTTCTTTCATATTAGCAAGAGTCCATGAGCTAGTGACGTATGGGATATACATTCCTACCAGGAGGGGCAAAGTTTCCCAAACCTCAAAATGCCTATAAATACACCCCTCACCACACCCACAAATCAGTTTAACGCATAGCCAAGAAGTGGGGTGGTAAGAAAAAAGTGCGAAAGCATAAAAAATAAGGAATTGGAATAATTGTGCTTTATACAAAAAAAATCATAACCACCACAAAAAGGGTGGGCCTCATGGACTCTTGCTAATATGAAAGAAATGAATTTATCAGGTAAGTTCTTACATAAATTATGTTTTCTTTCATGTAATTAGCAAGAGTCCATGAGCTAGTGACGTATGGGATAATGACTACCCAAGATGTGGATCTTCCACGCAAGAGTCACTAGAGAGGGAGGGATAAAATAAAGACAGCCAATTCCGCTGAAAATAATCCACACCCAAAGCAAAGTTGAAATCTTATAATGAAAAAAACTGAAATCATAAGCAGAAGAATCAAACTGAAACAGCTGCCTGAAGTACTTTTCTACCAAAAACTGCTTCAGAAGAAGAAAACACATCAAAATGGTAGAATTTAGTAAAAGTATGCAAAGAAGACCAAGTTGCTGCTTTGCAAATCTGATCAACCGAAGCTTCATTCCTAAATGCCCAGGAAGTAGAAACTGACCTAGTAGAATGAGCTGTAATCCTTTGAGGCGGAGTTTTACCCGACTCGACATAAGTATGATGAATTAAAGATTTCAACCAAGATGCCAAAGAAATGGCAGAAGCCTTCTGACCTTTCCTAGAACCGGAAAAGATAACAAATAGACTAGAAGTCTTTCAGAAATTCTTAGTAGCTTCAACATAATATTTCAAAGCTCTAACTACATCCAAAGAATGCAATGATTTCTCCTTAGAATTCTTAGGATTAGGACATAATGAAGGAACCACAATTTCTCTACTAATGTTGTTAGAATTCACAACCTTAGGTAAAAATTTAAAAGAAGTTCGCAACACCGCCTTATCCTGATGAAAAATCAGAAAAGGAGACTCACAAGAAAGAGCAGATAATTCAGAGACTCTTCTGGCAGAAGATATGGCCAAAAGGAAATAAACTTTCCAAGAAAGTAATTTAATGTCCAAAGAATGCATAGGTTC
Organism: Bombina bombina; assembly: GCF_027579735.1. NCBI lineage: Eukaryota > Metazoa > Chordata > Amphibia > Anura > Bombinatoridae > Bombina > Bombina bombina. The sequence goes on along the minus strand of NC_069501.1, from coordinate 862,439,088 downwards.
AAACGGAGGAGCTTGAAGAGCCCCCAGAACCAAATTCAAACTCCAAGGAGGAGAAATTGACTTAATGACAGGTTTTATACGAACCAAAGCTTGTACAAAACAATGAATATCAGGAAGATTAGCAATCTTTCTGTGAAAAAGAACAGAAAGAGCAGAGATTTGTCCTTTCAAGGAACTTGCAGACAAACCTTTATCCAAACCATCCTGAAGAAACTGTAAAATTCTCGGAATTCTAAATGAATGCCAGGAAAAATGGTGAGAAAGACACCAAGAAATATAAGTCTTCCAGACTCTATAATATATCTCCCTAGATACGGATTTACGAGCCTGTAACATAGTATTAATCACAGAGTCAGAGAAACCTCTTTGACTAAGAATCAAGCGTTCAATCTCCATACCTTTAAATTTAAGGATTTGAGATCCTGATAAAAAAAAGGACCTTGTGACAGAAGGTCTGGTCTTAACGGAAGAGTCCACGGTTGGCAAGAGGCCATCCGGACAAGATCCGCATACCAAAACCTGTGAGGCCATGCTGGAGCTACCAGCAGAACAAACTAGCATTCCTTCAGAATCTTGGAGATTATTCTTGGAAGAAGAACTAGAGGCGGAAAGATATAGGCAGGATGATACTTCCAAGGAAGTGACAACGCATCCACTGCTTCCGCTTGAGGATCCCTGGATCTGGACAGATACCTGGGAAGTTTCTTGTTTAGATGAGAAGCCATCATATCTATTTCTGGAAGACCCCACATTTGAACATTCTGAAGAAATACCTCTGGGTGAAGAGACCATTCGCCCGGATGTAACGTTTGGCGACTGAGATAATCCGCTTCCCAATTGTCTATACCTGGGATATGAACCGCAGAAACTAGACAGGAGCTGGATTCCGCCCATACCAGAATTCGAGATACTTCTTTCATGGCCAGAGGACTGTGAGTCCCTCCTTGATGATTGATGTATGCCACAGTTGTGACATTGTCTGTCTGAAAACAAATGAACGATTCTCTCTTTAGAAGAGGCCAAGACTGAAGAGCTCTGAAAATTGCACGGAGTTCCAAAATATTGATCGGTAATCTCACCTCCTGAGATTCCCAAACCCCTTGTGCTGTCAGAGACCCCCAAACAGCTCCCCAACCTGTCAGACTTGCATCTGTTGAAATTACAGTCCAGGTCGGAAGAACAAAAGAAGCCCCCTGAACTAAACGATGGTGATCTGTCCACCACGTCAGAGAGTGTCGTACAATCGGTTTTAAAGATATTAATTGAGATATCTTTGTGTAATCCCTGCACCACTGGTTCAGCATACAGAGCTGAAGAGGTCGCATGTGAAAACGAGCAAAGGGGATTGCATCCGATGCAGCAGTCATAAGACCTAGAATTTCCATGCATAAAGCTACCGAAGGGAATGATTGTGATTGAAGGTTTCGACAAGCTGAGATCAATTTTAGACGTCTGTTGTCTGTCAGAGACAGAGTCATGGACACTGAATCTATCTGGAAACCTAAAAAGGTAACCCTTGTTTGAGGAATCAATGAACTTTTCGGTAAATTGATCCTCCAACCATGATCTTGAAGAAACAACACAAGTCGATTCGTATGAGATTCTGCTAAATGTGAAGACTGAGCAAGTACCAAGATATCGTCCAAATAAGGAAATACCACAATACCCTGTTCTCTGATTACAGACAGAAGGGCACCGAGAACCTTTGTAAAAATCCTTGGAGCTGTTGCTAGGCCAAACGGCAGAGCCACAAACTGGTAATGCTTGTCTAGGAAAGAGAATCTCAGAAACTGATAGTGATCTGGATGAATCGGAATATGCAGATATGCATCCTGTAAATCTATTGTGGACATATAATGCCCTTGCTGAACAAAAGGCAGAATAGTCCTTATAGTTACCATTTTGAATGTTGGTATCTTTACATAACGATTCAATATTTTTAGATCCAGAACTGGTCTGAAGGAATTCTCCTTCTTTGGTACAATGAAGAGATTTGAATAAAACCCCAGTCCCTGTTCCAGAACTGGAACTGGTATAAATTTCAGAAATGCTTGAGCCTTTGCTGGATTTACTGGGACACGGGAAAGAAAAAATCTCTTTGCAGGAGGCCTTATCTTGAAGCCAATTCTGTACCCTTCTGAAACAATGTTTTGAATCCAAAGATTGTGAATTGAATTGATCCAAATTTGTTTGAAAAAACGTAATCTGCCCCCTACCAGCTGAGCTGGAATGAGGGCCGCACCTTCATGTGGACTTGGGAGCTGGTTTTGGTTTTCTAAAAGGCTTGGACTTATTCCAGACTGGAGATGGTTTCCAAACTGATACCGCTCCTGAGGGCGAAGGATCAGGCTTTTGTTCCTTATTGTGACGAAAGGAACGAAAACGATTATTAGACCTAAATTTACCTTTAGATTTTTTATCCTGTGGTAAAAAAGTTCCTTTCCCTCCAGTAACAGTTGAGATAATAGAATCCAACTGAGAACCAAATAATGTATTACCCTGGAAAGAAAGGGAAAGCAAAGTTGACTTAGAAGACATATCAGCATTCCAAGTTTTAAGCCATAAAGCTCTTCTAGCTAAAATAGCTAGAGACATATACCTGACATCAACTCTAATGATATCAAAGATGGCATCACAAATAAAGTTATTAGCATGTTGAAGAAGATTAACAATGCTATGAGAGTTATGATCTGTTACTTGTTGTGCTAAAGCTTCTAACCAAAAAAGTTGAAGCTGCAGCAACATCCGCTAAAGATATAGCAGGTCTAAGAAGATTACCTGAACATAAGTAAGCTTTTCTTAGAAAGGATTCAATCTTCCTATCTAAAGGATCCTTAAAGGAAGTACTATCTGCCGTAGGAATAGTAGTACGTTTAGCAAGAGTAGAGACAGCCCCATCAACATTAGGAATTTTGTCCCAAAATTCTAATCTGTCAGATGGCACAGGATATAATTGCTTAAAACGTTTAGAAGGAGTAAATGAATTACCCAAATTATTCCATTCCCTGGAGATTACTTCAGAAATAGCATCAGGGACAGGAAAAACTTCTGGAATAACTACAGGAGATTTAAAAACCTTATTTAGATCACCTAGGGGGGCGGAGCCAACTATCATAGGAGCTGGACGTGTGTGTTGGGAGCTCCGGGCCTTTATTTAATATACTTGAGGATTATTGGCACCCAAAGCTATTTTTGATATATTTAAAAGGGTCCCTTCCATATACAGTAACCCCAGAGGCATTGGGAGCTCCTGGGTAGACGTTTTCAGCTCTGTGTGCTTTAGAAGTTTAGCCAAGATGGAGGCTCAAGATGAATGGTGGCGGGCAATGACGCAGCTCCTACAAGATCATTTTGCTAGCTTAGCGTTAGCACTGCATGTGTCTCGAGTGAATGCAGCAGCGGGAAAGGACAAGCTTACACTGACAGCGGATCGGCAGGTCGTCCCCTCTCTGACTCCTACCGATTTCACCACTGACCAGAGTGTTTGCGCTGTTCTACCGGATACTAAGATCTCGTGTGGTCACTTTGATCCCCTACAACAAGGAGATGCTCACACCTTACACTGCAGGGACTGGCTAAGCTGCGACGTAGAAGCTGATGGCTGTTCTACTGCTACTCTGGTTTCAAGGCTTGCTACTTTTTCAGTAGGTCCCATGAAGGATCAGCTTTTACCATTATACCTGCCTCTGATGCTGAGACGGCTGTCACACCAATTATACCTACCATTGAATTCAGAGCTGCATGGCCTCGGAACCGATGCGCTACTGCTGTGTGCGGCCCTCCAGAACTTGGTCACAGTTGCAGGCTGGTTATCATTATTACGATCTACGCAGCATGTGCAATATGCTCCTTATGAACTCAGAAGTGGTATCGGCTAAATTGAACACAGTCTCCGCACTCATATTAGGAGCAGCATTAATGCCTTCAGGGACTTGTTTGCTTAACTGCACCCATGAACCGGACAAATCTGAGCACTGCTAGCCTATGATGAAGTGTAGTATGGAGCTTTTGACGCAGTTTTCCTTCTTTTGTGTTTCCCATATTTGCCTTGGCACACTATTGTTCAAGTTTCTAGATTTGTTTTCCAAGTTTAATGGGGCAAAACACGTACCTACAATATCGCAAAATTTGAGCACACTGGACATTGTTTTTCTTTTTGCCGCTACCCCATTGTGTTAATATGGAATGCCCATAAATACAGCCGTACTGGAGTGAATTGATACACTGTAGGAACGATTGCCACCATGGAATGTCCTTCATGTTCATCTAGGTTTTGCTGTTCATCACACTTAAATCTCTATAAACCTCTTAACCACTTTACTATTTTAGTGTTTAGGTAAATGTGGCAGTTAACTTACTGTTTAGTATACTTCTGTATCTTATAAGAGTGCATGATTATATTTAAGCCTATTATGATTTATTAATGTATGTGCACAGGATTTATTCTAACTCTAAAATGTGCTTTATGTGCTTACAAGATAATGAGAGAGGTGCCTATATTGAAAGTACCGTAGCTGCTTTACAATATTTACTACTCTAGATCAAGGGGTTTAGATCCCACTATTGTATAGTTATAACTTCAGTTACATCAACAGAGTATTGCACCATGCGGGAGCTTTCTTGTGCTCTTAACCTTTTCCTCATTAAGTTGTCCCTTTAGAGTACCTTCATAAACTATACCTCCAGTTGTATGTTCCATCCGTAGTGCCCAAACCAATATCAGCAGATGCTTATCTGACTACAAAGTGCACCTGTTGCCGGGTATAGGGCCCATGCCTGAATGACAGGTTGCACTGTTATTAGTATAGCTGCTTGGTGTTCTTTATGATTATTAATGCTATTATCTTATACTGTTAGCTATGTATATCTTTGACAGGGGCTATCCCGTTAACAGAGACAGCTTATCATAAATGTACCTCTATCACAGCTTTTGGTATAGTGGAGGTGTGTTATGGAGACTGCAACTATAGGATGAAGCTCACTTATTACAATCATTGGGTTAGATATGACTACCAATGCCACTGCTTACTTAAACATTTGTAGAAAGAAATGCTCTTGTTAAGTTTTCATTATGACCTCCGTTTCCCCTCCTCCCCTCCCTTCTCCTTCCCCCCCCCCCCCCCCCGGGGCCGATTGGATTACATTTGAACACTTCTTAGCGGTTTCCTTCACAGTAAAATTCTGGTTGATGATACTTATATTACTAAATATTAAATAGCACTAATTTCATGTTCCCAAGTTTACAGTCAACCCACTAACTATAATATTTAGACCTAACATTGTAAATAAGTAGAAAGATTGCATTCACATATTGGATATATTAGTTGGTGTTAATTCATTTAGTTATACACAATATATTATATTTTGCCCCTCCCTCCCTTTCTCCTTTTCCCCATAAGATACACTCTGGCACAAGTGAGCGTGTCCAGAGTGTTTTGCGCAGTTTATCTCGTAAAATACTGCAAATACCCCTATATCTCATTTTGCATTAGCTTTTTTATTCTTTTTCTGCCTCCTAATAATTTTAAATTTTAATCTTCCTTTTCCACAGCACTTTTATTAGATGTTTATGAAGTTTTCTCTGACTGTTGGTGTCTCATGGAATAAGTTTTATGCACGTTCAGAGTTCAAACTAATATTTCCTTCAGATATTTTGTATACTGACGTATGGAATGTTTAGTTTGTTGATGGATATTAATACCTGCATATTTCTCAATAATTTAGTTTGTGCATTTGTCCTCTTTTATACATCAGCGCTTTTATGTTCTATTTTATGTTGTCTAAAAAATTTATACTCTATGTTGTCCTAAAATTGAAAAAGTGAGGTTAAGCTTATTTTTCATTTGGTTAGATTCCTCTGTGATGAAACAGAAATGACTTTATGTGTTTAATAATGTGCATATTGTGTTTTTCTTCTTTTTCATCTGTATTCATGCATACTGTATTTTGATGTCTCACAGTGGTGTTATATTATGACTTTTACCTCAATAAAAAATTATTTAAACAAAAAAAACAAAAAACCTTATTTAAACGTTTAGATTTAGTATCAAGAGGACCAGAATCCTCTATTTCTAAAGCAATTAAAACCTCTTTAAGTAAAGAACGAATAAATTCCATTTTGAATAAATATGAAGATTTATCAGCATCAACCTCTGAGACAGTATCCTCTGAACCAGAGGAACCACTATCAGAATCAGAATGATGATGTTCATTTAAAAATTCATCTGAAAAATGAGAAGTTTTAAAAAACCTTTTGCGTTTACTAGAAGGGGGAATAACAGACATAGCCTTCTTAATAGATTTAGAAACAAAATCTCTTATGTTAACAGGAACACTCTGAGTATTAGATGTTGATGGAACCACAACAGGTAATGTAACATTACTAAAGGAAATATTATCTGCATTAACAAGTTTGTCATGACATTCATTACAAACAACAGCTGGAGGAACAGATACCATAAGTTTACAACAGATACACTTAACTTTGGTAGATCCAGCACCAGGCAGCGTTTTTCCAGAAGTATCTTCTAACTCAGTGTCAATCTGGGACATCTTGCAATATGTAATAGAAAAAACAACATATAAAGCAAAATTGATCAAATTCCTTAAATGACAGTTTCAGGAATGGGAAAAAATGCCAGTGAACAAGCTTCTAGCAACCAGAAGCAAAAATTAATGAGACTTAAATAATGTGGAGACAAAAGTGACGCCCACACTTTTTTAGCGCCAAAAAAGACGCCCACATTATTTGGCGCCTAAATACTTTTGGCGCCAAAAATGACGCCACATCCGGAACGCTGACACTTTTGGCGCAAAAAAACGTCAAAAATGACGCAACTTCCGGCGACACGTATGATGCCGGAAACAGAAAAAACTTTTTGCGCCAAAAAAGTCCGCGCCAAGAATGACGCAATAAAATGAAGCATTTTCAGCCCCCGCGAGCCTAACAGCCCACAGGAAAAAAGTCAAATTTTAAGGTAAGAAAAAAATTGATTTATTGAAATGCATTATCCCAAATATGAAACTGACTGTCTGAAATAAGGAACGTTGAACATCCTGAGTTAAGGCAAATAAATGTTTAAACACAAATATTTAGAACTTTATACAAAAGTGCCCAACCATAGCTTAGAGTGTCACAGAAAATAAGACTTACTTACCCCAGGACACTCATCTACATGTAGTAGAAAGCCAAACCAGTACTGAAATGAGAATCAGTAGAGGTAATGGTATATATAAGAGTATATCGTCGATCTGAAAAGGGAGGTAAGAGATGAATCTCTACGACCGATAACAGAGAACCTATGAAATAGACCCCGTAGAAGGAGATCGTTGAATTCAAACAGGCAATACTCTCTTCACATCCCTCTGACATTCACTGCACGCTGAGAGGAAAACCGGGCTCCAACCTGCTGCGGAGCGCATATCAACGTAGAATCTAGCACAAACTTACTTCACCACCTCCATAGGAGGCAAAGTTTGTAAAACTGATTTGTGGGTGTGGTGAGGGGTGTATTTATAGGCATTTTGAGGTTTGGGAAACTTTGCCCCTCCTGGTAGGAATGTATATCCCATACGTCACTAGCTCATGGACTCTTGCTAATTACATGAAAAATACATTTACAGTACTGTTACACTCCTAATAACACTGTCTAATAAAAAGTATATATATATATATATATATATATATATATATATATATATATATATATATATATATATATATATATATTCCATTAAAAAAGTTATAAAGGCTAAAGATATGAGGTGTCTCAGGTGTTATATATATGTGTGTATGCGCGTGTGTGTGTGTGTGTGTATAAGTGCATTGAAAACATGAAAAATCATATTTATGCAATATTCATAATTAAAAAACTCCAGGATTACGAGTGGTGCACTAACTGTAGCACAAGTTTAATAACATGGTGGTGAGGCTAGAAAGGATGAAGACGCTCTAGGAAACCTAAAGAAAAAGGATTTTGCACGTGTGCTACAGTTAGCGCATCACTCGTAATCTAGGAGAAAGTGTTTAATCTAGGTGAATATGTACTAAGTATTTCAAATAGATATTCCTATATATATATATATAACAAAATAGAGCAGTAAGTCCAGCACTTTCTTAGGTAACCCTTCACTGGGTATGGCTTATTATAGGTTTACCTTTGCAGTGCACGTTTGCCTGGGAGGCCTCCCATACTCCCATATAATTCCAAAAGTAGACAATGGCAACAGCACTTTTCTTTAAAACACTTCTTCTTTATTTAAGCAACATTAGGATAAAAACATAGCGACGTTTCGAGCCTCTTGGACCCTTCCTCATGCTAAGAACAAACATCTCCCTTATATACACCTGTGTATAGGGTGTGGCTTGATTAATTGCAAGATTTTACCTGAGCATAGCTCATGTTGGTATCCCCAACCGGTAAGGTTCTAACTAAACTTTTCCACTTTATTTTTTAAGATTTATTTCTCAACACTTACATGTATATTTGTGTAGTTTGGCATATATGCTTTTTACATTATATTTCAATTAGACACATGTCCACAGTTATTATACACAGGAATTTAAAAACAATTATAAAAACAAATGCAGATCATAATCCTTGTTTAATCCATTCGGATACAGAGTTTTCAGATTTTTTATCCACCATACTTCTTTCTTTTTAAGTAGTAACTCTCTATCGCCTCCTCTCCTTGGTTTAGGAATATGGTCTATGACCTGAAACCTTAACTGGCTAACAGTATGCCCTGCTGTTATAAAATGTGATGAGACAGGTAATGTCATATCCTTACATCTTATAGAGGACTTGTGTGCAGAATAAGTGCACATTATTTTTCCTTCATAACCGTTATCTAAATTATGACTTGGTTCCTGCTAATATTCTGCTCCCTCATCACAGCATACTGTTTATCTATAATCTGAAAGCTAATTTTTTTTTCAATCCTCTCAGTAAAATGGTGAAATGAACATCCATTTGGAAACATTTCCTCAGTTCCATTTCTTCTGATAAAGAAAAATGCAATTTGAAAAATAACTGTCATAAGAAATATGCTTTTCCATATGCCACCATGATGACAAAGCACCTCCCTGCATGCCAGAGGTGTCCTAAAGACATTAAAAAGGAATCTTAATGTAATTAAATAAGGAGATCCATAGCAATGAAAGTGCAAGAAGTTTTTTCCTTCAATGTTTCATTTCCAGAAACACTCGTTCTGCTCATTTTGTAACAGCTGCATCCACCAGCAGCATTCTAAGTAAGCAAGTGTTGCAAACAGCTGCCTCCAAAAAATACACAATACCTTCACTTATAGGCAGGATGACACCTTAAAATCAGGAAAAAGGTGACCAAGCTAAGCTCTTGCAAGAGCAATATATTCCCCAGCGATCAGTCACACAGATACTTCATAGGGAAGCATTGGCAGCCAAGGGAGTGTTTTCCAATCCTGTTTATTAAAGTGCCTCATGAAATAGGCAATTTAATAAAACAAAACTAAAGGGGACCTCTTAAACTCCACCACAACACTTCTGTCATATCTGAACCTCGTAGTCTTAGTAACAAAAAATAAAGTTTTAAAAAGCAAATTTAGCTTATTTACTGAATAAGCTGTACTTTTATTTCAAGCATAACACTTTTCCACACACATTGCATTTTAAGTTCCCAATGTGACAAAATGACTTACGGCTAGATTACGAGTTTTGCGTTATGAGTAACAATCAGCGTTATGGGTTATAACGCTGCCTTTTCACTACCGCTGCTCCCACACTTTTTTTGGCCGTACCGCAAATTAACTAACGCAATTTGCGTAAAGTCTTTTTTCAATGGGATTTCCATAGCGCCGCTATTACAAGCTTTTTTTTGGAGGCCAAAAATTCAGCGGTACAGCCAATCCCGCAAGATTCGTAACGCATTCTAAAGTCAGTAGGTATGAGTTTTACACTACAAAGCTGTAGCATAAAACTCATAACTAAAGTGCTAAAAAGTACACTAACACCCATAAACTACCTATTAACCCCTAAACCGAGGCCCTTCCGCATCGCGAACACTAAAATAAAATTATTAACCCTTAATATGCCGCTCCCGACATCGCTGCCACTAGAACATATTAAACCCTAAACCGCCGCACTCCGGCAACCTAAACACTAGTTAAATATTAACCCCTAATCTGCTGTCCCTAACATCGCCACCGCCACCTACCTACATTTATTAACCCCTAATCTGCCACCCCCAATGTCGCTGCCACTATACTAAATTTATTAACCCCTAAACCTAAGTCTAACCCTAACCCTAACACCCCCTAACTTAAATATAATTCAAATAAATATTACTATCATTACCTAAATAATTCCTATATAAAACTAAATACCTATAAAATAAACCCTAAGATAGCTACAAGATAACTAATAGTTACATTGTAGCTAGCTTAGGGTTTATTTTTATTTTACAGGCAAGTTTGTATTTATTTGAATTAGGTAGAATAGTTACTAAATAGTTATTAACTATTTACTAGCTACCTAGCTTAAATAAAAACAAATGTACCTGTAAAATAAAACCTAACCTGAGTTACACTAACACCTAACATTACACAACAATTAAATAAATTACATAAATTAAATACAATTACCTAAATTACAAAAAAAACTCACTAAATTACATAAAATAATAAACAAATTATCAGATATTATAACTAATTACAACTAATCTAATAGCCTTATCAAAATAAAAAAGCCCTCCCAAAATAAAAAAAAAACCCTAGCCTAAACTAAACTACCAATAGCCCTTAAAAGGGCTTTTTGCGGGGCATTGCCCCAAAGAAATCAGCTCTTTTACCTGTAAAAAAAAAAAATACAAACAACCCCCCCCCCCCAAACGGTAAAACCCACCACCCACACAACCAACCACCCAAATAAAATCCTAACTAAAAAAAACCTAAGCTCCCCATTGCCCTGAAAAGGGCATTTGGATGGGCATTGCCCTTAAAAGGGCATTTAGCTCTATTGCTGCCTAAACCCTAACCTAAAAATAAAAACCACCCAATAAACCCTTAAAAAAAAAACTAACACTAACCCCCGAAGATCCACTTACAGTTTTGAAGACCGGACATCCATCCTTAACGAAACCGGGAGAAGTACTCAGCGAAGCTAAAGAAGTCCTCAACGAAGCCGGGAGAAGTCTTCATCCAAGCCGACAGAAGTGGTCCTCCAGACGAGCAGAAGTCTTCATCCAGACGGCATCTTCTATCTTCATCCATCCGGCGCAGAGTGGGTCCATCTTAAAGACATTGGCGCGGAGCATCCTCTTCTTACGACGACTCTTCTGGAATGAAGGTTCCTTTAAGTGACGTCATCCAAGATGGCGTCCCTTGAATTCCTATTGGTTGATAGATTTATATCAGCCAATCGGAATTAAAGGTGAAAAATGCATATTGGCTGATGCAATCAGCCAATAGGATTGAGCTTGCATTCTATTGGCTGATTGGAACAGCCAATAGAATGCAAGCTCAATCCTATTGGCTGATTGGCTCAGCCAATAGGATTGAAGTTTCACATTTAATTGCGATTGGCTGATAGAATTTAGTGTTAGTGTTAGTTTTTTTTTAAGGGTTTATTGGGTTGGTTTTATTTTTAGGTTAGGGTTTGGGCAGCAATAGAGCTAAATGCCCTTTTAAGGGCCATGCCAATCCAAATGCCCTTTTCAGGGCAATGGGGAGCTTAGCCTTTTTTAGTTAGGATTTTATTTGGGGGGTTGGTTGTGTGGGTGGTGGGTTTTACTGTTGGGGGGTTGTTTGCATTTTTTTTTTACAGGTAAAAAAGAGCTGGTTTCTTTGGGGCAATGCCCCGCAAAAGGCCCTTTTAAGGGCTATTGGTAGTTTAGGCTAGGGTTTTTTTTTTATTTTGGTAGGGCTATTAGATTAGGTGTAATTAGTTTAACCCCTTAACGACCAAGGACGTACGCCATACGTCCTCAAAAAAAATACAGTTAATGACCGAGGACGTATGGCGTATGTCCTTGGTCTGGAAAGCAGCTGGAAGCGATCCTGATCGCTTTCCAGCCGCTTTCCGGTTATTGCAGTGATGCCTCGATATTGAGGCATCCTGCAATAAACCCCCTTGGCCATCCGATGCAGAGAGAGCCACTCTGTGACCCTCTCTGCACCGGACATCGATGGCCGGTATCGCTGATGGGTGGGAGCTTACGTGGGAGGCGGGTGGGCGGCCATCGATGGGCCATATGACGTCGAGGGGGGCGGGATCGTGGGCGGGATCGCGGGGGGTCGCGCACGCGTGCACGGGGGGGGCGGATGCGGGTGGGAACAGCTACACTACAGAAAACAGTTACTAATAAACATAGGGTAAAATATTTTTTATTAAAAATCGAAGTGATCTGGGTGGTGGAACAGGGTTGTTCTGTGGGGGGGAAGCTACACTACAAAAAAAAAAAAAAAATAAAGCATTTTTTTTGCAGAAACTGGGTACTGTCTGCCAGTACCCAAGATGGCTCCCAGTAAGGTAGAGGGGGAGGGTTAGAGAGCTTTTTTGGGGGGGGATCAGGGAGGTTGGGGGCTAAGGGGGGAAACCTACACATCAGCATATGTAAATATGCTTAAAAAATATATTTTTTAAAAAAAATACCTTTTATTTTAGTACTGGCAGACTTTCTGCCAGTACTTAAGATGGCGGGGACAATTGTGGGGTGGGAGAGGGAAGAGCACTGTTTGGGAGGGATCAGGGGGGTCTGATGTGTCAGGTGGGAGGCTGATCTCTACACTAAAGCTAAAAATAACCCTACAAGCTACCTTATTAACCCCTTCATTGCTAGACATAATACACGTGTGATGCTCAGTGGCATTTCGTGGCCTTCTAAATACCAAAAAGCAACGCCAAAGCCATAGATGTCTGCTATTCCTGAACAAAGGGGATCCCAGAGAAGCATTTACAACCATTTGTGCCATAATTACACAAGCTGTTTGTAAATAATTTCAGTGAGAAAACTAAAGTTTGTGAAAAAGAGACCAAATATTTTTTTATTTGATCGCATTTGGTGGGGAAATGGTGGTATGAAATATACCAAAATGGGCCTAGATCAATACTTTGGGTTGTCTACTACACTAAAGCTAAACTTAACCCTACAAGCTCCCTAATTAACCCCTTCACTGCTGGGCATAATACACGTGTTGTGCGCAGTGGCATTTTGTGGCCTTTTAATTACCAAAAAGCAAGGCCAAAGCCATATATGTCTGCTATTTATGAACAAAGGGGATCCCAGAGAAGCTTTTATAACCATTTGTGCCATAATTGCACAAGTTGTTTGTAAATAATTTCAGTGAGAAACCTAAAATTGTGAACGATTTTTTTTTTATTTGATCGCATTTGGTGGTGAAATGGTAGCATGAAATATACCAAGATGGGCCTAGATCATTTCTTGGGGTTGTTTACTACACTAAACTAAAGCTAAAATTAACCCTAGAAGCTCCCTAAAGCTTCTAAAAAAAAATATTTACATGTCAATGGATATTCAGGGATTCCTGAAAGATATCAGTGTCCCAATGTAACCAACACTAATTTTGAAAAAAAGTGGTTTGGAAATAGCAAAGTGCTACTTGTATTTATGGCCCTATAACTTGCAAAAAAAGCAAAGAACATGTAAACATTGGGTATTTCTAAACTCAGGACAAAATTTAGAAACTATTTAGCATGGGTGTTTTTTGGTGGTTGTAGATGTGTAACAGATTTTGGGGGTCAAAGTTAGAAAAAAAAAAGTGTGTTTTTTTCCATTTTTTCCTCATATTTTATATTTTTTTATGATATGATATAAGATATGATGAAAATAATGATATCTTGAGAAAGTCCATTTAATGGCGAGAAAAACGGCATATAATATGTGTGGGTACAGTAAATGAGTAAGAGGAAAGTTGCAGCTAAACACAAACACTGCAAAAATGTAAAAATAGCCTTGGTCCCAAACGGACAGAAAATGGAAAAGTGCTGTGGTCATTAAAGGGTTAAATATCTGATCATTTGTTTTTTATATTGTGTAATTTGGTGTTTATTTTTTTTGTAATTTAGGTAATTGTATTTAATTTATGTAATTTATTTAATTGTTGTGTAATGTTAGGTGTTAGTGTAACTCAGGTTAGGTTTTATTTTACAGGTAAATTTGTATTTATTTTAGCTAGGTAGTTAGTAAATAGTTAACTATTTAGTAAATATTCTACCTTAAAATAAAAATAAACACTAAGCTAGCTACAATGTAACTATTAGTTATATTGTAGCAAGCTTAGGGTTTATTTTACAGGTATTTAGTTTTAAATAGGAATTATTTAGGTAATGAGAGTAGGTTTTATTTTACAGGTAAATTTGTATTTATTTTAGCTAGGTAGTTAGTAAATAGTTAACTATTTAGTAACTATTCTACCTTAAAATAAAAATAAACACTAAGCTAGCTACAATGTAACTATTAGTTATATTGTAGCAAGCTTAGGGTTTATTTTACAGGTAAGTATTTAGTTTTAAATATGAATTATTTAGGTAATGAGAGGTTTTATTTAGATTTATTTTAATTATATTTAAGTTAGGGGGTGTTAGGGTTAGACTTAGGTTTAGGGGTTAATAAATTTAGTATGTTGGGGGTGGCAGATTAGGGGTTAATAAATGTAGGTAGGTGGCAGCGATGTTAGGGGTGGCAGATTAAGGGTTAATAATATGTAACTAGTGTTTGGGATGCGGGAGTGCTGCGGTTTAGGGGTTAATATGTTTCTTATAGTGGCGAGGACGGCAGATTAGGGGTTAATAAATATAATGTAGGTGTTGGCGATGTTAGGGGTGGCAGATTAAGGGTTAATAAGTATAATGTAGGTGTTGGCGATGTCCGGAGCGGTAGATTAGGGGTTAATAAATATAATGAAGGTGTCGGTGATGTCGGGGGCAGCAGATTAGGGGTTAATAAGTGTAAGATTAGGAGTGTTTAGACTTGGGGTTCATGTTAGGCTGTTAGGTGTAAACATAAATTTAGTTTCCCCATAGGAATCAATGGGGCTGCGTTACGGAGCTTTACGCTGCTTTATTGCAGGTGTTAGGCTTTTTTTTCAGCCAGCTCTCCACATTAATGTCTATGGGGAAATCGTGCAGGAGCACATAAAACCAGCTTACCGCTGACTTAAGCAGCGCTGGTATTGGAGTGCGGTATGGAGCTCAATTTTGCTCTATGCTCACTTCTTGCCTAATAACGTCGGGTTTAGGAAAACCTGTAATACCAGCGCTGTAGGTAAGTGAGCGGTGATAATAACGTGGAAGTTAGCACCGCACCCCTCATAACGCAAAACTCGTAATCTAGCAGTTTGTGTGTAAGAGTACTTTGCACACTTTTCACTGTTTGTATTATGTTTAATATGAGACTGGTTACAGAGAACAGTCTTTTTTTATTAGTTGCTATAACTACATCTTCTGAGTGTATATCAATATATTTTTTGTTTGTTAAACAATGGCACTCATACAATAAGCTAAATTTCACAAAGGCTGGGAGGACATCTTATTTATTATTATTATTATACTTTATTTATTAAGCGCCAACATATTCCGCAGCGCTGTCCATGGATACAATTCATTTAAATAAAACAATACAAGACTTGTAAGATACAGGACAAAATTTACAAACACATACAGGAGGGATTGAGGGCCCTATTCCCGCATCGCGGCTAGCAGCAGCAATATGTTACACACATTTAACATTGCACAAGCCACTGCTTGTGCAACGCTGCCCCTTACTCAATCACCCCAGTTGTGGGGGTGATGGGTAGTTTAGATTTTTTAGTGTTAGGTTTATTTATTTTGGGGGGTTTGGTCAGTGGTGGGTTTTACTGTTAGGGGGGACTTAGAATTTTTTGCAACTGTAAAAGAGCTGTTTAACTTAGGGCAATGCCCTACAAAAAGCCCTTTTAAGGGCTATTGGTAGTTTAGCATTAGATTAAGGGGTGTTTTTATTTTGGGGGGCTTTTTTATTTTCATAGGGATTAGGTTGAATTGTTTTATTTTGGATAATGTGTTTATTTTTTTCTGTAGTTCTATATTTACAACACATAGACTGCCCTCTGGGCAGGCTTACCAACTAGTATGTAATAATTCCATTAGCACATAACCCCTTAAAGGAACAATAAACCCAGTTTTTTTTCTTTCATAATTCAGATAAAGAATACAATTGTTAACAACATTCCACTTTACTTCTATTATCTAATGTGTTTAAAGTGTGAGTAAACATTAAAAATAACACATAGTGCAGAATTATATAACATTATATTAGCGCAATATTTTACTTTACTTTATAAAACAAACTTTCCTCTTTGAATTTAAAAAAAAACCCTGCTGTTTTACAGACCATTTTTTTCAAACAGCGCATCGGGCCAGCTGTATAGTCACAGCCCGGCCCGACCGCGCCATAGCACTAAGTGCAGCTCGCTCCTGCTCTGTCAGACAGCAGGAGCAAGCTGCACTTAGTGCTATGGGGCGGTCGGGCCGGGCTGTGGATATACAGCTGGCCCGATGCGCTGTTTGAAAAAAAAAACAGACCCGCTCAGCAGATTACAGAGAGCGGGTCTGTAAAACAGCAGGGTTTTTTTTAAATTCAAAGGGGAAATTTTGTTTTATAAAGATTGCGCTAATATAATGTTATATAATTCTGCACTATGTGCAGAATTATATAACATTATTTTTAAGGTTTACTGTCTCTTTAATTCTTAAAATATCCTTTTTGAAGATATAGCAATGCACATGGATGAGCCAATCATACGAGTCATCTATGTTCAGCCACCAACCAGCAGTTACTGAGTCTATCTAGATAGGCTTTTCAGCAAAGGATATCAAGAGAATGAAGCAAATTAAATAAAAGTAAATTAGAAAGTTGTTTAAAATTGGATGCTCTGGAGGCTGATCTAGGAGGAGGAGCACAGGTGTGTGGTCAGGTGAGACACCTGTTCAGCATTACCTCCACTGCAAGCTGCTGGCGAACTCTTCGCGCCTAAACCCTAAGATACTGGGTGGCCTGCTCAGCAACTCAAACGCTGCTGGATCCGAATAGTGCCACAATATCGCACAAAATTGCATGCTGCCTTGGCTAGGGGACCTGCCTTCTGACCTGACTGGGCATATTCCCCTGTTATAGGGGGAGAAGCCTTTCCCTACTAACTTGCTCTAATTACATTTATACCCTCCTTGATTCAGAAACGGAGGTCGGACTCTGATAAATCTAAGAGACTTTTGCTCCAGAGCCTGTCCTAGGGCTACCCTTGATTCGGCTGCTGAACTCGGTGGGACGACCCGCCTGCTCATCATCCAACAAGCCAAATCGAGACAGTTGCTGGATTGTACCTGTGGGCTCCGCTGCTCTGCCCGGGTGTGGAGGCTGCTGGTTCAGTTTGCGTACAGCGGAGTTGAGCTGTCCTTGTTGCCTGCTACAGGGGGGCCGGTCTCACAGCTGTTCACGGTCCGCTGTCTCCTCCCACCGATGCTGCGTGAGGGACGCGGACCGCTACTGGTGTCTGGTATGCCTTGTTGGAGCCTGTAATTCCCCTCACAGAGCCTGTCGTCCCAGGTGATCATTGGTCCTTGGATCTGTTTGCTGTAATTGGCGACCGTGACTGAGCGCACCCCCCTCCCACCGGTGCTGCGTGAGGGGGTCTACGCTGAAGAGGAGTCCTGCAGTTCCAGAGGGGTCCCCAGAGTGGAACATTGGGTAACATCCAAGTGACTTTCTGTTTGTACCCAAGGGTTGCGGCCCCCCTCCCCATTGCCATAACTTATAACTACACAGACCAGGGAGGAGGTGAAAAGTCTTAATAGACACTCTGTATCTTCTCTGCTTAGGAAAGGCAGGATAAGGGTTAACTTTGGAGATACTTAGCTACTCAAGTGTGTATAGGCCATAAGTTGCATGTAGCCTCTCTTTTTGTTTTCTCATTTAAATCTGATACAACTTGTTGAAAGTCATGGAATTCTAACCTGCTCATGTGTTTAAAGGTATTCTAGCAGATAAATTTATGGTTGGTTTTTTTTTCTAACTGTAAATGTACTCAGTAAATTTGCACTGTATTAGTAAAGCCTGCTTAGGAAAGGCAGGATAAGGGTTAATTTTGGAGATACTTGGCCACTCAAGTGTGTATATGCCATAAGTTGCATGTAGCCTTTATTTTTGTCTTCTCATTTAAATTTCGATACAACTTGCTGAAAGTCATGGAATTCTAACCTGCTCTGTAAATAAGGGTGCTGATATTGTATAACTCATCTATGGGTATGTTAATGTATCCTAGGTAAAAAGCAAAGGGATACATCGTCTAGCTAAGCTTGGTAATTAATTTTAAGGTCTCCCTTAAAAGTTTGTTAAACTAAAAGCCCCTTCTCTATAAATTTAAGTATAGAAATAGGGAGGAATTTCTATTTTTATTTTTTTTTTTGCTCTAAATCAAATAGCTTTAAACATGATAAACCTACATAGGATGATATTCAGCTCCTAATAGAACTGTTGTAACTATTAAGTATCAGAGAAGTGGCTTACCTACTTCCATTTAAATCATCTGCTTATGTGTTTAGATGTATTTTAGCAGATAAATCTATGGGTTTTTTTTTGTTTTTTTTCTTCTTTTTTTTTTTCTAATTGTAAATGTATTCAGTAAATTTGCACTGTATTAGTAAAGCTAACTAATTATACCACTTAAACCCTAGGGAGGAGGGCTAACTAACCTCCTTCTACTGATACTTATGATTTATGCTATGGTTTAGAACCTTACTTTATACCTAAACAATGTTTGCTGATTCAAGACACTTTTTATAAGTCTAATTGTTGAAATAAGGAGGAATTTTGTCTGAATTTAAGTATTTGTCAAATTGTCTGACTATACGAGATGGTACAGAGACGTTTAGTTATCAACAGAAATATTGCAATTATTATAGAGTGAATAGTGGCTAAATTGTCAATATTGGGACTAAATTACTATTTATCAAGAGGTACTTTCTAACTTAAAATTATAGGATTCACCCTTTCATACTTGGAGGTAGATAATCCTATATCTGTGAGGCTCAATCATTAGAGCAATAGCTGATAAAAACTGACTTGATGCTTTTTTTAGGCTAAAACTTTTTTTTTCTTGGTACTGACTGTATATTCTCTTCGTCTGAGGTTCCCTTTTTCTTTATTCCCTCCCTCCTTCCTTGTCTCTTTTTTCTTTTCTCCTCTCCTAGAATTCTATTCTAGTACTTGAGCGATATTACCCTACACCTTTGCTGGAGTTTATTACTAACTGGCTTAGAGTTTGTTTGCACTTTCAGGCTTTTTGTGCCCCACTACACAAGTTTCTCACTTCCCCTACACTGCACAACCTCACCTTTTCTTAATTAAATAACCTTAAACACTACAAATCACATTTTGGTTGCACTCACTTATTAGAAACGTTATATTAAACGTTTCCTTCTTCACTTAAATTTCTAATCACGTGGTACATGGATAAATTCCTCTCTAACTCTTCTAAAAACCCCTTCCCCAAATATGGCAGGTAGGCATAGGGATAGGAAACTCAAGAACATACAGGATCAGGCTACTGACCCTCAAATAAATTCTATTAATGCCGCAGCATTACCAGAAATTCTCAATATGCAGACTTTGGTGACCAACATTGCAGATGCACTTGCACCTAAATTTGAGACACTTAAATCTGAAATTAAACAAGATATTTCCTCCTTAACTCAAGAGGTAAGGCAGTTCTCGAATAGGTTGCAGGAAGTAGAGCAGAGGGTCTCAGATTTGGAAGATCAAGCAACCTCATATAGTGCTAAACTTGAGACCTCAACTAAAAACTTGCAAAAAATAATTGATAGGTTGGAAGATCTTGAAAACCGTTCCAGACGGAACAATATAAGAATAATAGGTCTTCCTGAGAGAAAACAATTTGAAAATCTTGATTTTTTTATATCTGACACACTCATTAAAGCTTTAAAAATTCCACCCACACACCCACCGATCATAGTAGAGAGAGCCCACAGAATAGGTACCCCCGCTCAGACAGTAGGAATAGTAGTAGACCTAGACCTGTAATCGCAAGACTACTTAATTACCAAGATAAAAACTTACTATTGAAGTATTTTCGTAAAAATCAACCAATCCTTATAGAGGACAATAGGATTTTGATTTTCCAAGATTTCTCGGCGGACACAGCTCTTAAAAGAAGAGAGCTGGCCCCGATCTGCTCTAAATTTATCCAACATGAGTACAGAATTGCTCTGATCTATCCCTCTAAACTTAGAGTGGTAGTAAAGGAGACAACACATATATTTGAAGATGGCCAAGCTGCAGAAAAGATCTTTAAGACCTTAGACACATAAATATACAATATAACCCTGTTTTATTCTTTAATAACTCAGAGGACAGGCTTATGGCGAAGGCAGCTATAGGTTTGGGGATAGGGGATCCCCTTCTCTTCATTCTATTTTTTTTCTTGGAGATTTTATCTATTTATTTTTTTTTTATTTTTTTTTTCCTCTTTTCCCTTCCCGTATCCTCTCCCCCCTGGTTCTCTCCCCCTCCCCAGCTCTCCTATCTTCCTTTATCTCTCTATATTGCTTAGAGATAAATGACGCAAAAACTAGATAATCTTAAACTTGTATCTTGGAATGTAGGGGGAATTTCATCCCCCATTAAACGAAAGGCAATTCTGACCCACTTACGGAAAGCTCAAGCTGATATTGGATTTATACAGGAAACCCACTTAAACCAAGAGGAATCACTAAAATTAAAGTCATCATGGGTAAAGGAAGTTTTTGCTGCTGCGAGCTCCGGAAAGAAACGGGGGGTCGCTATACTTATAGGTAAAAGAGCCCAAGTGGAGATTTTATGCTCTGAGGTCGACCCTGGGGGGAGGAATGTCCTGGTCAAAATGAAAATAGGTCAAGTGAAATACACACTTTGCAATGTCTATGGCCCGAATAAAACCGATCCTGAATTTTGGG
Source organism: Bombina bombina (assembly GCF_027579735.1). NCBI lineage: Eukaryota > Metazoa > Chordata > Amphibia > Anura > Bombinatoridae > Bombina > Bombina bombina. Next base: position 862,418,105 of record NC_069501.1, on the reverse strand, counting down.
ATTCGCTTCAGGCCAAACTCCTTCTAAGTAGTGAAGGCTACCTAATCCTGGGGGGAGACTTTAATATGGCCCCACATTGCCCTATAGATAGACTTAGAAGAAACACCAAGCTTTTAAAACAAAAGAAAGATAGCCTTGACTCTAAAATGATTAATAAAATTAAACAGAATCTTGCTATACGAGACATTTGGAGATCTCAGAATCCTGATACACAGGATTTCACATGTCTTTCCAAGGCTCACAAAACGTTATCTAGGATTGATCTGTTTTTAATTGATGATCGATTAATTACCACAAAGGTAAAAACAGGGATAATGCCGATTTTCCTGTCTGATCACGGGCCTATTTCCCTTGAGCTTAATTTTGCTCAATCGAAATTGAAGACCTTACGATTCTTTTTTCCTTACTATTCTATCACTGACTTGAAGTTCAAAGATTGGCTTAGGAATAAATTTAAGGAATATGCTCAATTTAATAATAACTATATAGATCGTACAGATATCTTCTGGGAAACTGCTAAGGCAGTTCTCAGAGGCGAAATTACTGCATATACTGCTATACAAAACAAGAGAAGGAAGGCAAGAGAGAAGGAAGTTTGTAACTCAGTGTTCAACTCTTATAACCTTTTTCTACTTGAAAGAACTTCCTTAAACTGGGCAAGATATTTACGCGCCAAAGCTGCAAGAGATACTTTCTTTATAACCCAGGAAACCCATAACGAGCTTAGACTGCAAGCCAAAATGTATAGATTTGGCAACAAGTCTGGCAAAATGTTAGCCAAATTAATTAGGAACGAGAACAAAAAATCTACTATAGATAAAATTCAGTACAATGGGAAATATCTATCAAAGCCCGAAGAAATCTCAGGCGTATTTCATCAATATTTTCAGGAATTATACACTAGCAAAGATTTTAACTTAGAGAAAGCGACTGAATTTTAGAATAATATTACACACCCCATAGCTTCTTCTGAAGCAATTGATAGTCTCAACTCCTCTATTACAAGGGAAGAAATTGAAAAAACAATTACCAAACTCTCTCTTAACAAAGCGGCTGGCCCGGATGGACTACCCAATGAGTTCTATAAGATTTTATCATCAGAGATAGCCCCTTACCTGGGCAATTTGTATAATGATATCTTTATCAATGATAAACAGGTTACATCCTCCTTTTCTTCCTCATTCACTACTTTGATTTTGAAAGAGGGGAAAGACCCCACACGCAAAGAGTCTTATAGACCAATCGCTCTGTTAAATTCGGACTACAAAATCCTCACTTCAATTCTAGCAACTAGGCTTCAGACTATTCTATCAAAAGTAATCCATCCGGACCAAGCTGGCTTCCTTAATAATCGCAACTCTACAGCAAAAATTAGGGAACTAATTGTTACTATGGAATATATCCAGAGGCTACCTGCACGGGAGGCGGGGGGAGAGGACTTCCCGGATTTGGCCATTTTGTCAATTGATGCAGAAAAAGCCTTTGACCTAGTAACTCATAAGCATATAATTACTTCTCTAACAAAGTTTGGGATCAAGGGCAATCTCCCTAAATTCGTAGAGAATTTATATAACCAATCTTTTACAAGCTTGATTATTAATAATGATATTTCTTCTCCAATTGCATTAAATAGAGGTACACGGCAGGGATGTCCTCTCTCCCCGCTCCTTTTTGATGTAGCCATAGAACCTCTGGCAATCATGATAAGGAGCTCTCTGGAGGGTATAAAAATCCGAAATCATGAAATGAAAATTGGATTATATGCAGACGACTTACTTGTTTACTTGTCCAATACTGATCAGAATATTCCAAAGCTCCTTCGAATTACCGATCACTTTGGTGCATTTTCAGGGTATAAAGTAAATGCTTCAAAATCAGAGTTGTTCTGGCTTAGGAAAAGTACTAGAAGCAATTTAGATTTACCCTTTAGAGTGGTAACAGAATCTTTTAAATACTTAGGAATCCATATCCCAATCGATTTGAGAGATCTATATAAAGTAAATGTAACCCCAATGCTTGCCCACCTAAAAGAAAGGCTTAAAGCCTGGCAAAATCTACCACTATCAATATCTGGTCGGTCAGCCTTATTTAAGATGGTTCTACTTCCAAAGCTGCTTTACATCCTCCAGAATGTCCCAGTAATCTTATTTGAAAAAGATGTTCGGTCAATGAACTCCTCAATTAGGCAATTTATTTGGCAGGGGAAACGATCTAAGATAGCCTTTTCTAAACTAGTTGTGCCAAGAGAGCTGGGAGGCCTAGCGTTACCAAATTTAAGATCTTATAATTTATGTTTCCTAGCTTGCATAGTAGCAGACTGGATTTTCTTTAAGAACTATGTTTTAAACAATGAACTTGAATTAAATATATGTGAACCATTCTCACCAGTAGCTTTGGCGCACTCTGAGCTAAGAGACCTTCCAACAGGTATTAAACAACTTAAATTCATTACGAATCCTCTTAAAGCGTGGTATAAGTTAACTAAATATCTTTCAATAAATTGTATAGCATCAAAATACCTTCCCCTGATTGGAAACCCTAATTTCCAACCAGGCCTAGATTCTCTGGTCTTTAATAAATGGCATAACTTTGGTTTGGATAGGGTTATATATTTAATTGATCAGGACAGAAAGTGTGTTAAGTCCTTTGAAGAGCTAAGGAGTGAATTCAATCTGCCAAATAAATACTTTTTTGCATATCTGCAGATAAGGCATTATGCCCGTGATCTTACCCATAAGGTTGGATGGAGTTGGACTCTTGGCAAATTGGAAAACTGGCTAACAATAACTAAAAATAGCTCCATGTCCATTGCTCCTTGTTATTATATTTTGGGTATCAATAAAGGTACTTTTATTTTGGAGAACCTGGCTCTGATTTGGAATGCCCTAATTCCACATAGTAATATTGAACCAAAAACTATTCAATTATCAGTGAGCAAAGTAGTAAAAACTACCCTTTCTTCTAACTGGCGTGACGCACATTTAAAACTTTTACACAGGGCATACTTCACCCCGGAAAGAGGCCTCAGAGTTCGAAATCAGGAATTTAACAAATGCCCCAAATGCTCCTACCCAGCTGCAGATTTAATTCATATGTCCTGGCAATGCCCTAGACTAAGAAATCTATGGAGTAAGCTAGAATATTGGCTTAAGAATAAATTAAAAATTGAATTAATAGCTCTGTCATTGTTTCAGATTATACTATGTATAAAATTTGAGGATAGACGTCAGCCTAATGAGAAATTAGTAAACTTGTCCATTTTAGCTACCAGATATTTGATTTGCAAGAAATGGAAATCGAGATCATTACCAACTATCCCCGAAATTAGGAATCATCTAAAGAAACAATACATTTTAGAACAAAAAAATACAAACATAGATAATGAACTTGACGTAAGGAACTTTTTTGATAAATGGGCACCGTTCATTAAGATATTCCCTGAGAGAGAAATTGATTATTTGATTTCTCCATTTAAGAACTCAGAGATAGTTCTGCTCGGTATTTGGTAAATCAATGAATATATTCTCTGAGAGAGAAATTGATTATTTGATTTTTCCATTTAAGAACTCAGATAGTTCTGCTGGGTATTTGGTGAATCGGTGAGGGTTAGAGAGAATCGGGATTTCCCTTCCCCTTTCCCCCCCCCCCCTTTTTTTTTTTTTTTTTTTTTTTTTTGTTTGGTTGTTTTCTTTCTCCTTTTTTTCCTTTTTTTTTCCTTTTTTTTCTTTTCTTATATAAATAATAAAAACTCCAACAATGAGTAATAAGTAAATTGACAAATATTTTAGTTCAATTAATTGTGTATATGACTTGTAATATACATTTAATGTATGTCTGCTATTGTTTTTCTTCAATTGATCTTTTTTTCTGTTTTTCTTTGATGCTGACATAACATGTATGATAACTAAAATATTTTCCGTTTTCTGTTTTTCATATTATGGCTTTTGTATTCATTGCTGGTTATAAATAAATAAATTAAAAAAAAAAAATTGGATGCTCTGGGGGGCGTGTCCAAGCCACAGCCATATTCAGACGCTGAATTCAGTAGCTCCTAAGGCAACATAAACAATCTACGGATTATCTCGCTATTACTATGCCATCCTTCATAATAGCCCTGAATATCACCTGTAAAGAAGCTTTGGAGTTGGATGATACTTTTATCTTTTGAATCCTGCTATCAATAAACCCAAACTAATCGGGACATGGTCTGTCGGCCTAGGTTACATTTCTAACATCCTCCCCACCCCCCGGTTTGACATCTAACTTGCCGGGTAAAGCTTCATACTGCTAATCCATGATGGAGGAGTTTTACATAAATGCTACCATATTATTGGAGAGTTTAGAAAGCAAGATCGATGGACAGTTTAATGATCTCCATGTTACTATCAGAGATGCGCTCATGCAAGATGGCGCCGGACTCCGAGCAATCTCTGGAGCTGACACTGATGATCAGAGGGAGGACTTACCCATCGTGAAGCAGCTCACAGTGCTCCAGAGGGCTTCGGCACACAATACAGAAGACAGACTGGGCAAGGCAACGAAACTTTGCTGCACTGACAGTTCACCACCTCCCACTGAAGATCTCTCAACAACGAAGCAGGGGAACAACTACGACATGCAGCACTATCGTCCTCCAAGCCTATGTAACTTTAAGCTAGTTCCCATACCCCTAAGCACACACCAAGGAGGTGTGGCCGACTCCCGCGGGCGAGCAATGGGGCTTATTTACCTCTCATATAGGAAGCATCTGGAGTGGCAGGTGAGAGGTCTGCTGGCCAGGCTTCTGTTCTCCGTCGGGGCGAACAATCTTGCGGATCCATATGCAGGGGTACTCTGCGATGCTGCTTGGCATGAACTGTTTCTTTGCGGCTCTGTTTTGTCTGATAACAGATCAGGCGTAGGCTGAAGTATAAGGGGTTTTGCTTTTCCCTCTCGCTCCTAGAACTTGAGTTCCAGCCTATTTTTGACTGCCTTTCTAGTTTGCTGACGTTCCTTACTTGTTTGACTGGTAGGGCATACAATGAGAATTGAACTTAAGTTGCTAGTTCTGGAGCTTGCTTTCTTAACAGCTAGTAATACTGCCTTTATTTACCTCTAAAGTTCCTATGTCAGTTTATTTAGCCTTCCTGAAACAACATATATGATGTATCTTGTTAAAATATGAATATGTTTAAAGTCATCTTTAATACTCCTATCTAAGAAGCCTGGACAGTATAACTTGACATACTGAGCAAGCAAATATTTCTACATGTGTCAATATACATGCTTTGATTTTAGTATGCCAGATGCCCACAAATAACCATCCCTTCTGGTTGCAATTGGTTCATGGCTGTAGTTGATATTTGGCATATGTATTACTCACTATTTATATATTATATATTTATATTCTTTCTCCTGCATTTGCCCTCACTAAGCCCCCCTTAATACATCTTGGAGTATGCTGAAGTTTGGTTTATATATCCCTCTATCTTACCTATTTATATTTAAAGCCACCACCAGACCTTAAAGGAGTGTGATTATTTATAAGAACTTAGCTGATACATCTTATGGGATTTCTATGGCCTAGATTTAGAGTTCGGCGGTAAAAGGGCTGTTAACGCTCCGCAGGTTTTTTTCTGGCCGCACCATAAATTTAACTCTGGTATCGAGAGTTCAAACAAATGCTGCGTTAGGCTCCAAAAAAGGAGCGTAGAGCATTTTTACCGCAAATGCAACTCTCGATACCAGAGTTGCTTACGGACGCGGCCGGCATCAAAAACGTGCTCGTGCACGATTCTCCCATAGGAAACAATGGGGCTGTTTGAGCTGAAAAAAAACCTAACACCTGCAAAAAAGCAGCGTTCAGCTCCTAACGCAGCCCCATTGTTTCCTATGGGGAAACACTTCCTACGTCTGCACCTAACACTCTAACATGTACCCCGAGTCTAAACACCCCTAGCCTTACACTTATTAACCCCTAATCTGCCGCCCACGCTATCGCTGACCCCTGCATTACACTTTTAACCCCTAATCTGCCGCTCCGTAAAACGCCGCCACCTACGTTATCCCTATGTACCCCTAATCTGCTGCCCTAACATCGCCGACCCCTATGTTATATTTATTAACCCCTAATCTGCCCCCCACAACGTCGCCGACACCTACCTACACTTATTAACCCCTAATCTGCCGAGCGGACCTGAGCGCTACTATAATAAAGTTATTAACCCCTAACCCGCCTCACTAACCCTATCATAAATAGTATTAACCCCTAATCTGCCCTCCCTAACATCGCCGACACCTACCTTCAATTATTAACCCCTAAACTTCCGATCGGAGCTCACCGCTATTCTAATAAATGGATTAACCCCTAAAGCTAAGTCTAACCCTAACACTAACACCCCCCTAAGTTAAATATAATTTTTATCTAACGAAATAAATTAACTCTTATTAAATAAATTATTCCTATTTAAAGCTAAATACTTACCTGTAAAATACATCCTAATATAGCTACAATATAAATTATAATTATATTATAGCTATTTTAGGATTAATATTTATTTTACAGGCAACTTTGTAATTATTTTAACCAGGTACAATAGCTATTAAATAGTTAAGAACTATTTAATAGTTACCTAGTTAAAATAATAACAAATTTACCTGTAAAATAAATCCTAACCTAAGATATAATTAAACCTAACACTACCCTATCAATAAAATAATTAAATAAACTACCTACAATTACCTACAATTAACCTAACACTACACTATCAATAAATAAATTAAACACAATTGCTACAAATAAATACAATTAAATAAACTAGCTAAAGTACAAAAAATAAAAAAGAACTAAGTTACAGAAAATAAAAAAATATTTACAAACATAATAAAAATATTACAACAATTTTAAACTAATTACACCTACTCTAAGCCCCCTAATAAAATAACAAAGCCCCCCAAAATAAAAAATTCCCTACCCTATTCTAAATTAAAAAAGTTACAAGCTCTTTTACCTTACCAGCCCTGAACAGGGCCCTTTGCGGGGCATGCCCCAAGAATTTCAGCTCTTTTGCCTGTAAAAAAAAACATACAATACCCCCCCCCAACATTACAACCCACCACCCACATACCCCTAATCTAACCCAAACCCCCCTTAAATAAACCTAACACTAATCCCCTGAAGATCTTCCTACCTTGTCTTCACCATACCAGGTATCACCGATCCGTCCTGGCTCCAAGATCTTCATCCAACCCAAGCGGGGGTTGGCGATCCATAATCCGGTGCTCCAAAGTCTTCCTCCTATCCGGCAAGAAGAGGACATCCGGACCGGCAAACATCTTCTCCAAGCGGCATCTTCGATCTTCTTCCATCCGGTGCGGAGCGGGTCCATCTTGAAGCAGGCGACGCGGATCCATCCTCTTCTTCCGATGTCTCCCGACTAATGACGGTTCCTTTAAGGGACGTCATCCAAGATGGCGTCCCTCGAATTCCGATTGGCTGATAGGATTCTATCAGCCAATCGGAAATAAGGTAGGAATTTTCTGATTGGCTGATGGAATCAGCCAATCAGAATCAAGTTCAATCCGATTGGCCGATCCCATCAGCCAATCAGATTGAGCTCGCATTCTATTGGCTGATCGGAACAGCCAATAGAATGCGAGCTCAATCTGATTGGCTGATTGGATCAGCCAATCGGATTGAACTTGATTCTGATTGGCTGATTCCATCAGCCAATCAGAAAATTCCTACCTTAATTCCGATTGGCTGATAGAATCCTATCAGCCAATCGGAATTCGAGGGACGCCATCTTGGATGACGTCCCTTAAAGGAACCGTCATTAGTCGGGAGACATCGGAAGAAGAGGATGGATCCGCGTCGCCTGCTTCAAGATGGACCCGCTCCGCACCGGATGGAAGAAGATCGAAGATGCCGCTTGGAGAAGATGTTTGCCGGTCCGGATGTCCTCTTCTTGCCGGATAGGAGGAAGACTTTGGAGCACCGGATTATGGATCGCCAACCCCCGCTTGGGTTGGATGAAGATCTTGGAGCCAGGACGGATCGGTGATACCTGGATGGTGAAGACAAGGTAGGAAGATCTTCAGGGGATTAGTGTTAGGTTTATTTAAGGGGGGTTTGGGTTAGATTAGGGGTATGTGGGTGGTGGGTTGTAATGTTGGGGGGGGGGTATTGTATGTTTTTTTTTACAGGCAAAAGAGCTGAAATTCTTGGGGCATGCCCCGCAAAGGGCCCTGTTCAGGGCTGGTAAGGTAAAAGAGCTTGTAACTTTTTTAATTTAGAATAGGGTAGGGAATTTTTTATTTTGGGGGGCTTTGTTATTTTATTAGGGGGCTTAGAGTAGGTGTAATTAGTTTAAAATTGTTGTAATATTTTTATTATGTTTGTAAATATTTTTTTATTTTCTGTAACTTAGTTCTTTTTTATTTTTTGTACTTTAGCTAGTTTATTTAATTGTATTTATTTGTAGCAATTGTGTTTAATTTATTTATTGATAGTGTAGTGTTAGGTTAATTGTAGGTAATTGTAGGTAGTTTATTTAATTATTTTATTGATAGGGTAGTGTTAGGTTTAATTATATCTTAGGTTAGGATTTATTTTACAGGTAAATTTGTTATTATTTTAACTAGGTAACTATTAAATAGTTCTTAACTATTTAATAGCTATTGTACCTGGTTAAAATAATTACCAAGTTGCCTGTAAAAACAGAATTTATGTTTACCTGATAAATTTCTTTCTCCAACGGTGTGTCCGGTCCACGGCGTCATCCTTACTTGTGGGATATTCTCTTCCCCAACAGGAAATGGCAAAGAGCCCAGCAAAGCTGGTCACATGATCCCTCCTAGGCTCCGCCTACCCCAGTCATTCGACCGACGTTAAGGAGGAATAATAGCATAGGAGAAACCATATGGTACCGTGGTGACTGTAGTTAAAGAAAATAAATTATCAGACCTGATTAAAAAACCAGGGCGGGCCGTGGACCGGACACACCGTTGGAGAAAGAAATTTATCAGGTAAACATAAATTCTGTTTTCTCCAACATAGGTGTGTCCGGTCCACGGCGTCATCCTTACTTGTGGGAACCAATACCAAAGCTTTAGGACACGGATGAAGGGAGGGAGCAAATCAGGTCACCTAAATGGAAGGCACCACGGCTTGCAAAACCTTTCTCCCAAAAATAGCCTCAGAAGAAGCAAAAGTATCAAACTTGTAAAATTTGGTAAAAGTGTGCAGTGAAGACCAAGTCGCTGCCCTACATATCTGATCAACAGAAGCCTCGTTCTTGAAGGCCCATGTGGAAGCCACAGCCCTAGTGGAATGAGCCGTGATTCTTTCGGGAGGCTGCCGTCCGGCAGTCTCGTAAGCCAATCTGATGATGCTTTTAATCCAAAAAGAGAGAGAGGTAGAAGTTGCTTTTTGACCTCTCCTTTTACCTGAATAAACAACAAACAGGGAAGATGTTTGTCTAAAATCCTTTGTAGCATCTAAATAGAATTTTAGAGCGCGAACAACATCCAAATTGTGCAACAAGCGTTCCTTCTTTGAAACTGGTTTCGGACACAGAGAAGGTACGATAATCTCCTGGTTAATGTTTTTGTTAGAAACAACTTTTGGAAGAAAACCAGGTTTAGTACGTAAAACCACCTTATCTGCATGGAACACCAGATAAGGAGGAGAACACTGCAGAGCAGATAATTCTGAAACTCTTCTAGCAGAAGAAATTGCAACTAAAAACAAAACTTTCCAAGATAATAACTTAATATCAACGGAATGTAAGGGTTCAAACGGAACCCCCTGAAGAACTGAAAGAACTAAATTGAGACTCCAAGGAGGAGTCAAAGGTTTGTAAACAGGCTTGATTCTAACCAGAGCCTGAACAAAGGCTTGAACATCTGGCACAGCTGCCAGCTTTTTGTGAAGTAACACCGACAAGGCAGAAATCTGTCCTTTCAGGGAACTTGCCGATAATCCTTTTTCCAATCCTTCTTGAAGGAAGGATAGAATCCTAGGAATCTTAACCTTGTCCCAAGGGAATCCTTTAGATTCACACCAACAGATATATTTTTTCCAAATTTTGTGGTAAATCTTTCTAGTTACAGGCTTTCTGGCCTGAACAAGAGTATCGATAACAGAATCTGAGAAACCTCGCTTCGATAAGATCAAGCGTTCAATCTCCAAGCAGTCAGCTGGAGTGAAACCAGGTTCGGATGTTCGAACGGACCCTGAACAAGAAGGTCTCGTCTCAAAGGTAGCTTCCAAGGTGGAGCCGATGACATATTCACCAGATCTGCATACCAAGTCCTGCGTGGCCACGCAGGAGCTATCAAGATCACCGACGCCCTCTCCTGATTGATCCTGGCTACCAGCCTGGGGATGAGAGGAAACGGCGGGAACACATAAGCTAGTTTGAAGGTCCAAGGTGCTACTAGTGCATCCACTAGAGCCGCCTTGGGATCCCTGGATCTGGACCCGTAGCAAGGAACTTTGAAGTTCTGACGAGAGGCCATCAGATCCATGTCTGGAATGCCCCAAAGTTGAGTGACTTGGGCAAAGATTTCCGGATGGAGTTCCCACTCCCCCGGATGCAATGTCTGACGACTCAGAAAATCCGCTTCCCAATTTTCCACTCCCGGGATGTGGATAGCAGACAGGTGGCAGGAGTGAGACTCCGCCCATAGAATAATCTTGGTCACTTCTTCCATCGCTAGGGAACTCCTTGTTCCCCCCTGATGGTTGATGTACGCAACAGTCGTCATGTTGTCTGATTGAAACCGTATGAACTTGGTCCTCGCTAGCTGAGGCCAAGCCTTGAGAGCATTGAATATCGCTCTCAGTTCCAGAATATTTATCGGTAGAAGAGATTCTTCCCGAGACCAAAGACCCTGAGCTTTCAGGGATCCCCAGACCGCGCCCCAGCCCATCAGACTGGCGTCGGTCGTGACAATGACCCACTCTGGTCTGTGGAATGTCATCCCTCGTGACAGGTTGTCCAGGGACAGCCACCAACGGAGTGAGTCTCTGGTCCTCTGATTTACTTGTATCTTTGGAGACAAGTCTGTATAGTCCCCATTCCACTGACTGAGCATGCACAGTTGTAATGGTCTTAGATGAATGCGCGCAAAAGGAACTATGTCCATTGCCGCTACCATCAACCCGATCACTTCCATGCACTGAGCTACGGAAGGAAGAGGAACGGAATGAAGTATTCGACAAGAGTCCAGAAGCTTTGTCTTTCTGGCCTCTGTTAGAAAAATCCTCATTTCTGAGGAGTCTATAATTGTTCCCAAGAAGGGAACCCTTGTTGACGGGGATAGAGAACTCTTTTCCACGTTCACTTTCCAGCCGTGCGATCTGAGAAAGGCCAGGACGATGTCCGTGTGAGCCTTTGCTCGAGGGAGGGACGACGCTTGAATCAGAATGTCGTCCAGGTAAGGTACTACTGCAATGCCCCTTGGTCTTAGCACAGCTAGAAGGGACCCTAGTACCTTTGTGAAAATCCTTGGAGCAGTGGCTAATCCGAAAGGAAGCGCCACGAACTGGTAATGTTTGTCCAGGAATGCAAACCTTAGGAACCGATGATGTTCCTTGTGGATAGGAATATGTAGATACGCATCCTTTAAATCCACCGTGGTCATGAATTGACCTTCCTGGATGGAAGGAAGGATAGTTCGAATGGTTTCCATCTTGAAAGATGGGACCTTGAGAAATTTGTTTAAGATCTTGAGATCTAGGATTGGTCTGAATGTTCCCTCTTTTTTGGGAACTATGAACAGATTGGAGTAGAACCCCATCCCTTGTTCTCTCAATGGAACAGGATGAATCACTCCCATTTTTAACAGGTCTTCTACACAATGTAAGAACGCCTGTCTTTTTATGTGGTCTGAAGACAACTGAGACCTGTGGAACCTTCCCCTTGGGGGAAGTCCCTTGAATTCCAGAAGATAACCCTGGGAGACTATTTCTAGCGCCCAAGGATCCAGAACATCTCTTGCCCAAGCCTGAGCGAAGAGAGAGAGTCTGCCCCCCACCAGATCCGGTCCCGGATCGGGGGCCGATATTTCATGCTGTCTTGGTAGCAGTGGCAGGTTTCTTTGCCTGCTTTCCCTTGTTCCAGCCTTGCATTGGTCTCCAAGCTGGCTTGGCCTGAGAAGTATTACCCTCTTGCTTAGAGGACGTAGCACCTTGGGCTGGTCCGTTTTTACGAAAGGGACGAAAATTAGGTCTATTTTTTGCCTTGAAAGGCCGATCCTGAGGAAGGGCGTGGCCCTTACCCCCCGTGATATCAGAGATAATCTCTTTCAAGTCAGGACCAAACAGCGTTTTCCCCTTGAAAGGAATGTTTAGTAGCTTGTTCTTGGAAGACGCATCAGCCGACCAAGATTTCAACCAAAGCGCTCTGCGCGCCACAATAGCAAACCCAGAATTCTTAGCCGCTAACTTAGCCAATTGCAAAGAGGCGTCTAGAGTGAAAGAATTAGCCAATTTGAGAGCATTGACTCTGTCCATAATCTCCTCATAAGGAGGAGAGTCACTATCGAGCACCTTAATCAGTTCATCAAACCAGAAATATGCGGCTGTAGTGACAGGGACAATGCATGAAATGGGTTGTAGAAGGTAACCCTGCTGAACAAACATCTTTTTAAGCAAACCTTCTAATTTTTTATCCATAGGATCTTTGAAAGCACAACTATCCTCTATGGGAATAGTGGTGCGTTTGTTTAAAGTAGAAACCGCTCCCTCGACCTTGGGGACTGACTGCCATAAGTCCTTTCTGGGGTCGACCATAGGAAACAATTTTTTAAATATGGGGGGAGGGACGAAAGGAATACCGGGCCTTTCCCATTCTTTATTAACAATGTCCGCCACCCCGCTTGGGTATAGGAAAAGCTTCTGGGAGCCCCGGCACCTCTAGGAACTTGTCCATTTTACATAGTTTCTCTGGGATGACCAAATTTTCACAATCATCCAGAGTGGATAATACCTCCTTAAGCAAAATGCGGAGATGTTCCAATTTAAATTTAAAAGTAATCACATCAGATTCAGCCTGCTGAGAAATGTTCCCTAAATCAGTAATTTCTCCCTCAGACAAAACCTCCCTGGCCCCCTCAGATTGGGTTAGGGGCCCTTCAGAGATATTAATATCAGCGTCGTCATGCTCTGCAGTAACTAAAACAGAGCATCCACGCTTACGCTGACAAGGGTTCATTTTGGCTAAAATGTTTTTGACAGAATTATCCATTACAGCCGTTAATTGTTGCATAGTAAGGAGTATTGGCGCGCTAGATGTACTAGGGGCCTCCTGAGTGGGCAAGACTCGTGTAGACGAAGGAGGGAATGATGCAGTACCATGCTTACTCCCCTCACTTGAGGAATCATCTTGGGCATCATTGTCATTATCACATAAATCACATTTATTTAAATGAATAGGAATTCTGGCTTCCCCACATTCAGAACACAGTCTATCTGGTAGTTCAGACATGTTAAACAGGCATAAACTTGATAAGAAAGTACAAAAAACGTTTTGAAATAAAACCGTTACTGTCACTTTAAATTTTAAACTGAACACACTTTATTACTGCAATTGCGAAAAAACATGAAGGAATTGTTCAAAATTCACCAAACTTTCACCATAGTGTCTTAAAGCCTTGAAAATATTGCACACCAATTTTGGAAGCTTTAACCCTTAAAATAACGGAACCGGAGCCGTTTTAAGCTTTAACCCCTTTACAGTCCCTGGTATCTGCTTTGCTGAGACCCAACCAAACCCAAAGGGGAATACGATACCAAATGACGCCTTCAGAAGTCTTTTATAAGTATCAGAGCTCCTCTCACATGCGACTGCATGCCATGCCTCTCAAAAACAAGTGCGCAACACCGGCGCGAAAATGAGACTCTGCCTATGCTTTGGGAAAGCCCCTAAAGAATAAGGTGTCTAAAACAGTGCCTGCCGATATTATTATATCAAAATACCCAGAATAAATGATTCCTCAAGGCTAAATAAGTGTTAATATCAATCGATTTAGCCCAAAAAAAGTCTACAGTCTAAATAAGCCCTTGTGAAGCCCTTATTTACAATCGTAATAAACATGGCTTACCGGATCCCATAGGGAAAATGACAGCTTCCAGCATTACATCGTCTTGTTAGAATGTGTCATACCTCAAGCAGCAAAGGACTGCAAACTGTTCCCCCAACTGAAGTTAATGCTCTCAACAGTCCTGTGTGGAACAGCCATGGATTTTAGTTACGGTTGCTAAAATCATTTTCCTCATACAAACAGAATTCTTCATCTCTTTTCTGTTTCTGAGTAAATAGTACGTACCAGCACTATTTGAAAATAACAAACTCTTGATTGAATAATGAAAAACTACAGTTAAACACTAAAAAACTCTAAGCCATCTCCGTGGAGATGTTGCCTGTACAACGGCAAAGAGAATGACTGGGGTAGGCGGAGCCTAGGAGGGATCATGTGACCAGCTTTGCTGGGCTCTTTGCCATTTCCTGTTGGGGAAGAGAATATCCCACAAGTAAGGATGACGCCGTGGACCGGACACACCTATGTTGGAGAAATAAATATTAATCCTAAAATAGCTATAATATAATTATAATTTATATTGTAGCTATATTAGGATTTATTTTACAGGTAAGTATTTAGCTTTAAATAGGAATCATTTATTTAATAAGAGTTAATTTATTTAGTTAGATAAAAATTATATTTAACTTAGGGGGGTGTTAGTGTTAGGGTTAGACTTAGCTTTAGGGGTTAATCCATTTATTAGAATAGCGGTGAGCTCCGATCGGAAGTTTAGGGGTTAATAATTGAAGGTAGGTGTCGGCGATGTTAGGGAGGGCAGATTAGGGGTTAATACTATTTATGATAGGGTTAGTGAGGCGGATTAGGGGTTAATAACTTTATTATAGTAGCGCTCAGGTCCGCTCGGCAGATTAGGGGTTAATAAGTGTAGGCAGGTGTCGGCGACATTGAGGGGGGCAGATTAGGGGTTAATAAATATAATATAGGGGTCGGCGGTGTTAGGGGCAGCAGATTAGGGGTACATAAGGATAACGTAGGTGGCGGCGATTTGCGGTCGGAAGATTAGGGGTTAATTATTGTAAGTAGCTGGCGGCGACGTTGTGGGGGGCAGGTTAGGGGTGAATAAATATAATACAGGGGTCGGCGGGGTTAGGGGCAGCAGATTAGGGGTACATAAATATAACGTAGGTGGCGGTCGGCAGATTAGGGGTTAAAAATTTTAATCGAGTGGCGGCGGTGTGGGGGGACCTCGGTTTAGGGGTACATAGGTAGTTTATGGGTGTTAGTGTACTTTAGGGTACAGTAGTTAAGAGCTTTATAAACCGGCGTTAGCCAGAAAGCTCTTAACTCCTGCTATTTTCAGGCGGCTGGAATCTTGTCGTTAGAGCTCTAACGCTCACTGCAGAAACGACTCTAAATACCGGCGTTAGAAAGATCCCATTGAAAAGATAGGCTACGCAAATGGCGTAGGGGGATCTGCGGTATGGAAAAGTCGCGGCTGAAAAGTGAGCGTTAGACCCTTTAATCACTGACTCCAAATACCAGCGGGCGCCCAAAACCAGCGTTAGGAGCCTCTAACGCTGGTTTTGACGGCTACCGCCGATCTCTAAATCTAGGCCAGTGTATGTAAAAATATCACAAGCTTGTTACTTGTATCGCCACTACTATGCTCTGGGACCTATTCATTCCCTACTATATGTCTTATAATATTCTATAACTGTTGCAAGCACATTAACTTTTAGGCTGTCCTAAGTTATTTAAGTCTAACGGAAAACACAGCTCACATATCGCATTAGCGAAGCTCCCCGTGAGCAGAGCTATTTATTACCTTCCTATCATTGCCACCCCCTTTGATAATATTAAGTAATAATGCCCCCTGTACTAACAGATATTCAGTTACATTTTGTAGATGTATAAAATATACCCAGTAGGTATTTATAATCTAGATTGCCTCTATGGAGAGTCTCACATAGACTGTTAGTTCATAACTGTTGTTTATATTTTGCATATGTGTCACTTTCTGTCTTGGTACTATATACTCCCCCTCTCCCCTTTGCCCTAGCTAAGTCCTTCTTAATATACCCTAGATTATGCGGAAATATGGTTTATATATTCCTTTCCATGACCCATCGGTATTTAAAAGCCTCTACTAGACCTTAAATGAATGTGATTACCCGTAAGGTCTACGCTGATACATATTAGGTGATTTAGCCGTATTAATACCTTTATATTCTAGGACATACTCATTTCCAACTATATATTTTATAATGTTTTATAATTATTGCAAGCACATCCAGGTAGTGTGGGTGATTTGCTGATGTATCCCCATTTCACGTTATACTCCACAGCCCTCTCTAATAGCAACCTATTTTAGGCCTCCCATCATCGAAGTATCCCCATGATATTAGGCTTATTTCATCTGGACTCAATTGTATCCCAGTATATCCCCTCAGAGTATGATCTTTCTCTAGCTGAAAAACCCCATTCACTCGCAGCCATTTCCCTCCCCAAATCATAATCTAACTGCCTCCCTCACCCCCATATATCCTACTCTCACCGTCAGGCGATGTATATCCTCCGTCAACACTTACTTATCTCCTCCATCAACATTTAACATCTTTATACCTCTAACACACGTCTCCGACCCCCTCCCACCTTCTTTAAGCGGCTCTTGCCCGCTGCGCTCCCTTACCTTATCCACTACTCACTAACTATGCTCCCCATATATATACTTAACAGTTTCTATGGAATTAGATATTTGCTATTTAGTTTTACAGGACTCATAGGAGTTATCTTTAATTTTCTTAAGAGTCATCTCTCATATAGCTTTGCCATACCAGAGCAGTAGTTGCCATTATCCAACTTACAATGTATGAAAAGAGGTCCTTTTCTTATAGACTAAACATTATCCTAGACTACTTCCCCCTTATATCTTCACTGAAAAATGTACCCACACGGCATATTCTTCAGTTGGTTCTGCTACATCCTCATTGCAGGTCTTGTGTTTATTTTACATGTACACCAATGTAATATTTCAGCTGTTAATTTGTATTTTATAGAGTAATAGCCTATTATCCTGTGCTAAAAGTCATATCCTGTCAGAATGTTAGTCTTTTCACTTTCTGTATGTTTTTGAACACCTCAATAAAAAACGTTATTTAAAAAAAAATAAAAAAATTGATGCTCTTTCTAAATCATAAAGAAAAAATTTGGGTTTCATGTCCCTTTAATGAGCCTACAAAGATGGGAAGAAACCATTGTGCATGATGGTTCTCAAAAATGTGTAATAGGTCTGTTTCAAAGAATCTAATTGGAAAAGAGAAAATTTACCTTGATCCTTGTCGAAATGTATGAACATTTCTAAGGAAGGGTCCAAAAAGTCCAAAAAGCAAAGGTGTAGTGGAAAATACAGTTCCATAATAACTGCTTTCTAAAGAGGCAGAATATACCTAATGTTTTAACAATTAGTATGGAATAAGTAGTTCTCATGCTATCATGAATGTTTTGAGCGGGCATTAGCTAAACACACTAGCATATAGAAGAGCTTGTTCAGGTAATTTAATGTTAGGATACAAGTAGCAAACATTACCATTGCAGCAAAAATGAATATAGACTGCTCTGAGAAAGGTGGATTATTCCTGGGGATAAGGTGAGCTATCCCCAGGAAGCAATGCTTTAGCTGTCAATCTCTTGCATATATTGCATGACCTTTTAAAAATAGCATATAATAATGCAGTTTTTTGGAGTGTTAGTTGTTAACAGAGAGAAGGGAGACCACCTGCCATAACACCCGAGTTATGCTTCTTCCATAAAATCATGTGTCAGTTTTCTGACACTGAATAGCTGGTTATTGAGAGAAATAAATGTTTATGTTTTCTTTTATATGAAATAGAACAATGGAATCATTTAAATAAACAATAACTCTGACAACGTCTGTCCCACAGTCATTCAACTAAATGCTTATAGGACACATACATTAAATTATACTTAAAAGGGACAGTAAACACTGCAATAACATAATTTATGTAAGAACTTACCTGATAAATTCATTTCTTTCATATTAGCAAGAGTCCATGAGCTAGTGACGTATGGGATATACATTCCTACCAGGAGGGGCAAAGTTTCCCAAACCTTAAAATGCCTATAAATACACCCCTCACCACACCCACAAATCAGTTTAACGAATAGCCAAGAAGTGGGGTGATAAGAAAAAAGTGCGAAAGCATAAAAAATAAGGAATTGGAATAATTGTGCTTTATATAAAAAAATCATAACCACCACAAAAAAGGGTGGGCCTCATGGACTCTTGCTAATATGAAAGAAATTAATTTATCAGGTAAGTTCTTACATAAATTATGTTTTCTTTCATGCAATTAGCAAGAGTCCATGAGCTAGTGACGTATGGGATAATGACTACCCAAGATGTGGATCTTTCCACGCAAGAGTCACTAGAGAGGGAGGGATAAAATAAAGACAGCCAATTCCTGCTGAAAATAATCCACACCCAAAATAAAGTTTAATGAAAACATAAGCAGAAGATTCAAACTGAAACCACTGCCTGAAGTACTTTTCTACCAAAAACTGCTTCAGAAGAAGAAAACACATCAAAATGGTAGAATTTAGTAAAAGTATGCAAAGAGGACCAAGTTGCTGCTTTGCAAATCTGATCAACTGAAGCTTCATTCCTAAATGCCCAGGAAGTAGAAACTGACCTAGTAGAATGAGCTGTAATCCTTCGAGGAGGAGTTTTACCCGACTCGACATAGGCATGATGAAATAAAGATTTCAACCAAGATGCCAAAGAAATGGCAGAAGCTTTCTGGCCTTTTCTAGAACCGGAAAAGATGACAAATAGACTAGAAGTCTTTCGGAAAGACTTAGTAGCTTCAACATAATATTACAAAGCTCTAACAGCATCCAAAGAATGCAATGATTTCTCCTTAGAATTCATAGGATTAGGACATAATGAAGGAACCACAATTTCTCTACTAATGTTGTTGGAATTCACAACTTTAGGTAAAAAATTCAAAAGAAGTTTGCAGCACCGCCTTATCCTGATGAAAAATCAGAAAAGGAGACTCACAAGAAAGAGCAAATAATTCAGAGACTCTTCTGGCAGAAGAGATGGCCAAAAGAAACAAAACTTTCCAAGAAAGTAATTTAATGACCAAAGAATACATGGGTTCAAAAGGAGGAGCTTGAAGAGCCCCCAGAACCAAATTCAAACTCCAAGGAGGAGAAATTGACTTAATGACAGGTTTTATACGAACCAAAGCTTGTACAAAACAATGAATATCAGGAAGATTAGCAATCTTTCTGTGAAAAAGAACAGAAAGAGCAGAGATTTGTCCTTTAAAGGAACTTGCGGACAAACCTTTATCTAAACCATCCTGAAGAAACTGTAAAATTCTCGGTATTCAAAAAGAATGCCAAGAAAAATGATGAGAAAGACACTAAGAAATATAAGTCTTCCAGACTCTATAATATATCTCTCTAGATACAGAATTACGAGCCTGTCACATAGTATTAATCACAGAGTCAGAGAAACCTCTTTGACCAAGAATCAAGCGTTCAAACTCCTAACCTTAAAGTTTAAGGATTTGAGATCCTGATGGAAGAAAGGACCTTGCGACAGAAGGTCTGGTCTTAACGGAAGAGTCCACAGCTGGCGAGAGGCCATCCGGACAAGATCCGCATACCAAAACCTGTGAGGCCATGCTGGAGCTACCAGCAGGACAAACAAGCATTCCTTTAGAATCTTGGAGAATACTCTTGGAAGAAGAACTAGAGGCGGAAAGATATAGGCAGGATGATACTTCCAAGGAAGTGATAATGCATCCACTGCCTCCGTCTGAGGATCCCGGGATCTGGACAGATACCAGGGAAGTTTCTTGTTTAGATGAGAAGCCATCAGATCTATTTCTGGGAGTTCCCACATTTGAACAATCTGAAGAAATAACTCTGGGTGAAGAGACCATTCGCCCGGATGCAACGTTTGGCGACTTAGATAATCCGCTTCCCAATTGTCTATACCTGGGATATGAACCGCAGAGATTAGACAGGAGCTGGATTCCGCCCAAACCAAAATTCGAGATACTTCTTTCATAGCCAGAGGACTGTGAGTCCCTCCTTGATGATTGATGTATGCCACAGTTGTGACATTGTCTATCTGAAAACAAATGAACAACTCTCTCTTCAGAAGAGGCCAAGACTGAAGAGCTCTGAAAATTGCACGGAGTTCCAAAATATTGATCGGTAATCTCACCTCCTGAGATTCCCAAACCCCTTGTGCCGTCAGAGACCCCCACACAGCTCCCCAACCTGTAAGACTTGCATCTGTTGAGATTATAGTCCAGGTCGGAAGAACAAAGAAGCCCCCTGAACTAAACGATGGTGATCTGTCCACCACGTCAGAGTGTGTCGTATAATCGGTTTAAAGATATTAATTGAGATATCTTTGTGTAATCCCTGCACCATTGGTTCAGCATACAGAGCTGAAGAGGTCGCATGTGAAAACGAGCAAAGGAGACCGCATCCGATGCAGCAGTCATAAGACCTAAATTTCCATGCATAAGGCTACCAAAGGGAATGATTGTGACTGAAGGTTTTGACAAGCTGATATCAATGTTAGACTTCTCTTGTCTGACAAAGACAGAGTCATAGACACTGAATCTATCTGGAAACCGAAAAAGGTTACCCTTGTCTGAGGAATCAATGAACTTTTTGGTAAATTGATCCTCCAACCATGATCTAGAAAAAACAACACAAGTCGATTCGTATGAGATTCTGCGAAAATGTGAAGACTGAGCAAGTACCAAGATATCGTCCAAAATAAGGAAATACCAATACCCTGTTCTCTGATTACAGACAGAAGGGCACCGAGAACCTTTGAAAAAATTCTTGGAGCTGATGCTAGGCCAAACGGTAGAGCCACAAAACTGGTAATGCTTGTCTAAAAAGAGAATCTCAGAAACTAAAAGTGATCTGGATGAATCGGAATATGCAGATATGCATCCTGTAAATCTATTGTAGACATATAATGCCCTTGCTAAACAAAAGGCAGGATAGTCCTACAGTTACCATCTTGAATGTTGGTATCCTTAAATAACGATTCAATATTAATAGATCCGGAACTGGTCTGAAGGAATTGACCTTCTTTGGTACAATGAAGAGATAGAATAAAACCCCAGCCCCTGTTCCAGAACTGGAACTGGCATAATTACTCCAGCCAACTCTAGATCTGAAACACATTTCAGAAATGCTGAGCCTTTGCTGGGTTTACTGGGACACGGGAAAGAAAAAAATCTCTTTGCAGGAGGCCTTAACTTGAGGCCAATTCTGTACCTTTCTGAAACAATGTTCTGAAACCAGAGATTGTGAACGGAATTGATCCAAATTTCTTTGAAGAAAACGTAATCTGCCCCATACCAGCTGAGCTGGAATGAGGGCCGCACCTTCATGGGTACTTAGGAGCTGGCTTTGGGTTTCTATAAGGCTTGGATATATTCCAAACTGGAAATGGTTTCCAAACTGATACCGCTCCTGAGAATGAAGGATCAGGCTTTTGTTCCTTGTTGTGAGGAAAGGAACGAAAACGATTATTAGACCTAAATTTACCTTAGATTTTTTATCCTTTGGTAAAAAAGTTCCCTTCCCTCCAGTAACAGTTGAGATAATAGAATCCAACTGAGAACCGAATAATTTATTACCCTGGAAGAAAGGGATAGCAAAGTAGACTTAGAAGACATATCAGCATTCCAAGTTTTAAGCCATAAAGCTCTTCTAGCCAAAATATACCTGACATCAACTCTAATGATATCAAAGATGGTATCACAAATAAAATTATTAGCATGTTATAGAATAATAATAATGCTATAAAATTATGATCTGTTACTTGTTGCACTAAAGCTTCTAACCAAAAGTTGAAGCTGCAGCAACATCCGCTAAAAATATAGCAGGAGTAGAGACAGCCCCATAATCTTAGGGATTTTGTCCCAAAATTCTAATCTGTCAGATGGCACAGGATATAATTGCTTAAAACGTTTTAGAAGGAGTAAATGAATTACCCAAATTATTCCATTCCCTGGAAATTACTTCAGAAATAGCATCAGGGAGAGAAAACACTTCTGGAATAACTACAGGAGATTTAAAAACCTTATTTAAACGTTTAGATTTAGTATCAAGAGGACCAGAATCCTCTATTTCTAATGCAATTAATACTTCTTTAAGTAAAGAACGAATAAATTCCATCTTCAACAAATACGAAGATTTATCAGCATCAACCTCTGAGACAGAAACCTCTGAACCAGAAGAACCATTATCAGTATCAGAATGATGATGTTCATTTAAAAATTCATCTGAAAAAAGAGAAGTTTTAAAAGACTTTTATGTATACTAGAAGGAGAAATAACAGACATAGCCTTCTTAATGGATTTAAAAATAAAATCTCTTATGTTATCAGGAACACTCTGAGAATTAGATGTTGACGGAACAGCAACAGGTAATGTAACAGTACTAAAGGAAATTTTATCTGCATTAACAAGTTTGTCATGACATGCAATACAAACAACAGCTGGAGAAACAGATAACAAAAGTTTATAGGAGATACACTTAGCTTGGTAGCTCCAGCACCGGGCATCGATTTTCCTGAAGTATCTTCTGACTCAGTTGCAACGTGGAACATCTTGCAATATGTAATAGAAAAAACAACATATAAAGCAAAATTGATCAAATTCCTTAAATGACAGTTTCAGGAATGGGAAAAAAATGCCAGTGAACAAGCTTCTAGCAACCAGAAGCAATAAATAATGAGACTTAAATAATGTGGAGACAAAAATGACGCCCATATTTTTTAGCGCCAAATAAGACGCCCACATTATTTGGCGCCTAAATGCTTTTGGCGCCAAAAATGACGCCACATCCGGAACGCCGACACTTTTGACACAAAAAAACATCAAAAAATGACGCAACTTCCGGCGACACGTATGACGCCGGAAACAGAAAAAAAAATTTGCGCCAAAAAAGTCCGCGCCAAGAATGACGCAATAAAATGAAGCATTTTCAGCCCCCGCGAGCCTAACAGCCCACAGGGAAAAAGTCAAATTTTTTAAGGTAAGAAAAAATGATTGATTCAAATGCATTATCCCAAATATGAAACTGACTGTCTGAAAATAAGGAATGTTGAACATCCTGAGTCAAGGCAAATAAATGTTTGAATACATATATTTAGAACTTTATAAAAAAGTGCCCAACCATAGCTTAGAGTGTCACAGAAAATAAGCTTACTTACTTACCCCAGGACACTCATCTACATGTTGTAGAAAGCCAAACCAGTACTGAAACGAAAATCAGCAGAGGTAATGGTATATATATAAGAGTATATCGTCGATCTGAAAAGGGAGGTAAGAGATGAATCTCTACGACCGATAACAGAGAACCTATGAAATAGACCCCGTAGAAGGAGATCATTGCATTCAAATAGGCAATACTCTCCTCACATCCCTCTGACATTCACTGCACGCTGAGAGGAAAACCGGGCTCCAACCTGCTGCGGAGCGCATATCAACGTAGAATCTAGCACAAACTTACTTCACCACCTCCAAAGGAGGCAAAGTTTGTAAAACTGATTTGTGGGTGTGGTGAGGGGTGTATTTATAGGCATTTTAAGGTTTGGGAAACTTTGCCCCTCCTGGTAGGAATGTATATCCCATACGTCACTAGCTCATGGACTCTTGCTAATTACATGAAAGAAATAATTTCATTATTAATTTTGTCCTCATTTTCCTTGGAGCCTATGGAAGCACGCTCTCGTGAGCGCAAAGCTTCCGTGCAATGCGAACGCGAGGTTGCGTTAGCATTGCACCTCTCTTGTAATACTAACTCACACGGAAGTGATAGTTTGCATTCAACTTGTAATCTGGCCCTAAAACGTTACACTTATTTTGCTGATATTTAAACAGCTGATGAAACTTTGAAAAAATACATCTACAATTTATTCTCAGATTAATATTTTCTTTCAATGCATCATTTTATCTAGTATTTGTTTAGTAATTAATGTCCCTTTAAAGGGACAGTCAAGTCAAAATTAATCTTTCATGATTCATATAGGGCATGCAATTTTAAACAAATTTCCAATCTACTTTTATCATCAAATTCGCTTTGATCTCTTGGTATTCTTTGTTGAAAGCTGAACCTAGATAAGCTCATATGTTAATTTCTAAGCCCTTGAAGGCTGCCCCTTATCTCAGTGCATTTTGACAATGTACACAGCTAGACAGTGCTAGTTCATGTGTGCCACATAGATAACATTGTGCTCACTTCCGGGAGTTATTTATAACTCAGCACTGATTGACTAAAATGTAAGTCTGTAAAAAGAACTGAGATAAGGGGGCAGTCTGCAGAGGCCTCGATACAAGGTAATCACGGGTAAAAAGTATATTCATAAAACAGTGTTGGTTATGCAAAACTGGGGATTAAAGGTATTATATATCATTTTAAATAATAAATATTTTCAAGTAGACTGTCCCTTTAATACACATTTAACCTCTGTGATTACCTTGTATCTAAGCCTCTGCAAACTGCCCCCTTATCTTAGTTCTTTTGGACAGACTTGCATTTTAGCCAACCGATGCTGACTTTTAGGTAACTCCACCTGAGCCTAATGTTATCTATATGATAAACATGAACTAGCACGGTCTAACTGTAAAAAAACTGTCAAAATGCACCGAGATAAGAGGCAGCTCAGAAGTTTAGAATTCAGTTTGAGCCTACCTAGGTTTAGCTTTTAAAAAAGGATACCAAGAGAACAAAGCAAATTCGATGATAAAAGTAAAGTGGAAAGTTGTTTAGAATCCCATGCTCTATCTGAATCATGAACGTTTAATTTTGACTAGACTGTCTATTTAATACTAAATATTTTTTGGTGACTTTACAACCGTAAGCACTTTTTTTTTTTAAGGTTTAACAGCTATAACTAGTAAGCAGACATAATGATGTAGCTCTCTATTTTGAATGTTGAATTGAGAGTATGTCTTTTTCTATATATTTCACTTGTTCTCCATCTTATGTTTAAGTATCTAGAAGACAAATCAAAAGAAGGCGCCCATAGCGTAGTATAGTCTAGGAAAATTAGAGCAAAGGCAAACAATACGAACTGGATCCCAAGGTCTTTGTTTGCCTTTGGGAGACTTATATTCCAGGTCCTGACACAAGAGGTGAGTTAGCCAGACTACTCCTGAATATCTGGCCTGCACATATATCACTTAGCAGTGATTCAACAAATGTGAGTGAATTTTCATCCATTGTTTGTTACTCTCATCTTCCTAGACTATACTACGCTATGGGTGCCTTCTTTTGATTTGTCTTCTAGGATCTTTTAAAGTGAACGGCCATTCACCTGAGAAGAGTTGCCTACCTGTGTTCCAGACTTTTGGAGTTTGGTGTTCACGTAACACTATTTAAGGAACACATCACAATTTCCTGATTGTTATTCAGGACATTAAGCACTTTTTATTTACCATTTATTCTTTTTTATATCACAAGCAACGGTTTATTTAATTAATTTTCTAAAAATTGTTTTATATGCGATACAATTTTATTTATTATCTAACTGCACATATTTCATCATACTTGTAAGTATTCATTTATAATTTAAAGGCACACCTTTTCACCTTTTTTTAAGGCGTTTTGTTTATGTTCAAGTGTTTTTGACTATTTTTGTATTAATTGACACTTCATTACTAGTAATTTACTATACATTTTACAAAATAAGAACAATAGAACATGATTCAAATGATTAAAATTAAGTATCAATGACAGTTTACTCACAGTTATTGATGAATGGCGGATATCTAAGGCATAATTTTCCTCTCCCGGATGTACTTGTAGCCTTAAATATTTACTAAGATCCTCATTGTTTATGCCTAATTCAGAAAGGCCATAGAGTGCTTTTCCTTCTGTTTTAAGAGTTTCTAAAATGCTTGAAAGAGAAAAGAGAAACAACATATAGGCAACTTCATTGTTCACTTAAAAAAATAATTTATGCTCACCTGATAATTTCATTTCTTTCATGGTGGTGAGAGTCCATGAGTAATTACTCCTGGGAATTCCACTCCTGGCCACTAGGAGGAGGCAACAATTTCCAAACCTCAAAGAGCCCTTAAAAACAAATTTATGAGTATCTGATTCATTAAGAATCTGTGTAAAAAATGTCATCAACAGAAACTTCATTCTAAAAAGCTCAAGAAAAATTACAACTGACCCATTAGAATGGGCAGAAAATAAGTTAAGGAGGACACTAACCCTCCTCCAAGAAAGCTTTTAAATCAAAAGCTTCAGTCAAGAAACCAAAAAAACAGCTGTTTTCTTCTGACCCCTTCTAAAACAAGAAAATAATGAACAAACTAGATTAGTTAAAATCCTTAGAAGCCTGCAAATAGAATTTCAAAGCCTTAAAAACATCCAACAAATGAAAAGCCTCTCCATAGAATCTTTTGGATTAGGACAAAAAGAAAGTTGAAACAAAAAACGATAAAGTCAGAAAGCTTAGCAAAATAGAAGAAAAGTGAAAAAGCCAAAATTTGGCCCTTATTTTTTTTTTGGGATAAACCCTTATCCAAACCATCCTGAACAAACTGAAGAATTCAAGGAATCCTAAAAGACTGCCAGCTAAAACCATGCTTCCAACACCAAGAAATAAATGACTTCCAAATCCTATGAAAAACCTTTCTTGTCAAAGGTTCATGGGCCTGAATCAATTATTCAATAGTATAATCAGAAAAACATAATTAATGTAAGAATTTATCTGATAAATTCATTTCTTTCATCTTGGCAAGAGTCAATGAGCTAGTGACGTATGGGATATACATTCCTACCAGGAGGGGCAAAGTTTCCCAAACCTCAAAATGCCTATAAATACACCCACAATTCAGAAGTGGGGTGATAAGAAAGGAGCGAAAGCATCAACAAGGAATAGGAATAATTGTGCTCTATACAAAAAAATCATAACCAACACAAAAAGGGTGGGCCTCATGGACTCTTGCCAATATGAAAGAAATGAATTTATCAGGTAAGTTCTTACATAAATTATGTTTTCTTTCATGTAATTGGCAAGAGTCCATGAGCTAGTGACGTATGGGATAGCAAATACCCAAGATGTGGAACTTCCACGCAAGAGTTACTAGAGAGGGAGGGATAAAAATAAAGACAGCCAATTCCGCTGAAAAATAAATCCACAACCCAAATCAAAAGTTTTAATCTTTATAATGAAAAAAAATGAAATAATAAGCAGAAGAATCAAACTGAAACAGCTGCCTGAAGTACTTTTCTAACAAAAATTGCTTCTGAAGAAGAGAAAACATCAAAATGGTAGAATTTAGTAAAAGTATGCAAAGAAGACCAAGTTGCTGCTTTGCAAATCTGATCAACAGAAGCTTCATTCTTAAAAGCCCAGGAAGAAGAAGCTGACCTAGTAGAATGAACCGTAATCCAAAGAGGCGGGGATTTACCCGACTCCAAATAAGCATGATGAATCAAAAGCTTTAACCAAGATGCCAAAGAAATGGCAGAAGCTTTTTGACCTTTCCTAGAACCAGAAAAGATAACAAATAGACTAGAAGTCTTTCTGAAATCGTTAGTAGCTTCAACATAATATTTAAAAGCTCTTACCACATTCAAAGAATGTAAAGATCTCTCCAGAGAATTCTTAGAATTATGACACAACGAAGGGACAACAATTTCTCTACTAATGTTGTTAGAATTCACAACTTTAGGTAAAAATTTAAATGAAGTCCGCAAAACCGCCTTATCCTGATGAAAAATCAGAAAAGGAGATTCACAAGAAAGAGCAGATAACTCAGAAACTCTTCTAGCAGAAGAGATGGCCAAAAGGAACAATACTTTCCAAGAAAGTAATTTAATGTCCAGAGAATGCATAGGCTCAAATGGAGGAGTCTGTAAAGCCCTCAAAACCAAATTAAGACTCCAAGGAGGAAAGATTGACTTAATGACAGGCTTGATACGAACCAAAGCCTGTACAAAACAATGAATATCAGGAAGATTAGCAATTTTTCTGTGAAACATAACAGAAAGAGCAGAGATTTGTGCTTTCAAGGAACTTGCAGACAAACCCTTATCCAAACCATCCTGAAGAAACTGTAAAATTCAAGAAATTCTAAAAGAATCCTAAGAGATTTATAAGAAGAACACCATGAAATGTAAGTCTTCCAAACTCGGTAATAAATCTTTCTAGACACAGATTTACGAGCCTGCAACATAGTATTAATCACTGAGTCAGAGAAACCTCTATGACTAAGCACTAAGCGTTCAATCTCCATACCTTCAAATTTAATGATTTGAGATCCTGATGGAAAAATGGGCCTTGAGATAGAAGGTCTGGGCTTAACGGAAGTGGCCAAGGTTGGCAACTGGACATCCGAACAAGATCCGCATACCAAAACCTGTGTGGCCATGCTGGAGCCACCAGCAGTACGCCTGAGGATCCCTGGACCTGGACAGATACCTGGGAAGTTTCCTGTTTAGATGAGAAGCCATCAGATCTATTTCTGGAAGCCCCCAAATCTGAACAATCTGAAAAAACACATCTGGATGAAGAGACCACTCTCCCGGATGTAAAGTCTGGCGGCTGAGATAATCCGCTTCCCAATTATCTATACCTGGGATATGGACCGCAGAAATTAGACAGGAGCTGGATTCCGCCCATGCAAGTATCCGAGATACTTCTTTCATAGCTTGAGGACTGTGAATCCCACCTTGATGATTGACATATGCCACGGGTGTGACATTGTCCGTCTGAAAACAAATAAACGGTTCTCTCTTCAAAAGAGGCCAAAACTGAAGCGCTCTGAGAATCGCACAGAGTTCCAAAATATTGATTGGTAATCTTGCCTCTTGAGATTTCCAAACCCCCTGTGCTGTCAGAGATCCCCAGACAGCTCCCCAACCTGAAAGACTCGCATCTGTTGTGATCATAGTACAGGTTGGACGAACAAAAGTGGCCCCTTGAATTAAACAATGGTGATCTAACCACAAAGTCAGAGATAGTCGAATATTGGGATTTAAGGATATTAATTGTGATATCTTTGTATAATCCCTGCACCATTGGCTCAGCATACAAAGCTGAAGAGGTCTCATGTGAAAACGAGCAAAGGGGATCGCGTCCGATGCTGCAGTCATGAGACCTAAAACCTCCATGCACATAGCTACTGAAGGGAATGATTGAAACTTAGGGTTCCGAGAAGCTGAAACCAATTTCAGACGTATTTTGTCTGTTAGAGACAAAGTCATGGATACTGAATCAATTTGGAATCCTAAAAAGGTTACCCTTGTCTGAGGAATCAAGGAACTTTTTGGTAAATTGATCCTCCAACCATGTATTTGAAGAAACAACAGTAGTTGATTGGTGTGAGATTCTGCAGAATGTAAAGACTGAGCAAGTACCAAGATATCGTCCAAATAAGGAAACACCGCAATACCCTGCTCTCTGATTACAGAGAGTAGGGCACCGAGAACCTTTGAAAAGATCCTTGGAGCTGTTGCTAGGCCAAAAGGAAGAGCAACAAATTGGTAATGCCCGTCTAGAAAAGAGAATCTCAGAAACGGATAGTGATCTGGATGAATCGGAATATGAAGATATGCATCCTGTAAGTCTATTGTGGACATATAATGCCCTTGCTGAACAAAAGGCAGAATAGTCCTTATAGTCACCATCTTCAATGTTGGTATTCTTACATAACGATTCAAAATTTTTAGATCCAGAACTGGTCTGAAAGAATTCTCCTTCTTTGGAACAATGAACAGATTTGAATAAAACCCCAGACCCCGTTCCTGAAAGGGAACTGGCACAATTACCCCAGATAACTCCAGGTCTGAAACACACTTCAGGAAAGCCTGAGCCTTTACTGGGTTCACTGGAATGTGTGAGAGAAAAAAAATTCTCACAGGCGGTCTTTGAAACCTATTCTGTACCCTTGAGAAATAATGTTCTGAATCCAATGATTTTGGATTGAATTGATCCAAACATCCTTGTAAAATCTTAGTCTGCCCCCTACCAGCTGTGCTGGAATGAAGGCCGCACCTTCATGCTGACTTGGGGGCTGATTTTGATTTTTTAAATGGCTTGGATTTATTCCAGACTGGAGAAGGCTTCCAATTGGAAACCGTTCCCTTAGGGGAAGGGTCAGATTTCTGTTCCTTATTTTGACGAAAGGAACGAAAACGGTTAGCAGCCCTAAATTTACCCTTAGATTTTTTATCCTGTGGTAAAAAAGCTCCCTTGCCCCCAGTGACAGTTGAAATAATAGAATCCAACTGAGAACCAAATAATTTATTACCTTGGAAAGAGAGAGATAGCAACGTTGATTTAGAAGTCACATCAGCATTCCAAGATTTAAGCCATAAAGTTCTTCTAGCTAATATAGCTAAAGACATATATCTTACATCAATTCTAATGATATCAAAAATGGCATCACAAATGAAATTATTAGCATGTTGAATTAACTTAACAATGCTATACACATTATGATCTGGTACTTGTTGTGCTAAAGTTTCCAACCAAAAAGTTGAAGCCGCAGCAACATCAGCCAAAGAAATAGCAGGCCTAAGAAGATGACCTGAACATAAATAAGCCTTCCTTAGAAAAGATTAAAGTTTCCTATCTAAAGGATCTTTAAAAGAAGTACTATCTGCCGTAGGAATAGTAGTACGTTTAGCAAGAGTAGAGATAGCCCCATCAACTTTGGGGATCTTTTCAAAAACTCCAATCTATCAGTTGGCAAAGTATACAGTTTCTTAAACCTTGAAGAAGGAGCAAAAGAAGTACCCAGTCTATTCCATTCCCTAGAAATTACATCTGAAATAGCATCAGGAATTGGAAAAACTTTTGGAATAACTACATGAGGTTTAAAAAACGAATTTAAACGTTTACTGGTTTTAATATCAAGAGGACTAGTCTCCTCCATATCTAATGCAATCAACACCTCTTTTAATAAGGAACGAATATACTCCATTTTAAATAAATATGAGGATTTGTCAGCGTCAATATCTGAGGTAGAATGTTCTGAACCAGATAGATCCTCATCAGAGATAGATAAATCAGAATGCTGTTGGTCATTTAAAAATTCATCAAATTTATGAGAAGTTTTAAAAGACCTTTTACGTTTATTAGAAGGTGGTATGACAGACAAAGCCTTCTGAATGGAATTAGAAACAAATTCTCTCACATTAACAGGAATATCCTGAACATTAGATGTTGAAGGAACAACAACAGGTAATGGATTATTACTAATGGAAATATTGTCTGCTTTTGAAAGTTTATCATGACAACTAGCACAAACTACAGCCGGAGGAACAGTTACCACAACTTTACAACAAATGCACTTAGCTTTGGTAGAACCGACATCAGGCAGCAGGTTTCCAGTAGTAGATTCTGATACAGGGTCAGCTTGAGACATCTTGAAATATGTAATAGAAAAAATAACATATAAAGCAAAATTATCAATTTCCCTATATGACAGTTTCAGGAATGGGAAAAAAATGCAAACAAAATAAGCCTCTGGAAACCAGAAGCAAAATGAAATAAGGACTTAAATAATGTCAAAAATCTGGCGTCAAGTATGACGCACAACAGACAAAATATTTTTTGGCGTCAAGAACGTCTGCAACAAACAAGAGCGTCATAGATGACGCAACTATGTGAAAACTCTCGGCGACAACTAAGATGCCGGAAATGCCGAAATTGTGTCAACAAACATAATTTTCGCGCCAAAAAAGTCTTGCACCAAGAATGACGCAATAAATTGTAGCATTTTGCGCTCCCGCGAGCCTAACAGCCTGCCATTTAGAAAAGAAAGTCAATTTGAAAAATTTTCAGGTAAGACAAAAAGTTTTTGTTTTTTGTTTTTTTTAATATATATTTATAAATGCATTTCCCAAAAAATGAAACTGACATGAAACCATAGCTGAGAGTGTCTTAAATAAAAGGAAAACATACTTACCAAAAGACACTCATCTACATAAAGTAGATAGCCAAGCCAGTACTGAAACGAGAATCAGTAGAGGTAATGGTATATAAGAGTATATCGTCGATCTGAAAAGGGAGGTAGGAGATGAATCTCTACGACCGATAACAGAGAACCTATAAAATAGATCCCCATTAGGATGCCCATTGTATTCAATAGGTAATACTCCCTTCACATCCCTCTGTCATTCACTGCACTCTGAGAGGAACCAGGCTTCAGCATGCTGAGAAGCGCATGTCAACGTAGAAATCTAGCACAAACTTACTTCACCACCTCCATAGGAGGCAAAGTTTGTAAAAACTGAATTGCGAGTGTGGTGGGGGATGT
The DNA here is from genome assembly GCF_027579735.1 of Bombina bombina. Taxonomy (NCBI): domain Eukaryota; kingdom Metazoa; phylum Chordata; class Amphibia; order Anura; family Bombinatoridae; genus Bombina; species Bombina bombina. The sequence goes on along the minus strand of NC_069501.1, from coordinate 862,385,718 downwards.
ATTTATAGGCATTTTGAGGTTTGGGAAACTTTGCCCCCTCCTTGTAGGAATGTATATCCCATATGTCACTAGCTCATGGACTCTTGCCAATAACATGAAAGAAAAAAGCTCTCTGAGAGATTTTTAGAAACTGATGAAAATAAACAGCCCTTGAGACAGAAGGTTGTGGTGAAGAGGAAAAAGCCATGGAGGAAAACTGGACATCTGTGCCAAAATCTGCAAACAAAGTACTGTGAGGTCAAGCTGGAGCAATCAGAATTACTGATGACACCTCATGCATGACCCTGGCTATTACCCTTGGTAACAGAAGAAAGGGTGGAAAAATGTAAGCCAGACAAAACAACCAATGAGCTGCTAGAGTAACACAAACTCTGCCTGAGGACCACTGAACCTCTCAAAATATCTGGGGAGCTCATTGTTTCACTGAGAAGCCATCAGATCTATTTCTGGACAAACTCATCTAACCTCAATCTGAAGGAAAACTTCCAGATAAAGAGACTACTTCCATGGATGAATAGACTAGTGACTAAGAAGTATGCTTCCCAAATGCTAACCCCTTGAATATAAACTGCAGAAAATTGAACAGATATTAGTCTCTGCAGAAGACAAAATTCAGGACACCTCACTCATTGTCACGAAACAGCAAGTGAAAGAAGTAAGCCACTACTGTGACATTGTCTAATTAAAAATGCAGAAAAGTCTCTCTTCAACAAATGCCAGCTCTGAAGAGCCTTGAAGATTGCACGTATTTCAAAACATTTATAGGTACCCTTGCCTCCTAAAGAAAACCAAACTCCCTGTGCTCTCTGAGACTTCCCAACTGCAACCCAACCTGAAATTACTTGCTTTTGCTAAAACCACAGTCTAATTTGAACAAACAAAAAATGCAGTGATGATTAATCCATTAAAAAAAATCCAGGAATAGTTTTGCTCAGAAATCCAGAAATATTTACTGAGAAAGCTAAGAATGTTCCCTGTATTCCAGACAAAGCAAAACAAATAATCTAATAAGACAATGAAACCAAGCAAATGGAATAGCATCTTATGCTGGAAACATCAGACCTAATACCTCAATGCAAAGAATTATGGATGGAAAAAGAACTGAAGATTAGAACAAACATTCCATCTCCTATGGTCTGTCAAATATAGTATCATAGAGAGACTATAATGATACCAAGGATACCAATGATACCAAGGAATATATCCTGGTATAAGGAGAAATATATCTTTTTGTAAAATCGATTCTCCAGTCATGCTTTTGAAGAAAGAACAAGAGTCTGTTAGTATAAGCTACTGCTAAACTTAGTCTTTACCAAGATATCCAAGTAAAGAGCCACAAAAGCCTGAGCTCTTAATACAGACAAAAGCGATCAACAAATTTAAAACGGCTTGTCAAGGAATGCAAAACTATTGAACTACTGATGATCCCTGTGATAGGGATATGAATAATACAATTAATCAAATCTATTATAGGCATAAACAGTCTTTGTATAAACAAGAGGAAAAACAGTCCAAATTGTCTCCATCTTGAAAAAAAGGAACTTTGAAAAACTTGTTTTTAAAGTCCTTAAATCCAGAACTGGCCTGTATGTTCCCTGCTTCTTGGGAACAATGAAGAGATTGGAATAAAACTCATCGACTAGTTCTAATTTAAGAGTTAGGACTATAATTCCCAAAGATGTCAGATCTAAGACTGACTGAAAGAAGGCTCTTGTCTTTACAGGATTCTTCAGAACAAGACACAGGAGAAACCTTTCCCTGGGGAACTAGATTTGAAAACAAATCTGTATCCCTGGGAAACTATGTTCAGAATCCTTGGATCTTATCAGATTGAAACTAAACCTCCTGAAAAAAACATAATTTAAGCTTACCTGATAAATTTATTTCTCTTGTAGTGTATCCAGTCCACGGATCATCCATTACTTGTGGGATATTCTCCTTCCCAACAGGAAGTTGCAAGAGGATCACCCACAGCAGAGCTGCTATATAGCTCCTCCCCTCACAGCCATATCCAGTCATTCGACCAAAACAAGCCGAGAAAGGAGAAACCATAGGGTGCAGTGGTGACTGAAGTTTAATTAAATTTAGACCTGCCTTAAAAGGACAGGGCGGGGCCGTGGACTGAATACACTACAAGAGAAATAAATTTATCAGGTAAGCATAAATTATGTTTTCTCTTGTTAAGTGTATCCAGTCCACGGATCATCCATTACTTGTGAAATACCAATACCAAAACTAAAGTACACGGATGATGGGAGGGACAAGGCAGGAACTTAAACGGAAGCAACCACTGCCTGTAGAACCTTTCTCCCAAAAACAGCCTCCGAAGAAGCAAAAGTATCAAATTTGGAAAATTTGGAAAAAGTATGAAGCGAAGACCAAGTCGCAGCCTTGCAAATCTGTTCAACAGAGGCCTCATTTTTAAAGGCCCAGGTGGAAGCCACAGCTCTAGTGGAATGAGCTGTAATCCTTTCAGGAGGCTGCTGTCCAGCAGTCTCATAAGCTAAACGGATTATACTCTGAAGCCAAAAAGAAAGAGAGGTTGCTGAGGCCTTTTGACCTCTCCTCTGTCCAGAGTAAACGACAAACAGGTTAGATGTTTGGCGAAAATTTTTAGTAGCCTGTAAGTAAAACCTCAAGGCACGGACTTCATCTAGATTATGCAAAAGACGTTCCTTCTTTGAAGGAGGATTAGGACATAATGATGGAACAACAATCTCTTGATTGATATTCTTGTTAGAAACCACCTTAGGTAAAAACCCAGGTTTTGTACGCAGAACAACTTTATCTGAATGAAAAATCAGATAAGGAGAATCACAATGTAAGGCAGATAACTCCGAGACTCTTCGAGCCGAGGAAATAGCCATCAGAAAATGAACTTTCCATGATAGAAGTTTGATATCAATAGAATGAAGGGGTTCAAACGGAACCCCTTGAAGAACTTTAAGAACCAAGTTTAAGCTCCATGGAGGAGCAACAGGTTTAAACACAGGCTTAATTCTAACTAAAGCCTGACAAAATGCCTGAACGTCTGGAACTTCTGCCAGACGTTTGTGTAAAAGAATAGACAGAGCAGAAATCTGTCCCTGGAGAAAGGACAATATCCTAGGAATCCTAACCCTACTCCATGAGTAATTCTTGGATTCACACCAATGAAGATATTTACGCCATATCTTGTGGTAAATTTTCCTGGCGACAGGCTTTCGTGCCTGTATTAAGATATCAATTACTGACTCGGAGAAGCCACGCTTTGATAGGATCAAGCGTTCAATCTCCATGCAGTCAGTCTCAGAAAAAGTAGATTCGGATGATTGAAAGGACCTTGTATTAGAAGGTCTTGTCTCAGAGGCAGAGTCCATGGTGGAAAAGATGACATGTCCACTAGGTCTGCATACCAGGTCCTGCGTGGCCACGCAGGCGCTATCAATATCACGGATGCTCTCTCCTGTTTGATTTTGGCAATCAGACGAGGGAGCAGAGGAAACGGTGGAAACACATAAGCCAGGTGGAGGAACCAAGGCGCTGCTAGAGCATCTATCAGTGCCGCTTCTGGGTCCCTGGACCTGGATCCGTAACAAGGAAGCTTGGTGTTCTGGCAAGACGCCATGAGATCCAATTCTGGTTTGCCCCAACGGAGAACCAATTGAGCAAACACCTCTGGATGGAGTTCCCACTCCCCCGGATGAAAAGTCTGACGACTTAGAAAATCCGCCTCCCAGTTCTCTACACCTGGGATATGGATCGCTGACAGGTGGCAAGAGTGAGTCTCTGCCCAGTGAATTATCTTGGAGACTTCTGACATCGCTAGGGAACTCCTGGTTCCCCCTTGATGGTTGATGTAAGCCACAGTCGTGATATTGTCCGACTGAAATCTGATGAACCGCAGTGTTGCTAACTGAGGCCAAGCTAGAAGAGAATTGAATATTGCTCTTAACTCCAGCATATTTATTGGGAGGAGTTTCTCCTCCTGAGTCCATGAACCCTGAGCCTTCAGGGAGTTCCAGACTGCACCCCAGCCTAGAAGGCTGGCATCTGTTGTTACAATTGTCCAATCTGGTCTGCTAAAGGTCATACCCTTGGACAGATGGACCCGAGATAACCACCAGAGAAGAGAATCTCTGGTTTCCTGATCCAGATTTAGTAGAGGGGACAAATCTGTGTAATCCCCATTCCACTGACTGAGCATGCATAATTGCAGCGGTCTGAGATGCAGGCGCGCAAATGGCACTGTGTCCATCGCTGCTACCATTAAGCCGATTACTTCCATGCACTGAGCCACCGTGGGGCGCGGAATGGAGTGAAGAACACGGCAAGCATTTAGAAGTTTTGATAACCTGGACTCCGTCAGGTAAATTTTCATTTCTATAGAATTTATTAGAGTCCCTAGGAAGGAAACCCTCGTGAGAGGAGATAGAGAACTCTTTTCTTCGTTCACTTTCCACCCATGCGACCTGAGGAATGCCAGAACTATCTCTGTATGAGATTTGGCAATTTGAAAGCTTGACGCCTGTATCAGGATGTCGTCTAGGTAAGGAGCCACCGCTATGCCTCGCGGCCTTAGGACCGCCAGGAGTGAGCCCAGAACCTTTGTAAAAATTCTTGGGGCTGTAGCCAACCTGAATGGAAGAGCTACAAATTGGTAATGCCTGTCTAGAAAGGCAAACGACGGAACTATGAGGAATTTGTTTAGGATCTTTAGATCCAGAATTGGTCTGAAGGTTCCCTCTTTTTTGGGAACCACAAACAGATTTGAATAAAACCCCTGTCCTTGTTCCGTCCGCGGAACTGGATGGATCACTCCCATTACAAGGAGGTCTTGTACGCAACTGAGGAATGCCTCTTTCTTTATCTGGTTTGCAGATAATATTGAAAGGTGAAATCTCCCTTGTGGAGGAGAAGCTTTAAAGTCCAGAAGATATCCCTGAGATATGATCTCCAACGCCCAGGGATCCTGAACATCTCTTGCCCACATCTGGGCGAAGAGAGAGAGTCTGCCCCCTACTAGATCCGTTGTCCGCTACTTCATGCTGTCTTAGAGGCAGCAGCAGGGTTTCTGGCCTGCTTGCCCTTGTTCCAGGACTGGTTAGGTTTCCAGGCCTGCTTGGATTGAGCAAAAGTTCCCTCTTGTTTTGAAGCAGAGGAAGTTGATGCTGCAACTGCCTTGAAATTTCGAAAGGCACGAAAATTAGACTGTTTGGCCCTTGATTTGGCCCTGTCCTGAGGAAGGGTATGACCCTAACCTCCAGTAATGTCAGCAATAATTTCTTTCAAACCAGGCCGAATAAGGTCTGCCCCTTGAAAGGAATGTTGAGTAATTTAGACTTTGAAGTCACATCAGCTGACCAGGATTTGAGCCATAGCGCCCTACGCGCCTGGATGGCGAATCCGGAATTCTTAGCCGTTAGTTTAGTCAAATGAACAATGGCATCAGAAACAAATGAGTTAGCTAGCTTAAGAGTTCTAAGCTTGTCAATAATTTCAGTCAATGGAGCTGTATGGATGGCCTCTTCCAGGGCCTCAAACCAGAACGCCGCCGCAGCAGTGACAGGCGCAATGCATGCAAGGGGCTGTAAAATAAAACCTTGTTGAATAAACATTTTCTTAAGGTAACCCTCTAATGTTTTATCCATTGGATCTGAAAAAGCACAACTGTCCTCAACCGGGATAGTGGTACGCTTTGCTTAAGTAGAAACTGCTCCCTCCACCTTAGGGACTGTCTGCCATAAGTCCCATGTAGTGGCATCTATTGGAAACATTTTTCTAAATATAGGAGGTGGGGAAAAGGGCACACCGGGTCTATCCCACTCCTTACTAATAATTTCTGTAAGCCTTTTAGGTATTGGAAAAACATCAGTATTCACCGGCACTGCATAGTATTTATCCAGCCTACACAATTTCTCTGGCACTGCAATTGTATCACAGTCATTCAGAGCAGCTAATACCTCCCCAAGCAATACACAGAGGTTCTCAAGCTTAAATTTAAAATTAGAAATCTCTGAATCAGGTCTCCCTGATTCAGAGACGTCACCCACAAACTGAAGCTCTCCGTCCTCAGGTTCTGCATATTGTGACGCAGTATCAGACATGGCTCTTACAGCATCTACGCGCTCTGTATCTCGTCTAACCCCAGAGCTATCGCGCTTGCCTCTCAATTCAGGCAATCTGGATAATACCTCTGACAGGGTATTATTCATGATTGCAGCCATGTCCTGCAAAGTAATCGCTATGGGCGTCCCTGATGTACTTGGCGCCATAGTAGCGAGCGTCCTTTGAGCGGGAGGCGAAGGGTCCGACACGTGGGGAGAGTTAGTCGGCATAACTTCCCCCTCGACAGACCCCTCTGGTGACAATTCTTTTATAGATAAAGACTGATCTTTACTGTTTAAGGTGAAATCAATACATTTAGTACACATTCTCCTATGGGGCTCCACCATGGCTTTTAAACATAATGAACAAGTATCCTCTGTTTCAGACATGTTTGTACAGACTAGCAATGAGACTAGCAAGCTTGGAAAACACTTTAAACCAAGTTAACAAGCAATATAAAAAACGTTACTGTGCCTTTAAGAGAAACAAATTTTGACAAAATTTGAAATAACAGTGAAAAAAGGCAGTTACACTAACGAAATTTTTACAGTGTATGTAACAAGTTAGCAGAGCATTGCACCCACTTGCAAATGGATGATTAACCCCTTAATACCAAAAACAGAATAATAAATGACAAAAACGTTTTTAAACACAGTCACAACAACTGCCACAGGTCTACTGTGGTTGTTACCCTCCTCAAACACGACTTTTGAAGCCTTTTGAGCCCTTCAGAGATGTCCTGTATCATGCAGAAGGAAGCTGAATGTCTCTGTCTGTAATTTTAGCTGTGCAGAAAAACGCTAAAATAGGCCCCTCCCACTCATATTACAACAGTGGAAAGCCTCAGGAAACTGTTTCTAGGCAAAAAATCAAGCCAGCCATGTGGAAAAAAACTAGGCCCCAATAAGTTTTGTCACCAAACATATATAAAAACGATTAACATGCCAGCAACCGTTTTATATTACACTTTTATAAGAGTATGTATCTCTGTTAATAAGCCTGATACCAGTCGCTATTAAATCACTGCATTTAGGCTTAACTTACATTAATCCGGTATCAGCAGCATTTTTCTAGCAAATTCCATCCCTAGAAATATGTTAACTGCACATACCTTATTGCAGGAAAACCTGCACGCCATTCCCCCTCTGAAGTTACCTCACTCCTCAGAATATGTGAGAACGGCAGTGGATCTTAGTTACTTTTGCGAAGATCATAGAAATCACAGGCAGATTCTTCTTCTAATGCCGCCTGTGATAAAACAGTACACTCCGGTACCATTTAAAAATAACAAACTTTTGATTGAAGTTAAAAAACTAACTATAATACACCACTCTCCTCTTACTACCTCCGTCTTTGTTGAGAGTTGCAAGAGAATGACTGGATATGGCAGTGAGGGGAGGAGCTATATAGCAGCTGTGCTGTGGGTGATCCTCTTGCAACTTCCTGTTGGGAAGGAGAATATCCCACAAGTAATGGATGATCCGTGGACTGGATACACTTAACAAGAGAAAAGCATAATCTACCACTACCAAAAGTTCTGGTTTGGAGGCCTTACCTTCACGCTGACTAAATAGAGAAGGCATGTTTCTTAGACTGTTTAGAATTGTTTCAATTTAAATATGGCTTCCTGGAAAATCCTGAAGAGCCCCGTTTCCAAATGGAAGAGGAGGACTTTAGGTTCTTAGACTGATGAAAGGAACAAAAATTATTAGAATTCCTGACCTCACTCTTAGACTTTTTGTAATGAGGGAGAAACGCTCCTTTACCTCCAGACACAGTAGAAAAAAAATAGCATCCAGACCAGGCCCAAACCTGAAATAAAGAAACCAGGTTTTATTAGAAATCAGCCACTTTAGATGGATTTGAACTCTTAACCTTCTTGTTGCTAGGCAGCTGTGCTAACCAATGGACCACAACGGTATGCCACTCTCTCCTGGTCAGGACTGCTAACGCCAAAATATTGACATTAATCTTAATAATCTCAACAAAAACATCACAAATTAAAGCATTAGCTGACCTTAAAAGTATTAACCGATTCCAAAACTTTATACCAGCAGATTCATCAGAGAATTGCTCAGATAGGCTATCACACCAAAGAGTAGAGGATTCAGCAACACAAGCAATACTAATTACTGATCTAAAAAGGAAAACAAATTATGCTTACCTGATAATTTCCTTCTCTTCTAATGGAAAGAGTCCACATCTGCATTCATTACTTTTGGGATATAAGAACCTGGCCACCAGGAAATGGCAAATACACCCAAGCCAAAGGCTTAAATACTCCTACCACTCCCCTCATCCCCCAGTCATTCTGCCGAGGAACAAGCAACAGTAGAAGAAATATCAGGATGAAAGGTGCCAAAGAATAATAAGTACGCCCCACATAAAATTAAGGGTGGGGAGCTGTGGACTCTTTCTAACAGAAGAAAAGGAAATTATCAGGTAAGCATAATTTATGTATTTCTTCTTAAATGAAAAGAGTCCACATCTGCATTCATTACTTTTGTGAAAACAATACCCAAGCTATAGAGGACACTGAATGCCAAGACGGGAGGGTACAATAGGTGGCCCATACTGAGGGCACCAGGCCTAAACCTCTACCTAATAAAAAAAACCTGCTTCGTCCAAAGCTGAGAAAATTTTAAGAGGAAAAGCCCTAAAGACACTGACTCGCAGCCAGTCCAGAAGCCAAACTAGAGACCGCAAACGGACTCGACTGAGCCAACAGTCCTCCAGGAGACACCGTCGCCCAACAGGCGGTCCCCCACCGCTCATCCTCCACAAATGAAGGAGACACCAGCCGAAACCCTCAAGGGGAAAAGGAGTGCCATGGAAACCGAAAGGTCCCCTAATACTAAAAAGAACACCTCCAAGAGTGAGCCCAGCTCACAGAGACCCAAAGGGGCTCAAACAGGGGAAGGAGGCCACGCCTATACCAAGCAAAACCCGGGATAAGACCGGGCACAGAAACAGAAAAGACCTCTCTCCAACATCCTGCAAGCACGGAATGCAACTGAAGAGGCAAAGTCCTCCCAGTGTCTGACCATAGAATACCAAAGCATTCACCATGAAAAGTGTGTAATACACCCAGGAAAAAACCAGAAGTTTGAAAACACAGAGGTTACTTGCGAGGAGGAAGAAGCAGTCAAGCAAGAAACAGACTGCAAAGGCAACCCCCTCTCCCTGCATCTCCGGACTCTAACTTTCATCCAAGCCCTCACTGAGAGACTGACAGGACTACTTAAAACTCCTGTCCCATGCCGAAGAGTACTACCCTCCATAAGAGACAAAAAACAAAAATTAAAAATTCTGACACTTCTCTGCCAACCTCCTGGGACGAAAGGCAAAGAATGACTGGGGGATGAGGGGAGTGGGAGAAGTATTTAAGCCTTTGGCTGGGGTGTCTTTGCCTCCTCCTGGTGGCCAGGTTCTTATTTTCCAAAAGTAATGAATGCAGCTGTGGACTCTTTCCATTTACGAAAATGGTATTTGCTGAAAAGATTCTAACTTCCAAAGCATAGGGGCATAAAAAAAAGAAATACTATCCTTAAGAGGAACAGAAGTATTTTTAGCCAAAGTAGAAATAGCCCCAATCTACCTTAGGGATAGTTTACCCAAGGTCTATGGCAAAAAATAAAACATCTGTTTAAATATTAAAAATGACAAATGCGCAAACAGCCGAGACATGCTAACTAAATAGCCTACGTAACAAGAAACTGAAGCATTTCAAAGTCAATACATGCATGCCTGAGCAGCACACACAACAGAATACTACAAATACATGCACAAACAAAAGCCGGCAATGCTATATATTGATGTGCATGAAAAGTCGACATGAGCTAAATAAACCGGGCATGCAAACAAGCTGACACGCACTAAATAGAATATAATAGTTATTTCGCCAAGTATAAAAAATGCTTTTTTTTTTATTAAAATAACATATGCAAAAACCCAAACAATGAGCTAAAAATAACTTCTGCTCGCTACAAAAAAAGTAAAAAACATAGGATGAATTAAAAAAATTCTAAGGTTCCTGCAGCCTAAAATACCAAACATAACATATAATAAACAATGCCTGTCAAAATAGTCTCCTGGCTTTGATGTACAACAATAAGTGTACCTACTAATAGCCTATAGACTAAGTGAGTGCCCACATAAATATTAACTACATACTTAATTAACAATTACCCACACTACTGAACATACCATCTGCAGAAAAAACCCTGCTTTTATTAGATAGTCAATCTAGTGCTGTACACGTAAAAGCAAAGGATCTGTGTATGTGGAGTATAATGATGAACCAACAAGAAGAGCCTAGGGTCCTCGCTACACCTGTGGCAGGCCTGTTACTAATTCCCACTGGGCATAATTGTGCCACTACCCAACACTCCATAAACTTCACACTGTCCAAACAGTAGCTCTCTGAGTGGAAAATGGGCATCTCACAGAGGAAGACCTGGAGCACCTTCATTCTTCACCTTCCTCATGCGCAGCCAAAGATAAGACTGGTTTACCACCAGTGAGGTGGGAGGGTTTTTAAGGGACATTGGTGTTTTAAGAAGCTTTGCCTCCAACTAGTGGCCAGGAGTAATGGCACGTGGATTCTCACAACCTTTATGAAAGAAAAGTGTGTGTGTGGGGGGGGGGTAAAATCTACAAAATGAAAAATTTGTATCTTGCTACATTAGAACAGTAATTAATTGTGAAAAACTACAGGCATTGACTTGTATGATCACAATATAGTAATAAAATTAAAGGGATAGAAAAAAGTCAAAATGAAACTTACATGATTAGATAGAGCATTTCATTATAAGACACTTTTAAATTCCCTTCTATGCTTTGTTCTCTTGGTATGTGACAGGAAGGTGAGAGAGCGCTCTAATAAAAATAACCCTAGATCCTGCTGTATCAAAGAGACCCCTCTGAATCTACCTAAATGTATAGTACAATTGATAGAAATAAAAGAAACAGCACTAAAAAGAACGGATATGAATAAGTAATTAATATAATATACTAATTGCTGAATATAAAACAATTTAATCATTTTAAAAGCACATAAAATACAATGAAGGGACGTCTTGCTTTATATAAATAAAACTAAATCAATGCGTATATAAGGAATAGCTAAAAACAGACTCACATATGACCATAAACATAAAAATGAAAAAACAAAATTTATGCTTACCTGATAAATTTATTTCTCTTGTGGTGTATCCAGTCCACGGATCATCCATTACTTGTGGGATATTCTCCTTCCCAACAGGAAGCTGCAAGAGGATCACCCACAACAGAGCTGTCTATATAGCTCCTCCCCTAACTGCCACCTCCCAGTCATTCGACCGAAGACAAGCAAGAGAAAGTAGAAACTATAGGGTGCAGTGGTGACTGTAGTTTTAAAATTTAAAAAACACCTGCCTTAAAAAGAGTGTTGAAAAGATGAAAAGTCTGCCGACTTAGAAAATCCGCCTCCCAGTTCTCTACTCCTGGGATATGGATAGCTGATAGATGGCAAGAGTGAACCTCTGCCCATAGAATTATTTTTGAAACCTCCAACATTGCAAGGGAACTCCTTGTTCCCCCTTGATGGTTGATGTAGGCTACAGTCGTTATATTGTCCAACTGAAATCTGATGAACCTGACCGCAGCAAGCTGAGGCCAAGCCTGAAGAGCATTAAATATCGCTCTTAGTTCCAGAATCTTTATCGGAAGGAGTGTCTCCTCCTGAATCCATGAGTCCTGAGCCTTCAGACTGCACCCCAGCCCAGAAGGCTGGCATCTGTCGTTACTATAGTCCAGTCTGGCCTGCGAAAACACATCCCCTTGGACAGATGGACCTGAGATAGCCACCAGAGAAGAGAATCCCTGGTTTCTTGATCCAGATTTAGTAGAGGGGACAAATCTGCGTAATCCCCATTCCACTGACTGAGCATGCAAAGTTGCAGCGGTCTGAGATGTAGGCGGGCAAACGGTACTATGTCCATTGCCGCTACCATTAAACCGATTACTTCCATACACTGAGCCACTGAAGGACGAGAAGTGGAATAAAGAACACGGCAAGAGTCTAGAAGTTTTGACAATCTGGCCTTTGTTAGGCAAATCTTCATTTCAAACTGCAAAACAGTGAAAAAAGCAGTAAATCTTACGAAATTTTTACAGTGTGTATAATAGGCTAAAAGAGCATTGCACCCACTTGGAGGATTAACCCCCTAGTTTCAAAACCGGATCAAAAAAACAATATAAACGTTTTTAAATAGTCACACAAAACTGCCACAGCTCTACTGTGGCCCTACCTGCCCATACAACGACTTTGGAAGGCACAAAAACCCTTTAGAGAGGTCCTAAATGTTCAGGGGACTCCTTCAGGGAAGCTGGATGTCTCAAACTGCAAAAACATAATTTATGCTTACCTGATAAATTCCTTTCTTCTGTTGTGTGATCAGTCCACGGGTCATCATTACTTCTGGGATATAACTCCTCCCCAACAGGAAATGCAAGAGGATTCACCCAGCAGAGCTGCATATAGCTCCTCCCCTCTACGTCAGTCCCAGTCATTCGACCAAGAATCAACGAGAAAGGAGTAACCAAGGGTGAAGTGGTGACTGGAGTATAATTTAAAAGATATTTACCTGCCTTAAAACAGGGCGGGCCGTGGACTGATCACACAACAGAAGAAAGGAATTTATCAGGTAAGCATAAATTATGTTTTCTTCTGTTATGTGTGATCAGTCCACGGGTCATCATTACTTCTGGGATACCAATACCAAAGCAAAAGTACACGGATGACGGGAGGGATAGGCAGGCTCATTATACAGAAGGAACCACTGCCTGAAGAACCTTTCTCCCAAAAATAGCCTCCGAAGAAGCAAAAGTGTCAAATTTGTAAAATTTGGGAAAAAGTATGAAGCGAAGACCAAGTTGCAGCCTTGCAAATCTGTTCAACAGAGGCCTCATTCTTAAAGGCCCAAGTGGAAGCCACGGCTCTAGTGGAGTGAGCTGTAATTCTTTCAGGAGGCTGCTGTCCAGCAGTCTCATAGGCTAAACGTATTATGCTACGAAGCCAAAAGGAGAGAGAGGTAGCAGAAGCTTTTTGACCTCTCCTCTGTCCAGAATAAACGACAAACAGGGAAGAAGTTTGGCGAAAATCTTTAGTTGCCTGCAAGTAGAACTTGAGGGCACGAACTACATCCAGATTGTGTAGAAGACGTTCCTTCTTTGAAGAAGGATTTGGACACAAAGATGGAACAACAATCTCTTGATTGATATTCCTGTTAGTGACTACCTTAGGTAAGAACCCAGGTTTAGTACGCAGAACTACCTTGTCTGAGTGAAAAATCAGATAAGGAGAATCACAATGTAAGGCTGATAACTCAGAGACTCTTCGAGCCGAAGAAATAGCCATTAAAAACAGAACTTTCCAAGATAACAATTTTATATCAATGGAATGAAGGGGTTCAAACGGAACACCCTGTAAAACGTTAAGAACTAAGTTTAAACTCCATGGCGGAGCAACAGCTTTAAACACAGGCTTGATCCTAGCTAAAGCCTGACAAAAGGCCTGGACGTCTGGATTTTCTGACAGACGCCTGTGTAACAAGATGGACAGAGCTGAAATCTGTCCCTTTAATGAACTAGCTGATAAACCCTTTTCTAAACCTTCTTGTAGAAAGGACAATATCCTAGCGATCCTAACCTTACTCCAGGAGTAACCTTTGGATTCGCACCAGTATAGGTATTTACGCCATATTTTATGGTAAATCCTTCTGGTAACAGGCTTCCTAGCCTGTATCAGGGTATCAATAACCGACTCAGAAAAACCACGTTTTGATAAAATCAAGCGTTCAATTTCCAAGCAGTCAGCTTCAGAGAAGTTAGATTTTGATGTTTGAATGGACCCTGTATCAGAAGGTCCTGTCTTAGAGGTAGAGACCAAGGCGGACAGGATGACATGTCCACTAGATCTGCATACCAAGTCCTGCGTGGCCATGCAGGCGCTATTAGAATCACTGATGCTCTCTCCTGTTTGATTTTGGCAATCAATCGAGGAAGCAGCGGGAAGGGTGGAAACACATAAGCCATCCCGAAGTTCCAAGGTGCTGTCAAAGCATCTATCAGAACTGCTCCCGGATCCCTGGATCTGGACCCGTAGTGAGGAAGTTTGGCGTTCTGGCGAGACGCCATGAGATCTATCTCTGGTTTGCCCCAACGTCGAAGTATTTGGGCAAAGACCTCCGGATGAAGTTCCCACTCCCCCGGATGAAAAGTCTGGCGACTCAAGAAATCCGCCTCCCAGTTCTCCACTCCCGGGATGTGGATTGCTGACAGGTGGCAAGAGTGAGACTCTGCCCAGCGAATTATCTTTGATACTTCCATCATTGCTAGGGAGCTTCTTGTCCCTCCCTGATGGTTGATGTAAGCTACAGTCGTGATGTTGTCCGACTGAAACCTGATGAACCCCCGAGTTGTTAATTGGGGCCAAGCCAGAAGGGCATTGAGAACTGCTCTCAATTCCAGGATGTTTATTGGAAGGAGACTCTCCTCCTGATTCCATAGTCCCTGAGCCTTCAGAGAATTCCAGACAGCGCCCCAACCTAGTAGGCTGGCGTCTGTTGTTACAATTGTCCAGTCTGGCCTGCTGAATGGCATCCCCCTGGACAGGTGTGGCCGATAAAGCCACCATAGAAGAGAATTTCTGGTCTCTTGATTCAGATTCAGAGTAGGGGACAAATCTGAGTAATCCCCATTCCACTGACTTAGCATGCACAATTGCAGCGGTCTGAGGTGTAGGCGTGCAAAAGGTACTATGTCCATTGCCGCTACCATTAAGCCGATCACCTCCATGCATTGAGCTACTGACGGGTGTTGAATGGAATGAAGGACACGGCATGCATTTTGAAGCTTTGTTAACCTGTCTTCTGTCAGGTAAATCTTCATTTCTACAGAATCTATAAGAGTCCCCAAGAATGGAACTCTTGTGAGAGGAAAAAGAGAACTCTTCTTTTCGTTCACTTTCCATCCATGCGACCTTAGAAATGCCAGAACTAACTCTGTATGAGACTTGGCAGTTTGAAAGCTTGAAGCTTGTATTAGAATGTCGTCTAGGTACGGAGCTACCGAAATCCCTCGCGGTCTTAGTACCGCCAGAAGGGCACCCAGAACCTTTGTGAAGATTCTTGGAGCCGTAGCCAATCCGAATGGAAGAGCTACAAACTGGTAGTGCCTGTCTAAGAAGGCAAACCTTAGATACCGGTGATGATCTTTGTGAATCGGTATGTGAAGGTAAGCATCTTTTAAATCCACTGTGGTCATGTACTGACCCTTTTGGATCATGGGTAAGATTGTCCGAATAGTTTCCATTTTGAACGATGGAACTCTTAGGAATTTGTTTAGAATCTTTAAATCTAAGATTGGCCTGAAAGTTCCCTCTTTTTTGGGAACCACAAACAGGTTTGAGTAGAACCCTTGTCCTTGTTCCGACCGCGGAACCGGATGGATCACTCCCATTAATAACAGATCTTGTACACAGCGTAGAAACGCTTCTTTCTTTATCTGGTTTGTTGACAACCTTGACAGATGAAATCTCCCTCTTGGGGGAGATAATTTGAAGTCTAGAAGGTATCCCTGAGATATGATCTCTAGCGCCCAGGGATCCTGAACATCTCTTGCCCAGGCCTGGGCGAAGAGAGAAAGTCTGCCCCCCACTAGATCCGGTCCCGGATCGGGGGCTCTCGGTTCATGCTGTCTTTGGGGCAGCAGCAGGTTTCCTGGCCTGCTTGCTCTTGTTCCAGGACTGGTTAGGCTTCCAGCCTTGCCTGTAACGAGCAACAGCTCCCTCCTGTTTTGGTGCAGAGGAGGTTGATGCTGCTCCTGTTTTGAAATTCCGAAAGGGACGAAAATTAGACTGTCTAGCCTTAGCTTTGGCTTTGTCTTGAGGTAGGGCGTGGCCCTTACCTCCTGTAATGTCAGCGATAATTTCTTTCAAACCGGGCCCAAATAAAGACTGCCCCTTGAAAGGTATATTAAGTAATTTGGACTTAGAAGTAACATCAGCTGACCAGGATTTTAGCCACAGCGCCCTACGTGCCTGTATGGCGAATCCTGAGTTCTTAGCCGTAAGTTTGGTTAAATGTACTACGGCCTCCGAAATGAATGAATTAGCTAGTTTAAGGACTCTAAGCCTGTCCGTAATGTCATCTAGCGTAGATGAACTAAGGTTCTCTTCCAGAGACTCAATCCAAAATGCTGCCGCAGCCGTAATCGGCGCGATACATGCAAGGGGTTGCAATATAAAACCTTGTTGAACAAACATTTTCTTAAGGTAACCCTCTAATTTTTTATCCATTGGATCTGAAAAAGCACAGCTATCCTCCACCGGGATAGTGGTACGCTTAGCTAAAGTAGAAACTGCTCCCTCCACCTTAGGGACCGTTTGCCATAAGTCCCGAGTGGTGGTGTCTATTGGAAACATCTTTCTAAATATTGGAGGGGGTGAGAACGGCACACCGGGTCTATCCCACTCCTTAGTAACAATTTCAGTTAGTCTCTTAGGTATAGGAAAAACGTCAGTACTCGCCGGTACCGCAAAGTATTTATCCAACCTACACAGTTTCTCTGGTATTGCAACGGTGTTACAATCATTGAGAGCTGCTAAGACCTCCCCTAGTAATACACGGAGGTTCTCCAATTTAAATTTAAAATTTGAAATATCTGAATCCAATCTGTTTGGATCAGAACCGTCACCTACAGAATGAAGCTCTCCGTCCTCATGCTCTGCAAGCTGTGACGCAGTATCAGACATGGCCCTAGTATTGTCAGCGCACTCTGTTCTCACCCCAGAGTGATCACGCTTGCCTCTTAGTTCAGGTAATTTAGACAAAACTTCAGTCATAACAGTAGCCATATCTTGTAATGTTATCTGTAATGGCCGCCCAGATGTACTAGGCGCCATAATATCACGCACCTCCCGGGCGGGAGATGCAGGTACTGCCGCGTGAGGCGAGTTAGTCGGCATAACTCTCCCCTCGCTGTTTGGTGAAATTTGTTCAAATTGTACAGATTGACTTTTATTTAAAGTAGCATCAATACAGTTAGTACATAAATTTCTATTGGGCTCCACCTTGGCATTGGAACAAATGACACAGATATCTTCCTCTGAGTCAGACATGTTTAACACACTAGCAATAAACTTGCAACTTGGTTATAATCTTTTTTAGCAAAAACGTACTGTGCCTCAAAGAGGTACTAAACGATTAAATGACAGTTGAAATAATGAACTGAAAAACAGTTATAGCATCAAACTTTAAAACAACACAACTTTTAGCAAAGGTTTGTTCCCATTAGAAAAATAACAATAATTAAATTTGACATAAAAATTACAGAGCAACGTTTTTATTCACAGTCAATATAAAATTCTCACAGCTCTGCTGAGAGAATCTACCTCCCTCTAAAGAAGTTTGAAGACCCCTGAGATCTGTCAGAGCTGAACCGGATCATGCAGGAAATATAAGAGTAACTGACTGGAATTTTTTGATGCGTAGCAAAGAGCGCCAAAAACGACCCCTCCCCCTCACACACAGCAGTGAAGAGAAACGAAACTGTCATAATTAAAACCAAACAACTGCCAAGTGGAAAATAATGCCCAAATATTTATTCACTCAGTACCTCAGAAAAGTAAACGATTCTACATTCCAGCAAAAACGTTTAACATGATAAATACTTATTAAAAGGATTAGTGACTTTTAACAGAGTAGTTCCGGTGAAATACCATCCCCAGAATACTGAAGTGTATACATACATGTCATTATAACGGTATGGCAGGATTTTCTCATCAATTCCATTCAGAAAATAAAAACTGCTACATACCTCAATGCAGATTCATCTGCCCGCTGTCCCCTGATCTGAAGCTTTTACCTCCCTCAGATGGCCGAGAACAGCAATATGATCTTAACTACTCCGGTTAAAATCATAGTAAAAAACTCTGGTAGATTCTTCCTCAAACTCTGCCAGAGAAGTAATAACACGCTCCGGTGCTATTGTAAAATAACAAACTTTTGATTGAAGTCATAAAAACTAAGTATAATCACCATAGTCCTCTCACACATCCTATCTAGTCGTTGGGTGCAAGAGAATGACTGGGACTGACGTAGAGGGGAGGAGCTATATGCAGCTCTGCTGGGTGAATCCTCCTGCATTTCCTGTTGGGGAGGAGTTATATCCCAGAAGTAATGATGACCCGTGGACTGATCACACATAACAGAAGAAAACTAATGCACAATTTAGGCCGAAAAAGGCCCCTCCCAGCCTGTACTCACAGTGAGAGAGCATAAAAAAACTATCCCTAGGCAAAATCTAGTCAGCCATGTGGAAAAAACTGGGCCCCAGAATAAAGTTTTATCACCAATATGTAATAAACGTTCATACACCTTCAGCAAACATTATATCTATTCAGTGATGTGAGTAAATAAAAAAAAATATTACCCTTTACAGCAAGCATGATACCAGTCGTTATTAAATCACTGTAATCAGGCTTACCTTAAATAAATCCGGTATTGTCAGCATTTTCTAGCATATCATTTCTCTAGAAAAATTTAAAACTGCACATACCTCATAGCAGGAGACCCTGCACGCTATTCCCCCAGCTGAAGTTACCTCATCTCTTCAGTTATGTGTGAGAACAGCAATGGATCTTAGTTACAACCTGCTAAGATCATCAAAGACCACAGGCAGACCCTTATTCAACTTTCTGCCTGAGGCTAAAATAGTACAACTCCGGTACCATTTGAAAATAACAAATTTTTGATTGAAGATAAACTACATTAATGCACCACATCTCTCTAGCTACTTCCTATCTTGTCGAGAGCTGCAAGAGAATGACTGGGAGGTGGCAGTTAGGGGAGGAGCTATATAGACAGCTCTGCTGTGGGTGATCCTCTTGCAGCTTTCTGTTGGGAAGGAGAATATCCCACAAGTAATGGATGATCCGTGGACTGGATACACCTTACAAGAGAAAACAGATATAGAAATAATATGATGTGCAAAATATTGTGGCTTAATAAAGTTCCTTGCAAAAGTTTTTGCGTTTGAAAAAGAAACTCTTATAGTTGTAACCAGAGATTCATTGCCAGCAGTCCCCTATTAATTCCCTCTATGGATATTTGTTCAGTGTCTTGGGGAGTACAAAATCCTGTATCTAAGGTCAGTGTTGTTAATCCCAGGAAACAATGCTCTATGAGCAGTGGAATATTTCCGCTCGGTGAGCGGAAGGGAGTTTGTTGCCATTGCAACCCAGTTGCACCCACGTGACCTATGTGCACATGACACTAAGTTAAGGGTCAAATGGGTACAGTGTGAAATGTCAGTATAAACAGTAACAATTCTTTGTAGCGGTTACGTTTTTATACTTGCGACTTTGTTTCTTTTGCAACTCCTAGATGGTTCCTCTGTATCTGCTATGCACCTCCCTCCTTTCTGTGTAAGAAATCCTCAGGGTGGGTGTAGGATGTTTGACGTTTCCTTTTAGTGGCAGAAATTACCCCAAGTGGTCTAAGTCGTCATTTTGTCTTTGTCTGTGCTCGATATAATTTCATTCATATTAGAGTTTTGATGTCCAGATTTATTTTAATATGTTAAGAGGCTATTACTATCTTTCAAATTTACCTCTTCCTTTGCTTTAGTTAATATTTGTGGGTCATAGCCTCTTTCTAAAAACCTATTTTCTAAAATGTGTGTCTGTTTCTCATAATGGTTCAATTTCAAACAATTTCTTTTAATTTGTAAATACTGTCCTTTTGTTTGTTCTCTACCCATTTTCCAAAGTGACAGCTTTTAAAATGAATAAAATTATTAGAGTCCGGGGGGCGTGTCCGACCAGCGACCAAGATGGCTGCTTGCTAATTTTGGCTGATCGAGGAGTTGTTAAAGCCGTTGTTTATCCCTCCTTTATTCCACACACTAAGCTTGTATCTGAGGATCTGAAGCTCCTTTACATCTGTGGAGTTACTTTGAGTACTTTCTATCTGAAATTACAGCCTAGCAAACAGAAATAGAGAAGGTACGCAGCGGAGGCCTGACAAAGGCCTAGACCTTCATCTACCCCTCCACTTTCCTGATCTACAAGTCAGACTAACCAGCCATTTGCGCTGAAGAACTACATTGATAGTGCATAGAGACGTTTTGATACCTCAAACCTTTAAGCTATAACCCACTTGTAGCTAGTAATTGATTTCGCTACTGTTGTGGGGACGGCTCGAGCTGACCTGGAGTTGCTTCGTTACTAGCATGGATTGCCTGGGTTCATGGGAGACGACAGTGACACAGCTGCTGATAGATCGCTTTGCAGCGCTGGAGAGAGACCTTTGTGCCCTGTTTGAGTCAGGGGTGAAGGCATCGCATTGTGGACCGCGTCCACAGATACAACTAGATCTGAAACAGGAACCTAAACAAGAAGGCGCTGATTTAGTGGAGATTGATGTGACCGAACAGCAAGCTCAGATGCCGCCGGAGGATCTCCGCTACCAAACGACAGCACAGCCCTCAGGGGAAATTATTGCATCAAACCTTCTAGCGGAGAGTAGGGCTTTAAGAGCAGTTCCGAGTTATTCGTATGACAAGCAGTCAAGTTCACTTGCCCGTATAAATCTTGAAGCTCTTATCTTACAGAGGAGACGGCATAAGAACATACAGCGAACTGCAGTAGATGACATTGTCCCATCTCCGTTCTGGCAGAAGACCCGGCAATCGGCTCAACATTTATGGACATGGAAGGATTATTCTCTATACGGCTACCGCCTTAATAAATCTGGTGTAGGTTAAACTATTGACTTTCCAAGATGGAGTTGCAATCTGGCATTTGGGACTAACATTGGCTAGATGATATATCTTAAACATGTCCTAAATAACTAGTTGTAATTCTGATATATTTATTCACATCCCAGTACCCTGTCTCGATATTTTGTGCTAGTAGAGTTATTAGCCTGTTGATAGTGAAATCGCTACTAACATCCTACTCACTGATAATGAGAATGTTTATCTTTATTTCTTTCCACGTTAAGAAGGTTTAATAGTTAGGGGCAACGGAGCAGCTAATGAATTGGTTGCAGCATGTGCAGACACTTCTAGACTGGCCGCTGTTGTTCTCAGGAAATACTTGAAGCTTTAACAAACGTATAAAATAATACACCTGTCATGAATATGTTCTATCCTCATTAGGGGTAAAGTCAACGAGCATATTACCCTAGCAGCTAATCTCACAAGTGACTGTATATTGTTATATGTTATAGTTTGCATTCTACCTTCAAAGTAATCTGAGGTTTTATTGTATCCTACATGTTTGCTTATGTCTCAGACAGTTCTTGCCTTCAAGAAAGTGTTGTTGTGTGATCTCTGCACATAGATTCATATTTATATTTCAATTAACAGGTATATAAGGGACCTGATATTTATAAAACCCTCCTGTAATTTTCTTTTTTATGTAATAGAGGTCCAAGAGTGGCTTCACTTTTGTCATAGGAGGTAGAAACCTGAGGATTAGTTTTGGATAGTTTTTGTTTTATTTTAGCATATCACAACTACTTAGATATATAGGCCGAGTTATTTTTTATTCTATTGTCCATGTATGCATTTATTTGCTCTTATGCCATTCCATTGCCTTGGAACATACCATCTGTTTGTTTGTACTATTATATGTCACAATCTATGTATGTCTATTTTAATCCTCAATAAAAATATTTAAAATAAAAAAAAAAAATCCAAATAAAATTTTTTTTTTATTAGAGTCCACCTCTCTTTAAAGTGTGTTGTGGTAACCAATTCTCTTCTGTGAATTCGATATCTAAGTCAAGGAAGATCATGTGTTTTTGACTTATCTCATGGGTAAATGTTATCCCCATATCATTGGTATTTATATCTTTGAGCAGTTCTTCTAGTCCAAACACGTCTCCTTTTCACACAAAGATCACATTGTCAATATATCTCCTATATAGCACAATATTCGCACCCAGTTTATGGTTGGGAAATAATAATTCCTCCCAATAGCCCATAAACAAATTTGCATAACTGGGTGTGAATCTTGTGCCCATTGCTGTACCTCTTTTTTATATAAATAATTTTTTATCAAAAGAAAAATAAGTTTGGTTTAAAATGAAATCTATTCCCTTTAAAATAAATTCCCTTTGTTCAATTTTTAATGTATTATCTTTTTCAGGTAGAATTCCACAGCCCTTAATCCCAATTCATGTTGAATTATAGTATACAGTGAAGTAACGTCGCATGTGACTAAGGTATACTCTGACTCCAATTTTAGTTGTCCCAATTTTTTTAAATTTGAGTTGTGTCCTTTAAGTATGAAGTCACGTACTGCTGAAGGAAAGGATCTATATACTGCAATCGATTGGCTGTTAGTGATTTGATGCCCGATATGATCGGTCTCCCTGGGGGATTTGTTAAACTCTTGTGTATCTTTGGTAAAAAATAAAAGATTGAAATATTTGGGAATCTGGGGTATAGAAAATGACAGTATATTCTTTTGAATTAAAGATGTTTTTAGATTTTGCTTCATCCAATATATTTGATAATCTTGCCGAACATTTTTTTGTTGGATCCATTTTTAATTCCTTATAGGTCCCCTTATCTCCTAGCAGTCTGTATGCTTCTTGTATATATTTCTATTTGCCCAGAATAACTACCCCACCCTTGTCTGCTTGTTTTATTATTATACTCTTATTTTGTAGATTTCTAAGGACTGAGATTTCTTTGGTAGTCACATTTTTCGTAATATTTTTCCTCAACCTGCAATTTTTTATTTCTTTTTGCACCAATTTCTAAAATAGTTCAAGATTCCTCCTCTTTTCATTAGTCGGATAGCATTTTGACTTGAGTTTTAAATCTGAATGTCTGAACTCTGGTGTAATGGAAGGTTGGTTTAGGTAGTGTTTGCCAGTTTCTGCTTATTAGATTTTTCTTAAAATATCTTAACGTTAACTTTCTAATAAACTGACTGACATGTACATGTGTGCTAAATTTATTCAGCTTTGTTGTAGGTGCAAAATTAAGACCTAGGTTTAACACTTTTTTTTTCTTCATTATTTAGTACTTTATTGTTTAAATAGAATATTCTATTTTTATTTATTTCACTCTCTTTGGTTCCCTGTCTTTTTCTCCCTCCTCTTGTCCCTATCTTACTCTTTTTCTTAGGGGGGGGGGATAGTTTTTTTTTCTTTTGCTAAGCCTTGTTTTTGGGGGCTGTTCTCTAAAAAATGATCCTCATTGTCTACATAGTGTTCCTCATCCAAAGCAACAAATCTATTAGATGTATCTAAATCCCAGTCTCTGTTGTTTGTTCTAAAGTTAGAATATTTTGGTCTATGTGTACCCTTACTATTACATCCATCATTATATCCCCTAGGTCCTTCTCTATAATTTCTGGTTCTTAGTTCTCTCCAGTCTTCCTGTTCATCTTGTCTGTATGAGTTATTTTTATTATAATATCTATTGTTTCTTTGTTCTCTCCATCCTTCCTGTTCAATTTGTCTATATGAGTTGTTTTCATTATAATATCTATTGTTCCTTTGATAAGGCTATCTATTGTACTCTCTATTGTGTTCTAGTCTTTCTCTTTTGTATGATTGGTTATCATAATTATGTTCAAATCTTTGGTTATAACAATTGTGGTATGGTCTTATATTGTTAGTTTCATATCTTTGGTTATATCTAGTGTAATAAAATCTATTTGATTATTGTCTTTCTCCTGTGTCTGAATAATAACTTTTATAGTATGGTTTATCACTTGATTGATGCCTTTCTTCTGTATGTGTGTGTCTTTGATGATGTTGGTTTCCCTTATTGACTCTTGAGGAAGAATTATTTCTATGTATTCTTTGAGGTGAGTGTAAATTTTGTGAAATTTCTGTAGTGAGTATCTCAAGTGATTCTTCTTCCATATTTTCTTGTGTATTAGTGTCTAAGTAGTCATTTTTGTCTCTATTCAGTTTCCTCCATTTAACTTCCTGTAGAGGGATTTAATAGGGGACTGCTGGCAATGAATCTCTGGTTACAACTATAAGAGTTTCTTTTTCAAACGCAAGCACTTTTGCAAGGAACTTTATTAACTTTATTAAGACACAATATTTTGAACATCATATTATTTCTATATCTGTTTTTTTTTTTCATTTTTATGTTTATTGTCATATGCGAGTCTGACATTGATTTTGTTTTATTTATATAAAGGGAGACGTCCCTTCAGTGTATTTTATGTGCTTTTAAAGTGATTAAATTGTTTTATATTCAGCAATTAGTATATTATATTTATTACTTATTCATATCCATGCTTTTTAGTGCTGTATCTTTTATTTCTATCAAGTGTTCTCTTGGTATCCCTTGTTAAAAAAGAATACGCACATATCCTACACTAGTGGGAGATAGTTGCTGACTGGTGCCTGCACAAATTTGTCTCTTGTGATTGGCTAACTAGATATATTCAGCTAGCTGCCAGTAGTACAATGCTGTTCCTTCAGCAAAGAATAACAAGAGAATGAAGCAAATTTGATAATAGAAGCAAATTGGAAAGTTGTTTAAAATGGTATGTTTTATTCCTTTAAACAGGAACAGAAAGCACATATTTCAGAACTCCAACTGAAAAATACATTGTAGTTAGTAAATCTAATGCATATTTATACCTATTACGTCACCCTGCAAACATAATTAAAAAAATACAATTGGCATTTACAAGCTAAAGGTTGCTGAGTACTTGGAAAATATTATTTTAGTAACACATAAAACACTTGCTAGTCAAAGGTCATTGACTAAAAGCAATATAAAATAAGCCATACCTGAAGGAATTATGAACATCCAAATCAATGTGAAGGCCATTTATGTATAAACTTGTGTCTCCAGAGTGAATTCCAAATGTCTCTGTTAAATGCTTTTGAGAAAATAAAGGGGATGATGAATTCCATATAAATGTTATTAAATGCAATTACATTTCTGCCCTAATTAAAGGAATAGTCTAGTCAAAATTGATCCTTTTTTGTTCTCTTGTTATCTTTATTTGAAAAAGCAAGAATGTAAGCACAAGAGCCGGCCCATTTTTGGTTCAGTACCTGGGTAGCACTAAATGTAGCCACCAATAACCAAGCACTACCCAGGTGCTGGACCCAAAATATGCCAGCTTCTTAGCTTACATGCAAATAAAGATAGCAAGAGAATGAAGAAAAATTGATAATAGGAGTAAATTAGAAAGTTGCTTATTGCATGCTCTATCTGAATCATGAAAGTTTAATTTTGACTAGACTATTCCTTTAATAGTGTATTTATTATATAAACTTGTAGGACACAGCTTAAAAACATAATTTATGTAACAACTTACCTGATAAATTCATTTCTTTCATATTGGCAAGAGTCCATGAGCTAGTGACGTATGGGATATACAATCCTACCAGGAGGGGCAAAGTTTCTCAAAATGCCTATAAATAAACCCCTCACCACACCCACAATTCAGTTTAACAAATAGACAAGTAGTTGGGTGAAAAAGAAAGGAGTAAAAAGCATCAACAAAGGAATTTGGAAATAATTGTGCTTTATACAAAAAAATCATATCCACCATAAAAAGGGTGCGTCTCATGGACTCTTGCCAATATGAAAGAAATGAATTTATCAGGTAAGTTCTTACATAAATTATGTTTTCTTTCATGTAATTGGCAAGAGTCCATGAGCTAGTGATGTATGGGATATAAATACCCACACAAGAGTCACTAGAGAGGGAGGGATAAAATACCAGCCATTCTCCGCTGAGAAAATTAAATCCACAACCAAAAAAAATAAGTTTTTCTCATAAATGAAAGAAAAAAAATTAAAACATAAGCAAATAAATCTAACTGAAACAGCTGCCTGAAGAACTTTTCTACCAAAAACTGCTTCCGAAGAAGCAAATACATAAAAACGGTAGAATTTAGTAAATGTATGCAAAGAAGACCAAGTTGCTGCTTTGCAAATCTGATCAACTGAAGCTTCGTTCTTAAAAGCCCACGACGTGGAGACTGATCTAGTAGAATGAGCTGTAATTCTCTGAGGCGGGCCTGACACGACTCCAAATAAGCCTGATGAATCAAAATCTTTAACCAAGATGCCAAGGAAATGGCAGAAGCCTTCTTACCTTTCCTAGAACCAGAAAAAATAACAAATAGACTAGAAGTCTTCCTGAAATTTTTTGTAGCTTCAACATAATATTTCAAAGCTCTTACCAGATCCAATGAATGCAAGGATTTCTCCAAAGAAATCTTAGGATTAGGACACAAAGAAGGGACAACAATTTCTGTATTAATGTTGTTAGAATTCACAACCTTAGGTAAGAATTTAAATGAAGTCTGCAAAACTGCCTTAGCCTGATGGAAAATCAGAAAAGGAGATTCACAAGAAACCAACACCTTCCAAGAAAGTAGTTTAATTACAAATAATGCATAGGCTCAAAAGGAGGAGCATGTAAGGCCTTCAAAACCAAATTAAAACTCCAAGGAGGAGAGATTGATTTAATGACAGGCTTGATACGGATCAAAGCATGTACAAAACAGTGAATATCAGGAAGCTTAGCATTCCTTCTGTGAAATAAAACAGAAAGAGCAGAGATTTCTCCCTTTAAGGAACTTGTAGACAAACCTTTATCCAAACCATCCTGAAGAAACTGTAAAATTCTAGGAATTCTAAAAGAATGCCAGGAAAATTTAAGAGAAGAACACCATGAAATATTAGTCTTCCAAACTTGATAATAAATCTTCCTAGAAACAGATTTACGAGCCTGTAACATAGTATTAATCACTGAGTCAGAGAAACCTCTATGACTAAGCACTAGGCATTCCATTTCCATACCTATAAATTTAATGATTTGAGATCCTGTTGAAAAAAAACGGACTTTGAGACAGAAGGTCTAGCCTTAATAGAAGTGGCCAAGGTTGGCAGCTAGACATCCAAACAAGATCCGCATACCAAAACCTGTGAGGCCATGCTGGAGCTACAAGCAACACAAGCGATTGTTCCATGATGATTTTGGAAATCACTTTGGAAGAAGATCTAGAGGCAGGAAGATATAAGCAGGTTGGTAACACCAAGGAACCGCTAACGCATCCACTGCTCCGCCTGAGGATCCCTGGTCCTGGACAGGTACCTGGGAAGTTTCTTGTTTAGATGGGAAGCCATCAGATCTACTTCTGGAAGACCCCACATCTGAACAATCTGAGAAAACATCTGGATGGAGCGACCACTCCCCCGGATGTAAAGTCTGGCGGCTGAGATAATCCGCTTCCCAATTGTCTATACCTGGGATATGAACTGCAGAAATTAGACAGGAGCTGGATTCCGCCCAAGCAAGTATCCAAGATACTTCTTT
The DNA here is from genome assembly GCF_027579735.1 of Bombina bombina. Lineage (NCBI taxonomy): Eukaryota > Metazoa > Chordata > Amphibia > Anura > Bombinatoridae > Bombina > Bombina bombina. The sequence goes on along the minus strand of NC_069501.1, from coordinate 862,358,261 downwards.
CATGGTTTGGGGACTGCGAGTCCCACCCTGATGATTGAAATATGCCACAGTTGTGATATTGTCTGTCTGAAAACAAATGAACGGTTCTCTCTTCAACAGAGGCCACACCTGAAGAGCCCTGAAGATAGCACAGAGTTCTTAAATATTGATTGGTAACCTCGCCTCTTGAGGTTTCCAAACCCCTTGTGCTGTCAGAGATCCCCAGACAGCTCCCCAACCTGAAAGACTTGCATCTGTTGAGATCACAGTCCAGGTTGGACGAACAAAAGAGGCCCCTTGAACTATACGATGGTGATCTAACCACCAAGTCAGAGAGAGTCGAACATTGGGATTTAAGGATATTAATTGTGATATCTTTGTATAATCCCTGCACCATTGGTTCAGCATACAAAACTGGAGAGGTCTCATATAAAAACAAGCAAAGGGGATTGCGTTCAATGCTGCAGTCATGAGACCTAAAACTTCCATGCACATAGCCACTGAAGGGAATGTCTGAAACTGAAGGTTCCGACAAGCTGAAACCATTTTTTATCGTCTCTTGTCTGTTAGAGACAGAGTCATGGACACTGAATCTATCTGGAAACCTAAAAAGGTGACCCTTGTCTGAGGAATCAAAAAACTTTTTGGTAAATTGATCCTCCAACCATGTCTTTGAAGAAACAACACTAGTTAATTAGTGTGAGATACTGCAGAATGTAAAGACTGAGCTAGTACCAAGATATCGTCCAAATAAGGAAATAACGCAATACCCCGTTCTCTGATTACAGAGAGTAGGGCACCGAAAACCTTGGAAAAGATTCTTGGAGCTGTCACTAGGCCAAACGGAAGAGCGACAAATTGGTAATGCTTGTCTAGAAAAGAGAATCTCAGAAATTGATAATGGTCTGGATGAATCGGAATATGAAGATAAGCATCCTGTAAGTCTATTGTGGACAAAAGAAAGAATAGTCCTTTCTTTTGTCACCATTTTGAAAGTTGGCATTCTTACATAACGATTAAAAATTTTCAGATCCAGAACTGGCCTGAAAGAATTTTCTTTCTTTGGGACAATGAATAGATTTGAATAAAACCCCAGACCCTGTTCCTGAAACGGAACTGGTATGATTACTCCTGAAAGCTCCAGGTCTGAAACACACTTCAGAAAAGCTTGAGCCTTTACTGGATTTACTGGGATGCATGAGAGAAAAAACCTTTACACAGGAGGTCTCTGAATCCTATTCGGTACCCTTGAGAGACAATACTCTGAATCCAATGATTTTGGACAGAATCTGCCCAAAGGTTTTGGAAAAATCTTAATCTGCCCCCTACCAGCTGAGCTGGAATGAGGGCTGCGCCTTCATGCAGACTTGGGGGCTGGCTTCGGTTTCTTAAACGGTTTGGATTTACTCCAACTTGACAAAGGTTTCCAATTGGAACCAGATCATTTGGGGGAAGGATTAGGTTTCTGTGCCTTATTTTGTTGAAAGGAACGAACGCAGTTAGAAGCTTTAGATTTACCCTTAGGTCTTTTATCCTGAGGCAAAAAAACTCCATTCCCCCAGTGACAGTTGAAATAATTGAATCCAACTGAGAACCAAATAACTTATTACCTTGTAAAGAAAGAGATAGTAATCTAGACTTAGATACCATGTCAGCATTCCAATATTTAAGCCACAAAGCTCTTCTAGCTAAATTAGCTAAAGACATAGATTTAACATCAATGTTGATGATATCAAAAATGGAATCACAAATAAAATCATTAGCATGTTGAAGCAAGCAAACAATTCTAGACAAATCAGGATCCGTTTCCTGCTGCGCTAAACTTTCCAACCAAAAAGTTGATGCAGCTGCAACATTAACCATATAAATGGCAAGCCTGAGGAGATGACCAGAATATAAATAAGCTTTCCTTAGATAAGATTCAAGTTTCCTATCTAAAGGGTCTTTAAAAGAAGTACTATCTTCCATAGGAATAGTAGTATGTTTAGCAAGAGTAGAAATAGCCCCATCAACTTTGGGGATCTTTTCCCAAAACTCCAATCTAAGTGCTGGCAAAGGATACGATTTTTTAAACCTCGAAGAAGGAATAAAAGAAGTACCAGGCCTATTCCATTCCTTAGAAATCATATCAGAAATAGCATCAGGAACTGGAAAAACCTCTGGAGTAACCACAGGAGGTTTATAAACAGAATTTAAACATTTACTAGTTTTAATATCAAGAGGACTAGTTTCCTCAATATCCAATGTAATCAACACTTCTTTTAACAAGAAACGAATATACTCCATTTAAAATAAATAAGTAGATTTGTCAGTGTCAATATCTGAGGAAGGATCTTCTGAATCAGATAGGTCCTCGACAGATGAGGATAATTCAGTATGTTGTCGGTCATTAGAAATTTCACCAACTTTATGAGAAGTTTTAAAAGACCTTTTACGTTTATTAGAAGTCTGGATGGCAGACAAAGCCTTCTGAATCGCATCAGCAATAACATATTTTATACTCACAGGTATATCTTTTACAATAGATGTTGAAGGAACAACAGGCATAGTACTATTACTGATGGACACATTCTCTTCATGTAAAAGCTTATCATAACTATTACATACCACAGCTGGAGATATAATCTCCACAAATTTACAACAAATGCACTTAGCTTTGGTAGAACTGTTATCAGGCAGCAGGATTCCAACAGTAGTTTCTGAAGCAGGATCAGATTGAGACATCTTGCAAATGTAAGAGAAAAAAAACAACATATAAAGCAAAATTATCAATTTCCTTATATGGCAGTTTCAGGAATGGGATAAAAAAATGCAAACAGCATAGCCCTCTAACATAGAAAAAGGCAATAGGCACATAGGAATGGTGTTTTAAATAATGAAATTATTTGGCACCAAGTATGACGCACAACGTAACTGAAATTTTTTTGTCGCTAACAACATCCGAAAATGACACACTCGCGTCATTGACGACGCAACCTTGAGCAAGGAACTCGGCGTCAACTAAGACGCCGGAAATTACGAATTTGCGTCATCGGAAGTAACTTCACGCCAAAAAAATTCTCGCACCAAGAATGACGCCATAAACTTCGTCATTTTGCTCCCTCGCGAGCCTAATTTTGCACGTGAAATTTAAAGAGAAAACAGTCCATAGAAAAAAAGACTATACCCCAGGTAAGAAAAAATATTTTCATAAATATGAAACTGACAGACTGCAAAAGGAAATATACATAAACCCGACTCATGGCAAATATAAGTACAATACATATATTTAGAACTTTATATTAATACACAGAGTGCCAAACCATAGCTGAGAGTGTCTTAAAGGGCCACTAAACCCAAAATCTTTCTTTCATGATTCAGATAGAACATACAAATTTAAACAACATTGCAATTTACTTCTATTATTTATTTTGCTTCATTTTTTAGATATCCTTATTTGAAGAAAAAGCAATGCACATGGGTGAGCCAATCACATGAGGCTTCTATGTGCAGCAACCAATCAGCAGCTACTGAGCATATCTAGATATGCTTTTCAGCAAAGAATATCAAGAGAATAACACAAATTAGATAATAGAAGTAAATTAGAAAGATGTTTAAAAATGCATTCTCTTACTTTCTTTTCACATCCCAACAAGACGTATAGTCGCTTAGATTATATCTTTTCTAACCAAGCGTCCTTAACCTTGGTCAAAAGATGCGAAATCTCCCCCACATCATGGTCCGACCACTCCGCAGTAAAACTTAAAATCTCCTGGCCAGATACACCTGTGACACCATACATATGGAAACTAGATAATAACTTACTAAATGACCCAACCACCATAACAAAGATTAGCTCCACCATACAGGAATACTTCCACTTAAATACACTCTCGGTAGCTAATAAATACATGATCTGGGAAGCGCATAAGTGCGTGATCAGAGGGGAGTTAATTAAACTAAAAACTCAATACCAGAGATCGCAGAGACAATTATATAAAGACCTCTCAGACACGTTTGCCCGCCTAGATTTAGCCCATAAATTGTCCCCAACTGATCCGCTAATAACAGCTAGCCTACAAGATGCCAGACAAGCTCTAGATAACTTTCTTCAAATTGAGTACCAGGCACTTAGGACGAAAACCAACAGCATGTTCTTCCATGAGAGCAATAGATCAGGCAAGCTCCTAGCCAGGGCCTTAAAAAAAAAAAAGAGACTAAAATCATACAAACGAAATTAAGCGCCCCCACCCCCCCCGCTACTCTCACTACCACTGCAGACATCTTACAATCTTTCCACGACTATTATTCAAAACTCTATAACATCAACAAAATTTCCACACCAGGCGGACCCTCCCCGGAACTACTTTCTTATCTGGCGCAAGCACAGCTACCCAAAATAACACCTGAGCAAACTCGACATCTTAACAGCCCCATTTCCCAGTCCGAAATGCTTGTGGCTATTAAATCACTTGACAACGGGAAGAGCCCCGGCCCAGACGGCTTCACAGGGAAATATTATCACACTTTCTCCTCCCTACTCCTACCCCATCTCACTCAGCTTTTTAACGAGGTATCAGAAATTAACCCTTTCCCCCAATCAATGCTAGAAGCACAAGTTGCAGTACTACCGAAACCAGGCAAACCCCCCACCACACCTGCCAATTTCCGCCCAATATCCCTTTTAAACACAGATATCAAGTTATACGCCAAGGTACTTGCCACCCGTATTAATAATATACTGCCGCCAATCGTACACATTAACCAAGCTGGATTCACCCCCCCTTAGAGAAACCAAAGACAACACCACCAAAATCCTTCTTCTAATGAAATACGATGCCACCAATAGCATACCCTCCGCATTCATTTCTATGGATGCGGAGAAAGCCTTTGATAGGCTGGATTGGCTTTTTTTACGGACGACACTAAAACAATTTGGCTTCGAACAATCGTTCATAGGAAAAAACATAATTTATGCTTACCTGATAAATTCCTTTCTTCTGTAGTGTGATCAGTCCACGGGTCATTACTTCTGGGATATTAACTGCTCCCCTACAGGAAGTGCAAGAGGATTCACCCAGCAGAGCTGCATATAGCTCCTCCCCTCTACGTCACTCCCAGTCATTCGACCAAGGACCAACGAGAAAGGAAAAGCCAAGGGTGAAGTGGTGACTGGAGTATAAATTAAAAAATATTTACCTGCCTTAAAAACAGGGCGGGCCGTGGACTGATCACACTACAGAAGAAAGGAATTTATCAGGTAAGCATAAATTATGTTTTCTTCTGTTAAGTGTGATCAGTCCACGGGTCATCATTACTTCTGGGATACCAATACCAAAGCAAAAGTACACGGATGACGGGAGGGATAGGCAGACTCTTTATACAGAAGGAACCACTGCCTGAAGAACCTTTCTCCCAAAAATAGCCTCCGATGAATCAAAGGTGTCAAATTTGTAAAATTTGGAAAAAGTATGAAGCGAAGACCAAGTTGCAGCCTTGCAAATCTGTTCAACAGAGGCCTCATTCTTGAAGGCCCAAGTGGAAGCCACAGCTCTAGTAGAATGAGCTGTAATTCTTTCAGGGGGCTGCTGTCCAGCAGTCTCATAAGCTTAACGAATTATGCTACGAAGCCAAAAAGAAAGAGAGGTAGCGGAAGCTTTTTGACCTCTCCTCTGCCCAGAGTAAATGACAAACAGAGAAGACGTTTGTCGGAATTCCTTAGTTGCCTGCAAGTAAAATTTTAGAGCCCGGACTACATCCAGGTTGTGCAGTAGACGTTCCTTCTTTGAAGAAGGATTTGGGCATAAAGAAGGAACAACAATCTCTTGATTGAAATCAAATCAAATAAGGAGAATCACAATGTAAGGCTGATAATTCAGAGACTCTTCGAGCCGAGGAAATAGCCATTAAAAATAGAACTTTCCAAGATAACAACTTTATATCAATGGAATGAAGGGGTTCAAACGGAACGCCCTGTAAAACATTAAGAACAAGGTTTAAACTCCATGGTGGAGCAACAGTTTTAAACACAGGCTTAATCCTGGCCAAAGCCTGACAAAAAGCCTGGACGTCAGGAACTTCTGACAGACGTTTGTGTAACAGAATGGACAGAGCTGAGATCTGTCCCTTTAATGAACTAGCAGATAAACCCTTTTCTAAACCTTCTTGTAGAAAAGACAATATCCTAGGAATCCTAACCTTACTCCAAGAGTAACCTTTGGATTCACACCAATGTAGGTATTTACGCCATATCTTATGGTAAATCTTTCTGGTAACAGGTTTCCTAGCCTGTATTAAGGTACTAATAACTGACTCAGAAAACCCACGTCTTGATAAAATCAAGCGTTCAATTTCCAAGCAGTCAGCTTCAGAGAAGTTAGATTTTGATGTTTGAAGGGACCCTGTATCAGAAGGTCCTGTTTCAGAGGTAGAGACCAAGGCGGACAGGATGACATGTCCACCAGGTCTGCATACCAAGTCCTGCGTGGCCACGCAGGTGCTATTAGAATCACTGATGCTCTCTCTTGTTTGATTCTGGCTATCAATCGAGGAAGCAACGGGAAGGGTGGAAACACGTAAGCCATCCTGAAGTCCCAAGGTGCTGTCAGAGCATCTATCAGGACTGCTCCTGGATCCCTGGATCTGGACCCGTAACGAGGAAGCTTGGCGTTCTGTCGAGACGCCATGAGATCTATCTCTGGTTTGCCCCAACGTCGAAGTATTTGGGCAAAGACCTCCGGATGAAGTTCCCACTCCCCCGGATGAAAAGTCTGACGACTTAAGAAATCCGCCTCCCAGTTCTCCACTCCCGGGATGTGGATTGCTGACAGGTGGCAAGAGTGAGACTCTGCCCAGCGAATTATCTTTGATACTTCCATCATAGCTAGGGAGCTTCTTGTCCCTCCCTGATGGTTGATGTAAGCTACAGTCGTGATGTTGTCCGACTGAAACCTGATGAACCCCCGAGTTGTCAACTGGGGCCAAGCCAGGAGGGCATTGAGAACTGCTCTCAATTCCAGAATGTTTATTGGCAGGAGACTCTCCTCCTGACTCCATAGTCCCTGAGCCTTCAGGGAATTCCAGACGGCACCCCAACCTAGAAGGCTGGCGTCTGTTGTTACAATTGTCCAGTCTGGTCTGCTGAATGGCATCCCCCTGGACAGATGTGGCCGAGAAAGCCACCATAGAAGAGAATTTCTGGTCTCTTGATCCAGATTCAGAGAAGGGGATAAGTCTGAGTAATCCCCATTCCACTGACCTAGCATGCACAGTTGCAGTGGTCTGAGGTGTAAGCGTGCAAAGGGTACTATGTCCATTGCCGCTACCATTAAGCCGATTACCTCCATACATTGAGCCACTGACGGGTGTTGAATGGAATGAAGAGTGCGGCAAGCACTTTGAAGTCTTGTTAGCCTGTCCTCTGTCAGGTAAATCTTCATTTCTACAGAATCTATAAGAGTCCCCAGGAAGGGAACTCTTGTGAGTGGAACGAGTGAACTTTTCTTTTCGTTCACCTTCCATCCATGTGACCTTAGAAATGCCAGCACTAACTCTGTATGAGATTTGGCAGTTTGAAAGCTTGAAGCTTGTATCAGAATGTCGTCTAGGTATGGAGCTACCGAGATTCCCCGCGGTCTTAGTACCGCCAGAAGAGCACCCAGAACCTTTGTGAAGATTCTTGGCGCTGTAGCCAATCCGAATGGAAGAGCCACAAACTGGTAATGCCTGTCTAGGAAGGCAAACCTTAGGTACCGGTAATGATCTTTGTGAATCGGTATGTGCAGGTAAGCATCTTTTAAATCTACAGTGGTCATGTACTGACCCTCTTGGATCATAGGTAAAATTGTCCGAATAGTCTCCATCTTGAACGATGGAACTCTTAGGAATTTGTTTAGGATCTTTAAGTCCAGGATTGGTCTGAAAGTTCCCTCTTTTTTGGGAACCACAAACAGATTTGAGTAAAACCCCTGTCCCTGTTCCGATCGTGGAACTGGATGGATTACTCCCATTAACAAGAGCTCTTGTACGCAGCGTAGAAAAGCCTCTTTCTTTGTCTGGATTGTTGACAATCTTGACAGATGAAATCTCTCTCTTGGAGGAGAGTATTTGAAGTCCAGAAGGTATCCCTGAGATATTATCTCTAGCGCCCAGGGATCCTGAACATCTCTTGCCCAAGCCTGGGCGAAGAGAGAAAGCCTGCCCCCCACTAGATCCGATCCCGGATCGGGGGCCCTCAATTCATGCTGTTTTGGGGGCAGCAGCAGGTTTCCTAGTCTGCTTGCCCTTGTTCCAGGACTGGTTAGGTTTCCAGCCTTGTCTGTAGCGAGCAACAGCTCCTTCCTGTTTTGGTGCAGAGGAAGTTGATGCTGCTCCTGCTTTGAAATTACGAAAGGAACGAAAATTAGACTGTCTAGTCTTGGCTTTGGCTTTGTCCTGAGGCAGGGCATGGCCTTTACCTCCTGTAATGTCAGCGATAATCTCTTTCAACCCGGGCCCGAATAAGGTCTGCCCTTTGAAAGGTATATTAAGCAATTTAGACTTAGAAGTAACATCAGCTGACCAGGATTTTAGCCACAGCGCCCTGCGTGCCTGAATGGCGAATCCTGAATTCTTCGCCGTAAGTTTAGTAAGATGTACTACGGCCTCCGAAATGAATGAATTAGCTAGTTTAAGGACTCTAAGCCTGTCCGTAATGTCGTCCAGAGTAGCTAAACCAATGTTCTCTTCCAGAGACTCAATCCAGAATGCCGCTGCAGCCGTGATCGGCGCAATGCATGCAAGGGGTTGCAATATAAAACCTTGTTGAACAAACATTTTCTTAAGGTAACCCTCTAACTTTTTATCCATTGGATCTGAAAAAGCACAGCTATCCTCCACCGGGATAGTGGTACGCTTAGCTAAAGTAGAAACTGCTCCCTCCACCTTAGGGACCGTTTGCCATAAGTCCCTTGTGGTGGCGTCTATTGGAAACATTTTTCTAAATATCGGAGGGGGTGAGAACGGCACACCGGGTCTATCCCACTCCTTAGTAACAATTTCAGTAAGTCTCTTAGGTATAGGAAAAACCTCAGTACTCGTCGGTACCGCAAAATATTTATCCAACCTACACATTTTCTCTGGTATTGCAACTGTGTTACAATCATTCAGAGCCGCTAAAACCTCCCCTAGTAATACACGGAGGTTTTCCAGTTTAAATTTAAAATTTGAAATATCTGAATCCAGTCTGTTTGGATCAGAACCGTCACCCACAGAATGAAGTTCTCCGTCCTCATGTTCTGCCACCTGTGACGCAGTGTCTGACATGGCCCTAATATTATCAGCGCACTCTGTTCTCACCCCAGAGTGATCACGCTTACCTCTTAGTTCTGGTAATTTAGCCAAAACTTCAGTCATAACAGTAGCCATATCCTGTAATGTGATTTGTAATGGCCGCCCAGCTGTACTCGGCGCTACAATATCACGCACCTCCCTCTGAGCGGGAGATGTAGGTACTGACACGTGAGGCGAGTTAGTCGGCATAACTCTCCCCTCGTTGTTTGGTGAAATTTGTTCAATTTGTACAGATTGATTTTTATTTAAAGTAGCATCAATACAGTTAGTACATAAATTTCTATTGGGCTCCACTTTGGCATTGCAACAAATGACACAGGTATCATCTTCTGAATCAGACATGTTTAACACACTAGCAAATAAACTTGCAACTTGGAAATACAATTCAAATAGAATAATATTAAAATGTACTGTGCCTTTAAGAAGCACAGAAGATCTATGACAGTTAAAAATTAATAAATTGAAACAGTTATAGCCTCAATCCTTGGAAACAACACAACTTTAGCAAAGGTTTAATCCCATTAGCAAAGATAACAATTTCTGAAAGCAGGAAACAAATTACAGAATAAACGTTTTTATCTCAGTCAAACTATAATTCTCACAGCTCTGCTGAGAGAAATTACCTCCCTCAAAATAAGTTTTGAAGACCCCTGAGCTCTGTAATGAACCGGATCATGCAGGGAATACAATGAGTTGCTGACTGAAATATTTGATGCATAGTAAAAGCGCCCCTCCCCCACACACACAGCAGTGAGGGAGAACAGAAACTGACAGAAAAAACAGATTTAAGCAACTGCCAAGTGGAAAAATAGTGCCCAAACATTTATTCACTCAGTACCTCAGTAAATGAAAACGATTTTACATTCCAGCAAAAACGTTAAACATAATCTCTAGTTATTAAACAGCTTTATGTCTTTCTTACAGTGTAATTCTAGTGAAGTACCATTCTCCCAGAATACTGAAGTGTAAAGTATACATACATGACATTATATCGGTATGGCAGGATTTTCTCATCAATTCCATTGTCAGAAAATAAAAACTGCTACATACCTCTATGCAGATTCATCTGCCCGCTGTCCCCTGATCTGAAGTTTACCTCACTCCTCAGATGGCCGAGAACAGCAATATGATCTTAACTACTCCGGCTAAAATCATAGCAAAACTCTGGTAGATTCTTCCTCAAACTCTGCCAGAGAGGTAATAACACACTCCGGTGCTATTTTAAAATAACAAACTTTTGATTGAAGATATAAAACTAAGTATAATCACCATAGTCCTCTCACACGACCTATCTAGTTGCTGGGTGCAAGAGAATGACTGGGAGTGACGTAGAGGGGAGGAGCTATATGCAGCTCTGCTGGGTGAATCCTCTTGCACTTCCTGTAGGGGAGCAGTTAATATCCCAGAAGTAATGATGACCCGTGGACTGATCACACTTAACAGAAGAAATATTCTCCCTCTACAACCACCCCCAGGCAAAAATCAAACTAAATGATACACTCTCCCAACCATTCGACATTACAAACGGTACACGGCAGGGATGCCCTCTTTCCCCTATTTTGTTTGTCCTCGCCATGGAAGTCCTTGCCTCCTACATCAGGCACAATGAGGCTATACATGGAATCAAAATAGCCCAACAAGAATACAAAGTCACTCTGTACGCTGACGATCTCTTTCTTACCATCACACAACCCGAATTGTCACTTCCATCCCTAATGCAAACCCTTCACACTTACGGCGCCTTCTCTAACTTCAAAATCAACATTACAAAATCAGAATTACTGCCCATAGGGCTACACGCGGCCGACCTAGATGCAATACAATCATTAGCCCACTTTCGCCTCCAACGCCAATCCATCAAGTATCTAGGCGTCCACATATCCCCGCACTTACAGGTCATACTCTACTTAAATTTCAAAGACATTTTTAACACAACAAATGCTTTACTTAGATCCTGGAGCAACAAGCCTATCTCTTGGCTGGGCAGGATTAATTCAGTGAAAATGACCCTCCTTCCCAAGTTATTATACCTCTTTCAAACCCTACCAATACCCACCCCAAATCCCCTAATTCATAAACTCCAAAAATCTATCATCTCCTACATCTGGCAACATAAGAGACCTCGGATAGCCACTGCCACACTATACCGCCCCAAAGAGCTAGGCGGCCTAGGGATCCCAAACTTAATGCAATACAGGCTAGCCTCCTTTTACTCCCGAATTATCCACTGGAGCAGACACTCGGCACACAAAGAATGGGTGCTCCTTGAGCACTCACTATCCTCCACCACTCACCTGAGCAGCAAATGCTGGCTACCACCCAATAAACGAAACCTACCAATACACCTCCCAACTATAACCAAAGAGACATTCAAGATGTGGGACTTGCACATTAAACGCCATAACCACGTATCAACAATACCCTCTCCACTAACTCCCCTCTGCGACAATCCCGACCTCCCTGTCAAAACTTCTCCCACAAGCAACTCAAACCCCCCATATATCCAGGTGTTTCCCTTGCCACACAATACTCATAAACGGGAAACCCAAGACTCTACCCGAAATCATATCAACCCTAGGGACCACACAATTAAACTGGTTCCAACACCGACAACTTTCAGACTTCATTACTAAACATCCCAAGAGAACCCAACTCACACACCCTTTAACCAGCTTTGAAAGCAGCTGCATTAACGAAACATTGAGCAGAGGCTTCCTTTCATTCACACACCGACTACTCATGCAAACGTATCATCTCTCCCTCCCTTCTTACATACAAAAATGGGAAAAAGAGATCGGCTCCACTCAAACCCATAAAGATTGGCTGAAGATTGTTTCCTATATGACAAAATCTTCATCCTCCATTTATACAATGGAGATGAACGTCAAACTTCTGTACAGGTATTATACCCCATACCGACTACACGCCATTCTCCCCGAGCTCTCACCGAACTGTTGGAGGGGCTGCAACGACATAGGCACCCCAACGCACATATGGTGGGCATGTCCTGTCGCCCAAGCATACTGGGAATCAATCAAAGTAGAATTTGAATTTTTTTTTATCAACAAATCTCGAACTAAACATCTGGTTTTTCCTTTTTAACAAGTTCACTAAAATAAAATGTAAACTAAGACTGGCATTACAAAGCAAAATCCCAAAGCGCCACCCAAAAGATATATATAAATAGTAATAAATAATATATAAAACTTAAAAAGTGAGCACAATTCTATAGGACACTATTGAGTAAACAAAATATTGCAACAATAGAACTGATCACATAAAAAACTCCTAAATACAGGATAAAACAATAAAGAGGTTCTTTCTTACCATACACTATTATACAGTCCCAGTGCTAAGTCCTATTGATTGATCACTTCAGTCCATATGTATAAAAAATGTACAGTCTTAATCCACACCTCTCTGCTGCTCCTTCAAAATCCCCTGGTGTGTATTCCGTGGTGACAAAAGCAAAGACAAATCCCTGTTAAAAAACAAGAAAAAACAGGAGCGCAACTCCGTGCACCAAACAGTACACGGAAGATCTAAGTGTAGATTAAAAACAATTTATTAGGTTAACATCACATAGCAAATAAAACATCAAATCAAACACTCACATCGATGCCCTCAAACATATGAGGTATGTGCATGCGGTGAAAATACATAAAACAAAGTTCCACTTCACTGGTCTCCTTCTCTCTCCTCCAAAAAGTATTCAATAGCCAGCGGGTGAGTCTCTATATAAATCTTTGGGACCCTCTCTGTTCCGTTTTGACACACACTTTTTTTTAGGATGTTTGGTTCTTTTATTATTATGTATTAATTATTCAAATATGACATGTTTTTAGCTTATGTATGTCATTATGTGCATATAGGAAGTTTTTTGGCATCATGTTTTTATTACCATGTTTTTATTATTACTATTATGTGTATCGCTATATTCAGTGGTGAAGTTTAGTTCACTTAATGAAGAAAACAATATGGACATTTGCGGTTCTCTAAATTACAAGTTATGTCAACCTATAATAGAGAAGAAGCAACAATGCGAACGATTTAAAAAGGGCTTTGATGAGCAATGTGGACATTGCCTCTGACGAAGAGAGGAGGAGCCTCGCGAAACGTGTAAGGCCACGCCCACTTGATGATACGCTTGGACGTACTCTGACGCAATAGACAGCCTCTGCACTGGAGCCGGCATTTTTCAGAGCAGTGTGTGTCAAAACGGAACAGAGAGGGTCCCAAAGATTTATATAGAGACTCACCCGCTGGCTATTGAATACTTTTTGGAGGAGAGAGAAGGAGACCAGTGAAGTGGAACTTTGTTTTACGTATTTTCACCGCATGCACATACCTCATATGTTTGAGGGCATCGATGTGAGTGTTTGATTTGATGTTTTATTTGCTATGTGATGTTAACCTAATAAATTGTTTTTAATCTACACTTAGATCTTCCGTGTACTGTTTGGTGCACAGAGTTGCGCTCCTGTTTTTTCTTGTTTTTTAACAGGGATTTGTCTAAGACTGGCATTACTATTATGACAAACTCAGCAAAACGGTTGATACCAAAAAACTGGAAAAACCATAGCCTCCCATCAGTTTCAGTTTGGAAAGAAGCGACCTCTCAGTCACTCAAACTAGAAAAACACCACTACAACCGTAATAAACAGACAGATGACTACCATTCCATTTGCTTCCTATGGGAAGAATACCTCAACCAAACACAACCCCCACACACAACATAAGGAACCCTACAATACCTTTTCTCCACATACCTACCTTTACACTCCATTGCCTGTAATCGACAACAGACCTTTCAGCCCCAACCGACCCTCCACCCATCTCCACGACCTAACAACTCTTCTCTTTTCTACCTGCAGGAACCATGCAATCAAACCATACATTATACAGTTAAATACCTAATTAGACACTTTCTTTTATTTAACCAATAGCTATTCTCACCGCTGTTGACCCATAAAGGGTATCTTATTTATGAAAAAAAAAAAAAAAAGAGAATTACTTTTCTCTCCTTATGTCAGTTAAATTTTCTCTGTTGTTCCCTTGTAATTACAGAATTACAAAAACAAAACAAAAAACTGACGCATATGTACCATTTTGCATATTCTCATGTTTGTATTGGTTATACGTTTTTCAATAAAGCATTTAAAAAAAAAAAATGCATTCTCTTTCTGAATCATTAAAGAAAAAATGTGGGTATCATGGCCCTTTCAGCAATGAAAACATACTTACCATAAGACACCCATCCACATATAGCAGATAGCCAAAACAGTACTGAAACAGTTATCAGTAGAGGTAATGGAATATGAGAGTATATCGTCGATCTGAATAAAGGGAGGTAGGAGATGAATCTCTACGACAGATAACAGAGAACCTATGAAATAGATCTCCCGTGAGGAAAACCATTGCATTCAATAGGTAATACTCCCTTCACAACCCTCTGACATTCGCTGTACTCTGAGAGGAATTGGGCTTCAAAATGCTGAGAAGCGCATATCAACGTAGAATCTAAGCACAAACTTACTTCACCACCTCCATAGGAGGCAAAGTTTGTAAAATTGTGGGTGTGGTGAGGGGTGTATTTATAGGTATTTTAAGGTTTGGGAAACTTTTCCCCTCCTGGTAGGATTGTATATCCCATACGTCACTAACTCATGGACTCTTGCCAATTACATGAAAGAAATTAAAGCTAAACAAAAACAAATTAAAGGTAAAAAACAAAATGTCAAAAACATGAAGAATATTCAGATACCATATAAACCTAGTGCATGTCGGTGTCTGACATGACATTTCAAGGACGTACTGTAGCTACTACAAATACAATGGGCCCTATTTAAGGAACATTTTATTGCATTGGCAGTTTATTTTACACATAAATTATTGGTTTATTATGCTGATATGTAACCTGATCCTTTAAAGCGACCATAAAAACTTAGTACTACAAAATTAGCACAAAGTTCCATAATAGTACAGATGATAAAATGAAGCTGCTTATTACTCATGATGGTATCGCTTTAAAAATGTTCATAATCATCAAGTCATAGTGAATGCACACGTTAAATGTATACTACCCAATATAACATACTTAAAGTCTTAATACTGGGTTTTAAAAAATACAAAATGTATGAAACTATGGACTCCAGACATCAAGCAGCTACTTAGGAATCCTTGAGGCCAGGCTTATTGATGTGGGTCTGCTTGCCTCAAGTTAAGAAGCATTGGTCATCCGACTACAACTTCTTAAACTCTCTGCTATATTTACAGGAGAGCAAGGATTTCCTTGTGCAATGTTAAATGCAGAACCTTTTCTATCCATGATTTAATAAATGGGGGACTATATCAAACAATGAATGCCCCCTGTTTCTTAACAGTGCAATATCGCCCACTGTAAACGATAAAGGATTAGTAATTTAGCCAGATTACTTAATAATAAAAATAATCATCATCATATCACAATCATACTATTATTATTATTATTATTATTACTAATCATTAAACAAAGGATTGTTACGGAACACAACAACTATTAAAGATTCTACTATAACCGTAAAAGTGTGAGAAGTCAAGTAGGATTATGTAGATGCAATATACCCAGAAATGTCGTGTTTCAACTAATGTTTCAACTGCAGCTAGAAATCCAGATACTGTCCTAAAAAGTTTGATAAATACCTTTTTTATATACAGACAAAACAGAAAATACCAGTAAACGCATTAATCACTATCACAAGCACAGTGAATGTGGAGCTGTCCTTAGTCCTGAAGTAAAATACATGGAACATTTTACATTTCTGTATGCTTTTTAAAGCACTACAGATATCTAAATTGGAATTTGCTCAAAAAGAAAGTGGCTCATAATACAAAATTCAACACATCAATATGCATTAAAAAAGGAGTGTTTTTAGCAATCATTTGCCAACTGCTTTATGTGAGACAAACGTGACAAAGCAACTTTAACTTTTTTTTTTCTTCAATAACTTGCCAACATAATCCCTTGATTCCATAGGCTGCCTAACAGCTTGGATATTATTTTGACTAAACCCAAACATCATAATTTCTTTCTGCCTCCAACACCTTTTTAGTCTTTCCCTGCATAACATTTTGTGCTTTGCTTTCATTATCTCAAATGGGAATGATTCAGTTATGCACAGCTGGAGTTTCCAACCCCTGCTGCTAGATGGATGGACTATAGGCACTACAGCTCAAATGAAAATGTATTGTCTTGCAATACTGATGTTTAGAAACTTTTAGTGCTATTCACATGGGAAAGCCGAGTATAAAACAACAATAAAAATGTATAAGACTTTCTGTCCGGCTAGAATCCTTTTAATTATCTCCCAATAGCAGTTATTTTCACATTTTAAACCTTTCGGCAAGCTAAATATAAACTATATAGCTTCACTGCGCTGAAGAGGAATGTTATATACATATAACGTGTAATAGTCTACTGGGGTTTTAAATACTGCCTTTTTATTCAAATTACACATTTCCCATGACTCCAGAATCAGAATATCAAAACAAAGATAACATTTATACTAACATCAAACATTTTCTTGTCCTTTAATTGTACAATATCTTTACAATGCTCACTGAAGGTTATGGTTTGCACAAATTGCATTTAATAAACCTATAATTATTTTTGAATCGCTGCATTTAAAATTTTCGGTAACTACGAAAAAAAACAAAGTAGACAGTAACATTTAAAGGGTCATCACACAAAGCCTCATGTATTTAATCATGCAAAATAAAAGGCAAAATATTTGCATTCATTCATTTAAAAAACAATTTTTTCTCTGCAAGTATGAAATTGGTAAACAGAAATGTATTTTTTTTTTTATTTTAGTTGAATTTTTTTGGGAGATTGCTATATATTCACTACCAAGGTTATACAATTGCAATCAAAGAAGGGTTGTTAAATGCAATATTAATACTTCACAAAAGTGTGTAATGACAAATAATTTTATAAACAAAAATATATTTTTAAAGGATTGCTTTAATTAATCATACATTTTCAGATCTTAAATGAATGAGGAAGCAAGGAAATCCCTGACTTAATTTAAAACAAACTCCACAGCAAGAAATATTAGTGCATTATTTTACCAAATCTTTTAGAACTCAAGTTGTACATTGCCATTATTAAAAATAAGTCTTGAGAAAGGTCGATTTACGACCGAAACGCGTTGGCTGGTAAGTGTATTTCTTACATTAGGATTGATATTTGCAATCTACACTATTGTTTTTATCTGTTTCAACAGAGGGATCAGTTGTGCAGCGTTATAAACATTTGGGAAGCTAAGGAACTGAGCCGCACACCATTGCAGACACACACATATACAAACTGAAAAGGAGGATTGGCAACCCCACTGGTCCAGGGAATTAACACCATCTGGGGACATACCTGAGCTATTGAAGACTAAGGTCTAAACATTTTACATTGGTTCAATTTGAAATTTTAAGGCAACATGGTTAGCCGCACAGAATATTGAAGAGACACTGCATATAGACTTTTTTAGGATTATATTATTGACGTTTTCACATCAACTTTTTCACGGTATCGTAATATCTATTATCATTTGGATTGTACTGATAAAAGATTCACTCACAGAAATAACGTTTTTAAAGCCATAAGATTTGTGTATTTTAGAGCTATAAGGTTTGCAATTTTGAATGTTAAACACATGTTTAAGGAGTGAGTTATCACAGCAAATCACGTTATTCACAATTTTTTGCACAAAGTTTTAGAGGTTAGCACAAGTTTTTTGATTTTGTTGATTTAGTTGATATTTTGAAATTTGAATGCACTTGGTTATTTTTGTATAGTCATTCAGTCACTACCTGCATCACGGCGATTGGAATAATAGCCATCCGCTGAAAACAAAAGTGTATCTGTCAGCATCAGACACTGTGCTTAAGTTCTATCAATGAGCCTAAGCTTCGGTCACATTTATATCCAGAAGTAACGAGTATATATAATAGCGATACCCGCTGTGACATAGCGGCACTCGCTCAGATATTAGGAGTGTATGTTATTGTGCAAACTATAAGAGATAAGCCGATGTCTTAGTGGTTGTCAGCCTTCTAATAGAGACTGCCAGTAATAGACAAAGCCTAGGGTATTAAGAATCCCTGCTATCATATTAGCAGGTGAGTCTAAGATCCTATATATTTTAACAAGGAAATAGGGGAAAGCCTAATTTCCATTTTAAACTATGAGCCAATTTTAGATTGTGAACATGGATCCATGAGGGAATGTAAGGTTCATATTGACTTATATGTGATATTCTACTTGAATTTTATATTTTAGAAGATTGGAGATTCCACACATAAGTGTTATAATTCAAAAATTGTATTCACTTGGAGAGTCCAAGGCAGCAAATTGGAAATAGTTTACTGTAACAGTCACTGATTTTCATTGCTTTTTAATTTATGTATTATTTTTTTCCAGAAATGGAATGAACATTGTAATAAATAGTGACAAGTAATTAATTTTAGCTAAGACCCTGCCTCTTCTGTTGGCGCTTGGATATTTAATTCTAAATTCGATTGTTTGTTAGTTGACCACTAGGGGTCAATTTATCTGAGCTAGGGGTTAATACCAATAGGCGCTGGGTGTTTTTTCTTGTAACATTATTAAAAATAACCAAGGATTTCCTTGTTTTATTTTTGCAATTGAATGCAAACTCAAACTTGGTCAATAAAGGGACATGAAACCCAAGATTTTCTGTCATGATTCTGAGAGAGAATCCAATTTTCAACAACTTTCCACTTTACTTCTGAGATCAATTTTCCTTCATTCTATTGTAATCCTTTGTTGAAGAAGCTGCAGTGCATTACTGAGATATAACTGAAAACACTGGGTCAGCCAGTAACAATGGGTATATATGTGCAGTCACTAATCAGCAGCTAGATCCCAGTAGTGCAATGCTACTCCTGAGTCTACCTAGGCATGCTTTTATGTAAAGGATACCAAGAGAAAGAAACACATTAGATAATAGAAGTAATTATTAAAGTTGTTTAAAATTGCATCGCTCTATCTGAACCACAAACGTTTAATTCTAAATTTCCCTTTAATGTAATTTTCTTTTCTTAGCCTTTAAATTGCTCTGACTTTGAATATATATATATATATATATATATATATATATATATATATATATATATATATATATATATATGATTAACAAAACCCGTTTAAACATTTGCTGGATTGATACTCAGAGTTGGACTTTTTCTACAAAAAGTCCATAGGCAAACACTCTACATGAGCAGTTACCTCATTGTAAGTTTTGCATATTTGTATGAATCAGTGCTTAGAAATAATAAATAGAAACTAAAACAAGTTTAATGTTTTATTTATTTTGAGGAAAATAAATAAAAGCCAAACAAATCGGAGCAGGGAAAAATATGTGCACAAAAATAACAGGGTGCGGTCTTGTGGACTCTCACCACCATGAAAGAAATTAATTTATCAGATAAGCATAAATTATGTTTTCTTTCATACAGGTGGTGAGAATCCATGATCCATTACTCATGGAAACGTATACCCAAGCTATGAAGGCCATGAGTAATGAGAACTGCGGGATGAAAAGAACATCTTTTTTCACAGAGAAACTAAACCCACAACCCAAATAGAACCCAAAGAATAAACAGGATAGATAAAGAAATAAAATGCTATGAAAAGAAGCCCCAGAAAAAGCAGAAATATCAAAATGTAAAAAACTATAAAACGAATGCAAAAAAAGTAGCTGCCTTGCAAATTTGGTCAACAGAATCCTCATTCTTAAAAACCCAAGAAGAGACAACCGATCTGAAAGAATGAGCAGCAATCCGATTATGTGGAAGCCTCCAAAAAAGCCTTATGGTTCAAATCATACAATCAAGAGGCAAAATAAACTAAAGTAGCTTTCGGCCTATTCTTGAAACCAGCAAAAACTAGAAGTTTGCCTGCAAGCCTTAGAAGCAACTACATAATACTTGAAAGCTCAAACAACATCCAAGCTATGAAGAAGCTTTTTTGAAGAAATCTTAGGACTAGGACACAAAGGGACAACAATTTCCCACCTAATATAAACCAAGTACACAATCATAAGTAAAAAGACAAGCTTGGGGGGGCGGAGTCAACCGTCAAAGCAACAGGACGCATAACTCAGGAGCTCCTGCCTAAAAGTCTTAGAAAATGGGACTTATGGCCTGTAAAAAAATTTAATTTGTCTGGATTGACTAATATTTTAAAAGAGGAGATGGTGAGACTTCATCTGACCCATTTTTGCTAATCCTCCTGATAGTGAGATCTGGGGGAGGCACAGAGGGCCTTCTGAACTGCTATACAGGCGGGACGTATTGAGCGATCCTTGTGTCACAGATCCTTTACTGGTTTTGTTGATTGGCAGACTTGATGGTTGTGTTTTGGTCTGGATCACTAAGCCTCCCCTATTGATTTTTACTCACTTTGGGTCGGGGCACGGACCGCCATCTGACATTTTTGCCATGGAGGGGGCTACACTCCTTATCTCTAGTTAATGCACCGTACCTCAAGCAAAGTTCAATTTAATACCCACCCAATATTCTATTATTGAGCTGGCTGCCCTTCTTCTCGGAGATTTGAGTTCCAGCATGGATAACTACCATGAGACCTGTGTCGCTATTTTAAGAACCACAAATGCTTCCCTCTCGGATGTAGCTCCCGCCGCAGTCTCACACGCTGGATACAGGGAGCATTCACTTGGCTGGGGGTGGCGCTGAAGGCCCCAGAGCCATCCCTTGATTGAGCCCAGTACTCTATACCCTTTGGGCACCCACGCGAGAGAGACTGTTGGAACTCAGAGTGAACCGCCCATAACAGAGGATGTCAGGTCCGGCTGCTCCACAGATTCGGATGTGTGCAGAAAGACGCTAGGGAGGTCTGCCAGGATGCAAACACTTGTGCTTCTACACAGCGCATCACATCTAGTTCCATTGTCCTCCCATACACAACTCCTGACAGGTTACTTACGAGGACAGAAGCTGCAAGCAGTTGAGACGTCTCCTGCTCACTTCACTAAAACTGGAATCGGGTAGATATATGCTGCATATATATATCTGCATATTGAGATGCTCCGGTAACATAGAACTTTAAACCTGGCCTATCGCCCTGCTAGCAGAGTTTTTATCACTTAGATATACTTTTACCGCACTCTTGACTTGACATCTGTTGAACCACTATGATGTTATTATCTCATTGTTATGTATACCTACTATTGTGTTCTAGATCCCAGGCGGCATATGCTTCCTTCCCTATGCTAATATATACACTTTATTTATCAGCTATCACACATATATTTTCTGCTACAGTCGGAGGGAGATATATTTAATATTGCATCAATTTGAGCATTGTTATGCTAAGACATGGGTCCTCGTCTCCCCCTAGCCAGCAGGGGGGGAGAGGGGTTGTGGTCATCAATGGCAATGGATGCTAGTTTCGACTGATTGCCAGTCTGATGTTGTACGAATACTTCTCACTCCGTTGTGGTTATACTTACAGAGAGGTTCTAGATGACGGTACAACATATGCATCTCTATACATTTGTGATTGAGAACTTGCATATCTGTAAATATTGTAGTTGCTCTTATCTCTGTAAATACTGGTCAGCTGTCATTCCCTTTCTGGGTTATACACGTGTGTTTTGAAATAGCGCTGTTTGCTATCAAATGGGGTACAACATAAATTTTATGGTATGATCATCTATTTTGTAATCTTGAAGCGACAGGGAGTAGTTGTTATAGTTATCTAGGACTACTTATTATACTTTACATATTTTACTCAGCTCTTTACCATATTGCTCACTTAGATGTAGATGAGGTCACGCTGTGATGAAAGTATACTTAGAATTTATTTGGGAGATATAGCAGCCAGCTTAGTGCTCTTTTAACAGATAGAGCTCCACAACATACTATTATAAGTACATGCAGGTTGTAATCCTTCCGGTAGATGCTCATATACTGAAAGTTAGTTCTTTGTATAGTGAATACTCTTTGCTTTATGCTAATCACTTATGTTATATTTCTATATATACATGTATATATGGCATTACTTGTTTGATTCAAGCTAGACTATTTGTTTTAGTCTCATCATCACCCAGGTCTCTTAATATTGCTACTCTCACCCCGGGTAAACTTCTTTATCTCAATTGATAACCCCCCCACACACACACACACATCCCATCTTATATTATATAATTTTACTCTATATTGTCATATTTGGGATGTTGTTCGCCTATGGTACATATTTGAACACTTCATTTCAAGCGGTATTTACCCGCTCAATAATTTCCCTGAAAGTGGCATAAGGCCCAGTAGGGTCTTCAATATGACCATCATATTCCAACGTTTATCTTACCTATATTAAAGGGTTCATGAGGGGCCGGATAACTGGTCGCATATAGAAACTACTGTATATATAAAATGGAGGTTTCCGTTAATGGTGTGATAATTCTTATGTCTGTCAAATTTTTCCTTTAAAAATTGCATTGTGTTGTGCTTTGAGACAGGCCGTTGTTATATATAATATGTACCATCTATTGTATGTGTTACTTTATTTTTTCTTCTTGCAAAACCTCAATAAAAGAATTTAAACTTAAAAAAAAAAAAAAAGCTTGATTCTAAAAATTGCCTTGTCCTGATGAAACATATGAATGAGAGAGCACACAACTCAAAAACTCTTCTAGCGGAAAAGAAGGCCAATAGAAATAAAAACTTCCAAAAAATAAGCTAAATATCCACCTAATGCATAGACTCAAATGGAGGAGCCTGCAAAACCTTCTATATAAAAACATAATTTATGTAAGAACTTACCTGATAAATTCATTTCTTTCATATTAGCAAGAGTCCATGAGCTAGTGACGTATGGGATATACATTCCTACCAGGTGGGGCAAAGTTTCCCAAACCTCAAAATGCCTATAAATACACCCCTCACCACACCCACAATTCAGTTTAACGAATAGCCAAGAAGTGGGGTGATAAGAAAAAAGTGCGAAAGCATAAAAAATAAGGAATTGGAATAATTATGCTTTATACAAAAAAAATCATAACCACCACAAAAAGGGTGGGCCTCATGGACTCTTGATACTATTAAAGAAATTAATTTATCAGGTAAGTTCTTACATAAATTATGTTTTCTTTCATGTAATTAGCAAGAGTCCATGAGCTAGTGACATATGGGATAATAAATACCCAAGATGTGGAACTTCCACGCAAGAGTCACTATAGAGGGAGGGATAAAAATAAAGACAGCCGATTCTGTTGAAAAACAATCCACACCCCAAAATAAAGTTTCAATCTTATAATGAAAAAAACTGAAATTATAAGCAGAAGAATCAAACTGAAACAGCTGCCTGAAGTACTTTTCTACCAAAAACTGCTTCAGAAGAAGAAAACACATCAAAATGGTAGAATTTAGTAAAAGTATGCAAAGAAGACCAAGTTGCTGCTTTGCAAATCTGATCGACCGAAGCTTCATTCCTAAACGCCCAGGAAGTAGAAACTGACCTAGTAGAATGAGCTGTAATCCTTTGAGGCGGAGTTTTACCCGACTCGACATAAGCATGATGAATCAAAGACTTTAACCAAGACGCCAAAGAAATGGCAGAAGCCTTCTGGCCTTTCCTGGAACCGGAAAAGATAAAAATAAACTAGAAGTCTTTCGGAAATCTTTAGTAGCTTCAACATAATATTTCAAAGCTCTAACTACATCCAAAGAATGCAACGATCTTTCCTTAGAATTCTTAGGATTAGGACACAATGAAGGGACCACAATTTCTCTACTAATGTTGTTAGAATTCACAACCTTAGGTAAAAATTCAAATGAAGTCCGCAACACCGCCTTATCCTGATGAAAAATCAGAAAAGGAGATTCACAAGAAAGAGCAGATAACTCAGAAACTCTTCTAGCAGAAGAGATGGCCAAAAGAAACAAAACTTTCCAAGAAAGTAATTTAATATCCAGAGAATGCATAGGTTCAAATGGAGGAGCTTGAAGAGCCCCCAGAACCAAATTTAAACTCCAAGGAGGAGAAATTGACTTAATGACAGGTTTTATACGAACCAAAGCCTGTACAAAACAATGAATATCAGGAAGATTAGCAATCTTTCTGTGAAAAAGTACAGAGAGAGCAGAAATTTGTCCTTTCAAGGAACTTGCATACAAACCTTTGTCTAGACCATCCTGAAGAAACTGTAAAATTATAGGAATTCTAAAAGAATGCCAAGAAAATTGATGAGAAGAACACCAAGAAATGTAAGTCTTCCAGACTCGATAATATATCTTCCTAGACACAGATTTACGAGCCTGTAACATAGTATTAATTACGGAGTCAGAGAAACCTCTATGACTGAGAATCAAGCGTTCAATCTCCATACCTTCAAATTTAATGATTTGAGATCCTGATGGAAAAAAGGACCTTGAGATAGAAGGTCTGGTCTTAACGGAAGAGTCCACGGTTGGCAAGTAGCCATCCGAACAGGATCCGCATACCAAAACCTGTGAGGCCATGCTGGAGCAACCAGCAGTACAAACGAACGCTCCTTTAAAATCTTGGAGATCACTCTTGGAAGAAGAACTAGAGGTGGAAAGATATAGGCAGGATGATATCTCCAAGGAAGTGACAATGCATCCATTGCCTCCGCCTGAGGATCCCTGGATCTGGACAGATACCTGGGAAGCTTCTTGTTTAGATGAGAAGCCATCAGATCTATTTCTGGAAGTCCCCAGATTTTAACAATCTGAAGAAAAACTTCTGGGTGAAGAGACCATTAACCCGGATGCAACGTCTGGCGGCTGAGATAATCCGCTTCCCAATTGTCTATACCTGGGATGTGAACCGCAGAAATTAGACAAGAGCTGGATTCCGCCCATACGAGTATTCGAGATACTTCTTTCATAGCCAGAGGACTGTGAGTCCCTCCTTGATAATTGACATATGCCACGGTTGTGATATTGTCCGTCTGAAAACAAATGAACGATTCTCTCTTCAGAAGAGGCCACGACTGAAGAGCTCTGAAAATCGCACGGAGTTCCAAAATGTTGATTGGTAATATCGCCTCCTGAGATTCCCTAACCCCCTGTGCTGTCAGAGACCCCCATACAGCTCCCCAACCTGTCAGACTCGCATCTGTTGAGATCACAGTCCAGGTTGGAAGAACAAAAGAAGCCCCCTGAACTAAACGATGGTGGTCTGTCCACCACGTCAGAGAGTGTCGTACAATCGGTTTTAAAGATATTAACTGTGATATCTTTGTATAATCCCTGCACCACTGGTTCAGCATACAGAGCTGAAGAGGTCGCATGTGAAAACAAGCAAAGGGGATCACGTCCGATGCAGCAGTCATAAGACCTAGAATTTCCATGCATAAGGCTACCAAAGGGAATGATTGAGACTGAAGGTTTCGACAGGCTGAAACCAACTTCAGACGTCTCTTGTCCGTCAGAGACAAAGTCATGGACACTGAATCTATCTGGAAACCAAAAAAGGTTACCCTTGTCTGAGGAATCAATGAACTTTTTGGTAAATTGATCCTCCAACCATGTTTTTGAAGAAACGATACAAGTCGATTCGTATGAGATTCTACTAAATGTGAAGACTGAGCAAGTACCAAGATATCGACCAAATAAGAAAATACCACAATACCCTGTTCTCTGATTACAGATAGCAGGGAACCGAGAACCTTTGTAAAAATCCTTGGAGCTGTTGCTAAGCCAAATGGCAGAGCCACAAACTGGTAATGCTTGTCTAGAAAAGAGAATCTCAGAAACTGAAAGTGATCTGGATGAATCGGAATATGCAGATATGCATCTTGTAAATCTATTGTGGACATATAATGCCCTTGCTGAACAAAAGGCAGAATAGTCCTTATAGTTACCATTTTGAATGTTGGTATCCTTACATAACGATTCAATATTTTCAAATCCAGAACTGGTCTGAAGGAATTCTCCTTCTTTGGTACAATGAATAGATTTGAGTAAAATCCCAGACCCTGTTCCAGAACCGGAACTGGCAGAATTACTCCAGCCAACTCTAGATCTGAAACACATTTCAGAAATGCTTGAGCCTTCACTGGATTTATTGGAACGCGAGAAAGAAAAAATCTTCTTGCAGGTGGTCTTATCTTGAAACCTATTCTGTACCCTTGTGAAACAATGTTCTGAATCCAAAGACTGTGAATCGAATTGATCCAAATTTCTTTGAAAAATCGTAATCTGCCCCCTACCAGCTGCGCTGGAATGAGGGCCGCACCTTCATGTGGACTTGGGAGCTGGCTTTGGCTTTCTAAAAGGCTTGGATTTATTCCAGACTGGAGATGGTTTCCAAACAGAAACCGTTCCTTTAGGGGAAGGGTCAGGCTTCTGTTCCTTATTCTGACAAAAGAATTGAAAACGATTAGCAGCCCTATATTTACCTTTAGATTTTTTATCCTGAGGTAAAAAAGTTCCTTTCCCCCCAGTGACAGTTGAAATAATAGAATCCAACTGTGAACCAAACAATTTATTACCTTGGAAAGAAAGGGAAAGCAAAGTTGACTTAGAAGACATATCAGCATTCCAAGTTTTAAGCCATAAAGCTCTTCTAGCTAAAATAGCTAAAGACATATACCTGACATCAACTCTAATGATATCAAAGATGGCATCACAAATAAAGTTATTAGCATGTTGAAGAAGTTTAACAATGCTATGAGTATCATGATCTGACACTTGTTGCGCTAAAGCCTCCAACCAAAAGATATAGCAGGTCTAAGTAGATTACCTGAGCATAAATAAGCTTTTCTTAGAAAATATTCAATTTTCCTATCTAAAGGATCCTTAAAGGAAGTACTATCTGCCGTAGGAATAGTAGTACGTTTAGCAAGAGTAGAGATAGCCCCATCAACTTTAGGGATTTTGTCCCAAAACTCTAATCTGTCAGATGGCACAGGATACAATTTTTTAAACCTTTAAGAAGGAGTAAATGAATTACCCAGATTATTCCATTCCCTAGAAATTACTTCAGAAATAGCATCAGGGACAGGAAAAACTTCCGGAATAACTACAGGGGGTTTAAAAACCATATTTAAACGCTTAGATTTAGTATCAAGAGGACTAGATTCCTCCATTTCTAATGCAATTAAGACTTCTTTAAGCAAAGAACGAATAAATTCCATTTTAAATAAATATGAAGATTTATCAGAGTCAATATCTGAAACAGAATCCTCTGAACCAGAAAAATCATCGTCGGTAACAGAATCAGAATGATGATGTTCATTTAAAAATTCATCTGAAATATGAGAAGTTTTAAAAGACCTTTTACGTTTACGGGAAGGAGAAATAACAGACATAGCCTTCCTAATAGTTTTAGAAACAAAATCTCTTATATTAACAGGAACACCCTGAGTATTAGATGTTGATGGAACAGCAACAGGTAATGGAACATTACTAATGGAAATACTATCTGCATTAGCAAGTTTATCATGACATTCATCAAAAACTACAGCCGGTGGGACAGTTACCACAAGTTTACAACAAATACACTTAACTTTGGTAGAGCCAGCATCAGGCAGCATTTTTCCAGAAGTAGCTTCTGATCCAGGGTCAATCTGAGACATCTTGCAATATGTAAGAGAAAAAACAACATATAAAGCAAAATCTATCAAATTCCTTAAATGACAGTTTCAGGAATGGGAAAAAATTCTAATGAACAAGCCTCTAGCAACCAGAAGCAAATAAACAAAGAGACTTAAATAATGTGGACACAATAATGACGCCCATATTTTTTAGCGCCAAAAAAGACGCCCACATTATTTGGCGCCTAAATGCTTTTGGCGCCAAAAATGACGCCACATCCGGCGACGCAGACATTTTTGTCGCAAAACGTCAAAAAAATTACGCAAATACTAACAACTTCCGGCGACAAGTATGACGTCGGAAATGACAATATTTAAATATTGGAACATTGTGTCATATGATAAATCACTTGGGAGAGCTTATTCAGGTTGCCCCCTAGTAGGATTCCAAAGAGGCAAGAATTTAAAAACTTGCTGAATAGGGCAGAATCGTTGGACAGATATACTGTTATAAGCTGGGCAATGAAACCTGGTTGCTATCGTTCAGACGGGTATACTACCTGCAACTTCCTAATCATTGGTCCATCGTTTAGTCACCCATGAATGGGCAAAAAATGTAACTCTGAAGCATAGACTTACATGTACATCAGACATGGTGGTCTACATTATTAAGTGTCCATATAGGCTGACCTATGTAGGCAAAACGGAGCACCCCCTCAAGTAGAGGATAGCGAATCATCAATCTACAATAAGAACAGCCTTGAAGGAAAGTGATAGTGAACACCCCGTTGCATTACATTTCTTACGATCAAGACATACAGTGGTGGATTTGAGATGCATGTCCATTGACAAGCTAGTGAGACCATCTAGAGCAGGTGATGTGAAGAAGTTGCTCCTTCAGAGAGAGGTACAATGGATCTACAAGCTTTGGACTTGATTTCAACAAACAGGCAGAATTGTCCTGCTTCCTTGCCAAAATATAGTAAGTCCTGAACTGGGGGGTGACCTGTGACTACGGTGGTAGTCCTGTTTTGTGTCTCTAGTTTCATGCTTAGTGTTCTTTAACTGAATTGTTAACAATGGCAGTCTGATCTGGACATTGCAGGATGTCGAGTCCTTATGATGCACGTTTGCTGTTTTGGAAAGCCAGCTTCTTAACGATACACTGTGTGCCGCTGTTGAATATATATTATATGGAAACATTTAGA
The DNA here is from genome assembly GCF_027579735.1 of Bombina bombina. Lineage (NCBI taxonomy): Eukaryota > Metazoa > Chordata > Amphibia > Anura > Bombinatoridae > Bombina > Bombina bombina. The sequence continues at coordinate 862,329,187 of NC_069501.1, read as the reverse complement.
TCCGTTATATGTTGTTATTTTGTTGCAACCTGTGATGGGTCCAATGATGATTGACACATCCAGATACACGCATTTAAATAAGCCCTTTTTTCCTTGTTTTTAATATGCCTGATGAAACGGCTGTGTTCGGCTAAGAAACGTGTTGCAATAAACTTGATTTTATTTCAAGATTCTTTTCTGGGTGTGCGCTAACCCTCATTCTTGCCACAAAAAAAAAATTCTTTTATATCCGTTTTCACAACAGCAGCACACAGAATATCATTAAGAAGCTGGCTTTCCAATACAGGAAAAAGTGCGTCATAAGGACCAACATCCTGCAACTGCCAGACCAGAATGCCACTGTTAACGAGAGTAAACAACGACGAGACGAGACCGCCACCACTTTCGTGAGTGAACAGCGTGCTGACCGCTGCAAGTGTCAGTCTGCTCGTATGCACTTTACTGAACAAAGTGCCACCATCAAATGTGAGTTGAATATATTTATACAAAAGATCCTGCTACACTATGAGGCGCCCCTTTCTTCTTTTTGTCTTCTATATACAGAACGTTTTGGTGTTCTGTTTATAAGAATAAATAGTTATGTAAATAGTGATTTGTTTAGATAGATTGTATAGTTGTGTAACTGGACGTGACGTCAGAACCTTCTGCAGAGTTGTTGTGGTGCGGTACCATGGCAACCGTGTGTTATTATTTGTAAGTGATTGAGTGTGATCTGAAGGTTGGAACCAATGTGGTTCATCTAATTTGCTGTGTAGCAAGAGCCCAATATGATTTATTTTAGGGGCATTATTTTATTTTGTTAATAGGGTTTTGTATATTTGGCTCAGACCCGAAGTATGCCGACGTCACTTCTGAATGCCACGAGATAGTCACTTGACATTCTGTTTAAATACAATGATGTGGTGAGTGAACTTTATACTGTCTTTTCTTCGAAGTATGCTGTGATACCCTTGACAAAGGTTAGTGCCTGGATCGAAACGTTGGGATTATGGAAGAATAAATAGTTACTAATGATAAGCAATGTTGTGAGGTGTGTGTAGTGTTTTGAGTATTATTTAGATCTCTGCACTGGCAGATATATTGGAATTGGGAATGCAATATATATAACACAAAGAGAAAACCCTGCACTCACTAGCAAGCTCTGAGCTAAGATTAAAAGCAAAAATGGAAAGGTTAGTTACCGCATCTGGCAAAATGGGACAAGCCCAGGTACCACATCAAGGTCCTTTCCAAAAACCAGTTTGTTTGGATTGAGAGCTTGCATTGTGTGGCTGTTTTAGGGTCCCAGGTTTTTGGACAGGACCTTGACGTGGTACCTGGGCTTGACCCATTTGGCCAGATGCGTTAACTAACCTTTCCATTTTTGCTTTTAATCTTAGCTGAGAGCTTGCTAGTGAGTGCAGGGTTTTCTCTTTGTGTTGTATTAATTTGTTTTGTAATTTCCCCTATGGTTCTTGCACCCAGACCTGTCTGGGGTTAACTGCCTGTGACTCTGGGGACAGCACAGCTTCTTGTGAGTGCCACTGAGCACCCAGGGCTGAGCATGTTGCAGGGTCATGGAATGTGTACCCGGTCCAGTCCAGGAGTGCAGTCCCCTTCCGTGTTTTATATATATATATATATATATATATATATATATATATATATATATATATATATATATATACACATATATATATATATATATATATATATATATACACATATATATATATATATATATATACACACATATATATATATATATATATATATATATATACACATATACACACACACACAAATACACTGAAAAGGCAAAATAGAGTGCCCAACAATAAAAAACAGTACTTATCAATAGGCACCCAACTGCTGGAGGAAACCAGTAGAAAGCCAAACCAGTGCTAAAACATAACAGCAGAAGATATGAAATAGGAGTATATCGAAGACCCAACAGGGGGAAGCAAAGGAAGGTCCCTGCAACACCCGTGGAAGGTTTATGACTAATTCCAATGAGGTGAAAAATATATCACTACACATACTCCCAATACATCCTTCCAACAAGCTCTGCACACCGAGTGGAAAATGGGCCTCAACTGAGTCTGAGAACCCCTCTCACTGAAGAATAACAAGCAAAGACAAGACTAGTTTCCACTAGGGTGAGGGTGGGTTTTATAGAGCTCTTGGAGTTTCAGAATCTTTACCTCCCTCTAGTGGCAGGGAAGAGTAACCCTAACACTTCACAAAAGGCACTTAAATAGCCAGTGATAAATGGGTTATTACAGGACAAACAGGAATGACTTTGAATTTTTAATTCCTGTCAAAAGCGATGTAAGGCACTTCAAACAGAGATTCTGATATACTAGGAAAATGACATGCATGGGAATCAGTGCTTAGGTTGCTGTCAGAAAATTTCTTTATTTACTGGGTTTATTTTTTTAACCTAAAAGGTTATCTGCAACCCCCCTTAAAGGGAATATATATATATATATATATATGTGAGTGTGTGTGTGTGAGTGTGTGTGAGTGTGTGAGTGTGTATGTGAGTGTGTGTGTGAGAGTGTGTGTGAGAGTGTGTGTGAGAGTGTGTGTGAGAGTGTGTGTGTGAGTGTGTGTGTGAGTGTGTGTGTGAGTGTGTGTGTGAGTGTGTGTGTGAGTGTGTGTGTTACAGCAGCTTTATTTCCACACCCTATTTCACTGAAAACACAGTCTACATTATGGGCATATTGCAATGAGTATTGTGTGCTCAGTTTAAGCACTGTACATGCTTACACGTCGTATGTACTATCACCAGCCTTTAGAGTATCCTTGGGGGTCCAAAGCATGCACATGCATTCATTGTGTCACGTTACATGAATTGAATTTTAAGTTAACAATAAGGTGGCATTGTGTTCCCTCCAGACTATAAAATTTTTTTTGTCACAATCCCCTCTTTGATGGCGTGCATGTGGAGATGTGGGCTACAATATTCAAGTATGGTGGGAATGCCCATTCCCATTGTTTGCCTGTATCGGCTTGCGAGAACATGCATGCTCAGAGGTCTGTCTATTACACCAGGGAATTCAGAATATGCTGAGACCTAGGAGACATATCTTTCTATATGTTTTTAATGGTAGTAAAGCTGTCACTACGAAAAGTGAAAAACAACAGGAAGCTTCAAAATGGCGGTTTTAGACATTTTTGTATATATTAAAAGTATGGAGGAACAGATTGTGAGAATGCCCACCTTATATAGACCTAGATTTGGAGTTTGGCGTTAGCCGTGAAAACCAGCGTTAGAGGCTCCTAACGCTGGTTTTAGGCTACCCCCGGTATTTGGAGTCACTCAAAATAGGGTCTAACGCTCACTTTTCAGCCGCGACTTTTCCATACCGCAGATCCCCTTACGTCAATTGCGTATCCTATCTTTTCAATGGGATTTTTCTAACTCCGGTATTTAGAGTCGTTTCTGAAGTGAGCGTTAGACATCTAACGACAAAACTCCAGCCGCAGGAAAAAAGTCAGTAGTTAAGAGCTTTCTGGGCTAACGCCGGTTTCTAAAGTTCTTAACTACTGTACTCTAAAGTACACTAACACCCATAAACTACCTATGTACCCCTAAACCGAGGTCACCCCACATCGCCGACACTCAAATAATTTTTTTTAACCCCTAATCTGCTGACCGCCACCTACGTTATCCTTATGTACCCCTAATCTGCTCCCCCTAACACCGCCGACCCCTGTATTATATTTATTAACCCCTAATCTGCACCCTCAACGTCTCCTCCATCTGCCTACACTTATTAACCCCTAATCTGCTGACCGCAAAGCGCCGCCACCTACGTTATCCTTATGTACCCCTAATCTGCTGCCCCTAACACCGCCGACCCCTATATTATATTTATTAACCCCTAATCTGCCCCCCCTCAACGTCGCCTCCACCTGCCTACACTTATTAACCCCTAATCTGCCGAGTGGACCGCACCGCTATTATAATAAAGTTATTAACCCCTATAATAAATAGTATTAACCCCTAATCTGCCCTCCCTAACATCGCCGACACCTAACTTCAATTATTAACCCCTAATCTGCCGACCGGAGCTCACCGCTATTCTAATAAATGGATTAACCCCTAAAGCTAAGTCTAACCCTAACACTAACACCCCCCTAAATTAAATATAATTTTAATCTAACGAAATTAACTCTTATTAAATAAATTATTCCTATTTAAAGATAAATACTTACCTGTAAAATAAATCCTAATATAGCTACAATATAAATTATAATTATATTATAGCTATTTTAGGATTAATATTTATTTTACAGGTAACTTTGTATTTATTTTAACCAGGTACAATAGCTATTAAATAGTTAAGAACTATTTAATAGCTAAAATAATTACAAAATTACCTGTAAAATAAATACTAACCTAAGTTACAATTAAACCTAACACTACACTATCAATAAATTAATTAAATAAACTACCTACAATTACCTACAATTAACCTAACACTACACTATCAATAAATTAATTAAATACAATTCCTACAAATAAATACAATTAAATAAACTAGCTAAAGTACAAAAAATAAAAAAGAACTAAGTTACAAAAAATAAAAAAATATTTACAAACATAAGAAAAATATTACAACAATTTTAAACTAATTACACCTACTCTAAGCCCCCTAATAAAACAACAAAGCCCCCCAAAATAAAAAATGCCCTACCCTATTCTAAATTACTAAAGTTAAAAGCTCTTTTACCTTACCAGCCCTGAACAGGGCCCTTTGCGGGGCATGCCCCAAGAAGTTCAGCTCTTTTGCCTGTAAAAAAAAACATACAATACCCCCCCCAACATTACAACCCACCACCCACATACCCCTAATCTAACCCAAACCCCCCTTAAATAAACCTAACACTAAGCCCCTGAAGATCATCCTACCTCGTCTTCACCTCACCAGGTATCACCGATACGTCCTGGCTCCAAAATCTTCATCCAACCCAAGCGGGGGTTGGCGATCCATCATCCGGTGGCTGAAGAGGTCCAGAAGAGGATCCAAAGTCTTCATCCGGGAAGAAGAGGCGATCCGGACCGGCAACCATCTTGATCCAAGCGGCATCTTCTATCTTCATCTTCATGTTCCGATCAGCCAATAGAATGCGAGCTCAATCTGATTGGCTGATTGGATCAGCCAATCGGATTGAACTTGATTCTGATTGGCTGATTCCATCAGCCAATCAGAATATTCCTACCTTAATTCCGATTGGCTGATAGAATCCTATCAGCCAATCGGAATTTGAGGGACGCCATCTTGGATGACGTCCCTTAAAGGAACTGTCATTCTTCAGTTGGACGTCGCCGGAAGAAGATGGGTCCGCGGTGGAGGTCTTCAGGATGGAGCCGGTCGTCATCGGATGAAGATAGAAGATGCCGCTTGGATCAAGATGGTTGCCGGTCCAGATCGCCTCTTCTTCCCGGATAGGATGAAGACTTTGGAGCCTCTTCTGGACCTCTTCAGCCACCGGATGATGGATCGCCAACCCCCGCTTGGGTTGGATGAAGATTTTGGAGCCAGGACGGATCGGTGATACCTGGTGAGGTGAAGACAAGGTAGGATGATCTTCAGGGGCTTAGTGTTAGGTTTATTTAAGGGGGGTTTGGGTTAGATTAGGGGTATGTGGGTGGTGGGTTGTAATGTTGGGGGGGGGGTATTGTATGTTTTTTTTTACAGGCAAAAGAGCTGAACTTCTTGGGGCATGCCCCGCAAAGGGCCCTGTTCAGGGCTGGTAAGGTAAAAGAGCTTTTAACTTTAGTAATTTAGAATAGGGTAGGGCATTTTTTATTTTGGGGGGCTTTGTTGTTTTATTAGGGGGCTTAGAGTAGGTGTAATTAGTTTAAAATTGTTGTAATATTTTTCTTATGTTTGTAAATATTTTTTTATTTTTTGTAACTTAGTTCTTTTTTATTTTTTGTACTTTAGCTAGTTTATTTAATTGTATTTATTTGTAGGAATTGTATTTAATTAATTTATTGATAGTGTAGTGTTAGGTTAATTGTAGGTAATTGTAGGTAGTTTATTTAATTAATTTATTGATAGTGTAGTGTTAGGTTTAATTGTAACTTAGGTTAGTATTTATTTTACAGGTAATTTTGTAATTATTTTAACTATTTTAGCTATTAAATAGTTCTTAACTATTTAATAGCTATTGTACCTGGTTAAAATAAATACAAAGTTACCTGTAAAATAAATATTAATCCTAAAATAGCTATAATATAATTATAATTTATATTGTAGCTATATTAGGATTTATTTTACAGGTAAGCATTTATCTTTAAATAGGAATAATTTATTTAATAAGAGTTAATTAATTTTGTTAGATTAAAATTATATTTAATTTAGGGGGGTGTTAGTGTTAGGGTTAGACTTAGCTTTAGGGGTTAATCCATTTATTAGAATAGCGGTGAGCTCCGGTCGGCAGATTAGGGGTTAATAATTGAAGTTAGGTGTCGGCGATGTTAGGGAGGGCAGATTAGGGGTTAATACTATTTATTATAGGGTTAGTGATGCGGATTAGGGGTTAATAACTTTATTATAATAGCGGTGCGGTCCGCTCGGCAGATTAGGGGTTAATAAGTGTAGGCAGGTGGAGGCGACGTTGAGGGGGGCAGATTAGGGGTTAATAAATATAATATAGGGGTCGTCGGTGTTAGTGGCAGCAGATTAGGGGTACATAGGGATAATCTAAGTAGCGGCGGTTTACGGAGCGGCAGATTAGGGGTTAAAAATAAAATGCAGGTGTCAGCGATAGCGGGGGCGGCAGATTAGGGGTTAATAAGTGTAAGGTTAGGGGTGTTTAGACTCGGGGTACATGTTAGAGTGTTAGGTGCAGACGTAGGAAGTGTTTCCCCATAGCAAACAATGGGGCTGCGTAAGGAGCTTAACGCGGCTTTTTTGCAGGTGTTAGGTTTTTTTTCAGCTCAAACAGCCCCATTGTTTCCTATGGGGGAATCGTGCACGAGCACGTTTTTGAGGCTGGCCGCGTCCGTAAGCAACTCTGGTATTGAGAGTTGAAGCTGCGTTAAAAATGCTCTACGCTCCTTTTTTGGAGCCTAACGCAGCCTTTATGTGGACTCTCAATACCAGTTATTTTTATGGTGCGGCCAGAAAAAAGCCGGCGTTAGTTTTTCGGGTCGTTACCGACAAAACTCCAAATCTAGCCGATAGTGAGGTCTGGGATCTATAGCATTTCTTAGATCTGCAGGAGTATCTCCTTGTCTGATATTTCTTTGTAGAGTCAAAGTCCTGCTAGATGACTACATATATTATATAACTAATAAGGTATACCAAAGCGCCAACTATACGAAGGCTGGGTCTGGACCTAATGCAATATTATCAAACGATTACAATAAACAATTTATTGAGTACACAAATAAGTTAAAAACATGGATACACATTTTTTACATTGGCTTATTGCTGTCGCAATATTTTTTTTACTTGACAATGCGTATGTGTTAAACACACAGTTAAAGGTCTTACTCAGAGCCTTACACATTAGTCACTATTGGCAATATGTAGGAGCATTGCATAGAATCAAGAACATTATTGGTTAGATAATATTATATAACTGACTAATATATTTCACCTATTATGTGTATGTGGTAAACACAAAGTTGAATTTCTGTTGTGAGCCTTATATTAAATTTGGAATTTTTTTGGAATATTTTTAAGAGCAATGTTTGCACAATTTTAAATGCTACAGTGGGGCAAAAAAGTATTTAGTCAGCCACCAATTGTGCAAGTTCTCCCAATTATGAAGATGCGAGAGGCCTGTAATTTTCATCATAGGTATACCTCAACTATGAGAGACAAATGTGGAAACAAATCCAGACAATCACAATGTCTGATTTGGAAAGAATTTATTTGCAAATTATGGTGGAAAATAAGTATTTGGTCAATATCAAAAGTTCATCTCAATACTTTCTTATATATCCTTTGTTGGCAATGACAGAGGTCAAACGTTTTCTGTAAGTCTTCACAAGGTTGTCACACACTGTTGCTGGTATGTTGGCCCATTCCTGCATGCAGATCTCCTCTAGAGCAGTGATGTTTTGGGGCTGTTGCTGGGCAACACAGACTTTCAACTCCATCCAAAGGTTTTCTATGGGGTTGAGATCTGGAGACTGGCTAGGCCACTCCAGGACCTTGAAATGCTTCTTACAAAGCCACTCCTTCGTTGCCCGGGAGGTGTGTTTGGGATCATTGTCATGCAGAAAGACCCAACCACGTTTCATCTTCAATGCCCTTGCTGATGGAAGGAGGTTTGCACTCAAAATCTCACGATACATGGCCCCATTCATTCTTTCATGTACATGGATCAGTCGTCCTGTTCCCTTTGCAGAGAAACAGCCCCAAACCATGATGTTGCCACCCCCATGCTTCACAGTAGGTATGGTGTTCTTTGGTTGCAACTCAGCATTCTCTCTCCTCCAAACACGACGAGTTGTGTTTCTACCAAACAGTTCTACTTTAGTTTCATCTAACCATATGACATTCTCCCAATCCGCTTCTGGATCATCCAAATGCTCTCTAGCATACTTCAGTTGGGCCCAGACATGTACTGGCTTAAAAAAGTGTTTTGTGGAAATAATTTTACCATACACAAGTATTAGAAGAGTGAATAAATAAAATATTTTATTGAAAATAAATATAAATATAAATATATTGAAACACAATAATGATAATATATAATGTGTTCAATATAATAAAAAATGTGTTGAAACCCAATAGTTGCTGGATACGTGACTCGGTGGCTGGATTCTATAGTATGGATATATATTTACTGGATGCTGGTTGGAAATCCAGTGAGCGCAATATACTTCAGAAAAATATAATAATAATATCAATAGACACTTAAAAAGGCTAAAAAAAAAGGGAAAAAATCGAAATAGTTCAGAAAAAATGAACAATAGAAAAAAGTTAAAAAAATAGAAAAAAGTAAGAAAAAATAGAAAAAATAAGAAAAAATATTTGAAAAATGTCAAAAATATATGAAAGAATAAAAAATATATGCAAAAACAATATGTCTGTGTAAAATTTACGTTCTAAAATTGCTGCAGCAAAAAAAGGAGGGGTAATAAAAACTGACACTTGAAGCTTTGTGTGCAATCAACTTCTTTGGATAAGACTGTGTTCCTGGATGTATATGTAAAGTCTCTAGGTTCCCACGTGGATCTTTTAATCTTCACAACAATCCTAGGAGTTATATATCATTTCCTGGAAAAGTTTATAATGTTGCTATTGTTGCACTATAGCCATAAAAACTTGTAATCCGAAAATTCTGATAGTGTGTATCAATTAAGGTATATATGAATCTTCTTCTGTAACAATGTTGCAAATTCTTATTAAGGTGCAATTCCTTTAGAAGCGGAGCAACCAATGTTGTTTCACAGGGGCTCACTTGCAATTTTAAGGTAAATCTCTTGACATATATTTATATGTGTTGCGTGAAAACTTTTCATAAGGGGCAAGAATTCTTTCTACAATCTTGTGTATGTTATATTATCTTCATAGACATACAAATGAAAAGAATTTCTTACCCGATCCTACAGTAGTTCTGTTTGCAGCGACGCCGATAATAGTGTGTAGCGGCGTTTTTCTCTGGACCGGAAGTAGCTGTGTAACGAAGGGTCCGATCCTCACATACCTTCCTTAGTGTCGGTAAAAAGGTGAAAAATCTTTTTCCGCGATCTGCCACGAAGCTCCTATCGTCCAGTGAGTTGAAGAATTTTCACTTTCAGATGGACGGTTTTGGGAGCAAAAGAAAACTATAACTGGCCAGTTATTTGCAGAGTAAATGCTGGAGCTGGTTATCTTCTACGCGTTTCGGCTTTAAGGACACAAGCCTTTATCAAGTATACCAGATCCGGCTTATCCCAGGTATTTAAAGGGTTTCCTGTTAACCCTTCATGGTTGGAACAAAATTTTGTTAACGTGTGCAAGTTACCTTGTAGTTATAGAAAGGTCATCACTTAATATTGCTATTTGTATCCTTTAATCCGTCATTTTGCCATCATATATACCTTTTCAATAAAATATTTTATTTATTCACTCTTCTAATACTTGTGTATGGTAAAATTATTTCCACAAAACACTTTTTTAATATTATTACGTTGATTCACATTATTTGATTGTATAATATTATCACTTTCTAACTTATTTTAAGACAGCTAGCCGTAGGCGCCACCTCTAACTCTTTTTGTCGTTCTGTCTAGCATCCAAGGTTGCAAATTTGTGAGATTTTTTGCAAACCTAGAGGTAGGCCAGTCTGTCCCACTAAACAGTTGATACACACCCCTTGTTTTTTGGTTTTACACTAATATCTCACAAGTGTTATCAGCTGTTTTTTCACATTTTAATATATCACGTTCACAATCACATTTATTCATTCACAACTGATTACATCACAACACTATTCCAAGTAACACAGAAGTTTTTCCGAATATTCTCTAGATACCATTTAGCAATTTTACGAAGCACGTTTTTTCACATTTTCTTATACTATTAGTAAAAGATTAAGAAATTAGTTCACATAAAAGAAATATGGAGATTTTCCAAATAAGAGATAATCTACTATCAGCAATTGATAATTCTATTGATAATAATGAACCAATCTCGTCTGAAATAATTAATTCTAATATAGATAAAACCTTGACTCTTGAAAGTCTTGAAAAATTACTTGTTAAAGAATTGAAAATTAAGACTGAACTAAAGTTTATGGAAAAATATATTAAAACTGGAATGGTACCGAGAGGATTAAGATTAAAAAAGGATTGCACCTTTGAATTGAAGACACCATTAAAAATCGAATGGTTTGATGTTTTAGAAAAAGCATCTCTGGACTTGATTAAAATCATTATCAGATCCAGAGAGAGTGCTATAAAAGAAATTAATGAAGAAATTTCCAAACATAAATTATATTTGGAAACAAAGAAAAATCAGAGCAATCTACAAGAAAAACAGAAAGAGGTTATTCATAATTTAGAAGAACTTAATAAAGATTTATTAAACATCAAATGGAATAAATTCTATAGAGACCAGGAAGATTATCAATATGAACAAATAACAGACACAGATCAGGAAATTACTGTACAACAAAAAAATAATAAATCATTATTCAGTAAGAAAAAAGAGAAAAAACTACAAATAGATACTAATGATTCATCTGTTGATATAGAAGAATTAGATACAGAAACTAGAGATAATAAATCAAGGAGACCCCATTTTACCAATGAGAATAAAAAGAGAGGAGAGTCTCATAATTTTAATAGAGATAATCAAAGAGAAACCATTCAAAATACTAATCGAAATTACTATAAGGTGGGTGAAAATCTGAGAACAAACACCTATAATGAAAATTATGACACAAAAAGAGATGAAGGTCTAGAAAGGAGAAGGGACCAGTCTAGGGAATTTAAAGTATCGTATGACAATAGAAGATCCAGACAAGACTATAATAAGGATTACACCCCTTACTATCCAAGAGGTAGAAATTTTAATAACAGAGAATATAACCCAAGATACCAGTCTCATTATAATAGAGAACAGTATAGAAATGATTCCTGGAATGATAGACAGAATGGGAATTATTATAGACAAGACTATAGAAACCACTGGAAGGGAGAGAATGATAGACAAGTATATGGTAATTCTTACAATAGACGAAAGGAGGAATATACAAATAGAGGTTGGTATGATGACAATAGAGGAGAATATCACAAGAGAATGGGAGAAAGAAAACAAGAGAAAACACAACAAAATTGGAAAGTACCAACATATAATAGATATGAAGTACTAAATCAGGAGGAATTAGAGTATACCTCTTCCAAACCTAGTTCATCGAATTTTTTAGAGGGGGGCAAAGAAAGATCTCACGACCCTCCAAAGGGCAAAAGGAGAAGAGAGGGAGTAGAGGAAGAAGAAGTAGAAGATTAAAATCTATAGTTACTAAACCTAATGACGAATTTACAAATACAGGTATCTTTAACATTAGTGATACACCATTAAACAAGGAACAAGAATCCATTTTGAAAAAAGGATTATCATTTGCCCCACATCTAAGCTTAATAAATTCGAACACCTCATCAACGTTAATCAATTTATCAGAAAATTAACTCTGAAAAAATACTTCATTAAACATCCAGTTTCCTACACAAACACAGTTAATCATAGCTACCAACATACAGAATTAAAACCCAAATCGACCTTTTTTCCTACACAAGAAAAATGAAATTTTGTACAGTCTTTTGAAAAATTGGTAAGAGAAGATTTGGATAAATTAAATATAAATGAAAATAAGAATATAAATTGGAATTTATCTGTGAGAGAAAAGAAAGTTCTGAAAGATTTGCAAATGAGAAAAGATATAGTAATTAAACAAGCGGATAAGGGGGGAGGAGTTGTTATTATGAACCATGCATACTATATTGAAGAAGCAAATAGATTGTTATCAGATATCACAACATATAAAAAAACTTAGGGATGACCCGGGAAATAAATATCAGAAAGAATTGATTAAACTGTTAGAAAAGGCTAAAGAGGCTAATCTACTTACTGAAACAGAATTTAAATATCTTTCCGTTACAGATTTTAGAACCCCAATTCTTTATTTTTTACCCAAAATACATAAAAATATTAATAAACCTCCAGGTCGCCCAATCATATCGGGGATTGAATCCATAACTTCAAACTTGTCTCAATATATAGATATCTTCTTACAGAATTATGTTAAAAACCTTCCCTCATACCTCTCAGATTCGACACATTTCTTAAATATTATTAAACATCATAAATGGGAAAAAGATCATATACTAGTAACCTGCGATGTTAGTTCATTGTATACTAATATTGATCATAAGTTGGGAACACAGGCGGTCAAAACATATCTTGATGGAGATGAGAATATGACAGACATACAGGGCAAATTTTTAATAGAATGTATTGAATTCATTCTTACAAACAATTATTTTAAATTTGAGGATACATATTACCTTCAAATCAAAGGGACAGCGATGGGCACAAGGTTCGCACCCAGTTATGCCAACTTATTCATGGGAATATTTGAACAAAATCATCCTCAATATTCACCATGGGGTGCGAACCTTGTGCTCTACAGACGCTTTATCGACGATATGTTTTTCATCTGGAAGGGGGACTTTGAACTCTTAAATCTTTTCATTGAAGATCTCAATACAAATACCTATGGACTCTCATTCACACATGAGTGTAGTACATTTAAAATCAACTTCCTAGATGTTGAAATAGAAGTAATAAATAACGAAATAAGGACACGTACTTTTTTCAAAAAAATAGACTCCAATAACTATATCGACTCTAGCAGTTGTCATCATATTAATTGGAAAAAAAACATCCCTAAAGGCCAGTTGTTACGCCTAAGGAAAAATTGTACTGAGATACAGGACTATGAAAAACAATCAAAAACTCTAATAGAGAGATTTGAGCAAAAAGGTTATGATAGGAAAAGAATTGAATTAATTGCAGAAGATGTGAGAAGTACAAACAGAGAAGATTTACTATCAAAGAAGAATAAAGATACTGATAAAAAGTTTGATATGGGAATTCCAATTATAACAACATATTCCACACAATACAAACTCTTTCAAAATATAATTAAAAAACACTGGCATCTTCTATTAAAAGATCCTATTTTGGGCCAAACATTACACAAACAGCCAAAATTTATTTATAAAAAAACTAGAAACTTGAAATCTATTTTAGCCCCTAGTGAAATTAAAAACACTAAAAATAAAATAATGTTTGATAGAGGGATATTAGATCAGAAGGGAGAAAAAATTGAAGGTTTTTACCCCTGCCATGGTTGCAAATCTTGCAAATATAGCACTAAATTAAAAAACATCAAATCTGACAAAACAGGGAGAGATTAAAATTTCTGACATAATCAGATGTACAGATATTAATGTTATATATCTGATCCAATGCCAGTGCAATTTAAAATACTTTGGTCAAACGAGTAGAAAACTCAAAGACCGCATAAGAGAGCATACATTGGCTATTGAACATGAAAAAGTTGACACTATCCTCTATAAACATTTCAAAGAAATACATCAAGGTAGACTAGAGGATTTTAAGTTCTGGGGCATTAGGAAAATATTACCAGATGGGAGAAGAGGAAATATGGGGAAAAAACTTCAGAAACAAGAAGCAGAATTCATTTATAACTTGGGGACATTACACCCCAATGGCCTCAATAATGAACTAGATCTAAATTTTCTGATATAAATTCCTATAAAATGATTACAATCCCAATTTCTAAACCCTGTACTTTAGTCAGACTAGAGGGTATTCTCCACAAACAGAATTATGATTTTTTAAAAAAAGAATTTTATAGTCATTATGAGTCATATGTACTAACCCTATATATCAGGATTTTTTTACTTATCATATATACCAAATTTTGAAAAAATAATGGTTAATCTCCTTTTATATATTTCTTTCATTATGTATATCATATGGGTTAATCACTGACACATTGAGGTTTTTATTATATATCCTCTCTAAATCGTTGGTGAATTGATATAATAATGGAGTATAGAGATGAATGTTATATGCCGATTGACAGGCTGGGAGCTCTCTCAAACCATTGATGAGCATACTAGTAATCGAATATAGAGTTGAATATCATATGCTCATGAGTGACCATTGGACATGTGGTGGCTTAATATCTTTAGACACTGGCTCAATATTTTTAGACACAGGCTCATTATATATAGCATATATATATATATGTTTTTTACATATATAAAAAAAAATTTTATATGTGTATATCCATTTTTTATTTAGTTCATTTTTAGATATATTTTTTTTATATATAAAAGTCTTATATATTTTTTCTTGTTTAATTCATTTTTTATCCTCTAGTTAATTTTTTTAAGGCACCTGGGGAAGAAATATAACATAATATATAATATATATATATATTTCTTCACATTTTTCATTTTTTAAAACCCCATTCCTTTAAGCTAATTTTTGAAAGAAAAACATCCATTCTTCATTATGAAAGTTCAATCTTTTCCATAAAGTATAATAAATTACTAACACACGTTTAAGGTATATATGATGGCAAAATGACGGATTAAAGGATACAAATAGCAATATTAAGTGATGACCTTTCTATAACTACAAGGTAACTTGCACACGTTAACAAAATTTTGTTCCAACCATGAAGGGTTAACAGGAAACCCTTTAAATACCTGGGAGAAGCCGGATCTGGTATACTTGATAAAGGCTTGTGTCCTTAAAGCCGAAACGCGTAGAAGATAACCAGCTCCAGCATTTACTCTGCAAATAACTGGCCAGTTATAGTTTTCTTTTGCTCCCAAAACCGTCCATCTGAAAGTGGAAATTCTTCAACTCACTGGACGATAGGAGCTTCGTGGCAGATCGCGGAAAAAGATTTCTTTCACCTTTTTACCGACACTAAGGAAGGTATGTGAGGATCGGACCCTTCGTTACACAGCTACTTCCGGTCCAGAGAAAAACGCTGCTACACACTATTATCGGCGTCGCTGCAAACAGAACTACTGTAGGATCGGGTAAGAAATTCTTTTCATTTGTATGTCTATGAAGATAATATAACATACACAAGATTGTAGAAAGAATTCTTGCCCCTTATGAAAAGTTTTCACGCAACACATATAAATATATGTCAAGAGATTTACCTTAAAATTGCAAGTGAGCCACTGTGAAACAACATTGGTTGCTCCGCTTCTAAAGGAATTGCACCTTAATAAGAATTTGCAACATTGTTACAGAAGAAGATTCATATATACCTTAATTGATACACACTATCAGAATTTTCGGATTACAAGTTTTTATGGCTATAGTGCAACAATAGCAACATTATAAACTTTTCCAGGAAATGATATATAACTCCTAGGATTGTTGTGAAGATTAAAAGATCCACGTGGGAACCTAGAGACTTTACATATACATCCAGGAACACAGTCTTATCCAAAGAAGTTGATTGCACACAAAGCTTCAAGTGTCAGTTTTTTATTACCCCTCCTTTTTTTGCTGCAGCAATTTTAGAACGTAAATTTTACACAGACATATTGTTTTTGCATATATTTTTTATTCTTTCATATATTTTTGACATTTTTCAAATATTTTTTCTTATTTTTTCTATTTTTTCTTACTTTTTTCTATTTTTTTAACTTTTTTCTATTGTTCATTTTTTCTGAACTATTTCGATTTTTTCCCCTTTTTTTGAGCCTTTTTAAGTGTCTATTGATATTATTATTATATTTTTCTGAAGTATATTGCGCTCACTGGATTTCCAACCAGCATCCAGTAAATATATATCCATACTATAGAATCCAGCCACCGAGTCACGTATCCAGCAACTATTGGGTTTCAACACATTTTTTATTATATTGAACACATTATATATTATCATTATTGTGTTTCAATATATTTATATTTATATTTATTTTCAATAAAATATTTTATTTATTCACTCTTCTAATACTTGTGTATGGTAAAATTATTTCCACAAAACACTTTTTTAATATTATTACGTTGATTCACATTATTTGATTGTATAATATTATCACTTTCTAACTTATTTTAAGACAGCTAGCCGTAGGCGCCACCTCTAACTCTTTTTGTCGTTCTGTCTAGCATCCAAGGTTGCAAATTTGTGAGATTTTTTGCAAACCTAGAGGTAGGCCAGTCTGTCCCACTAAACAGTTGATACACACCCCTTGTTTTTTGGATGTACTGGCTTAAGCAAGGGGACACGTCTGGCACTGCAGGATCTGAGTCCCTGGCGGGGTAGTGTGTTACTGATGGTAGCCTTTGTTACGTTGGTCCCAGCTCTCTGCAGGTCATTCACTAGGTCCCGCCGTGTGGTTCTGGGATGTTTGCTCACCGTTCTTGTGATCATTTTGACCCCACAGGGTGAGATCTTGCGTGGAGCCCCAGATCGAGGGAGATTATCAGTGGTCTTGTATGTCTTCGATTTTCTAATTATTGCTCCCAAAGTTGATATCTTCACACCAAGCTGCTTGCCTATTGCAGATTCAGTCTTCCCAGCCTGGTGCAGGTCTACAATTTTTTTTCTGGTGTCCTTCAACAGCTCTTTGGTCTTCACCATAGTGGAGTTTGGAGTGTGACTGTTTGAGGTTGTGGACAGGTGTCTTTTATACCGATAACAAGTTCAAACAGGTGCCATTAATAAAGGTAATGAGTGGAGGACAGAGGAGCCTCTTAAAGAAGAAGATACAGGTCTGTGAGAGCCAGAAATCTTGCTTGTTTGTAGGTGACCAAATACTTATTTTGCACCATAATATGCAAATAAATTATTTCCAAATCAGACAATGTGATTGTCTGGATTTGTTTCCACATTTTGTCTCTCATAGTTGAGGTATACCTATAATGAAAATGACAGGCCTCTCTCATCTTCTTAAGTGGGAGAACTTTCACAATTGGTGGCTGACTAAATACTTTTTTGCCCCACTGTATATCTGTTACATAACTATTTGTTTTAACTATTCATTTAGCTATTATTGTTGTATAAATTTGATTGTTTATACATGGATCCCTGTTTTTAACTTATTTGTGTACTCAATAAATTGTTTGATTGATCCAGACCCAGCCTTCGTATAGTTGGCGCTTTGGTATACCTTATTAGTTTCATCTTTCCATTTTGACAACTTAGGTGTCAACTTATCAAAGCCAGAGGTCTTATTTAGTAGGCGCTAGGTGTACTCCACTATCTATACATATATTATATAGATGGGTTTGATATTACCACTTTCATTGCATTAACTAGGATCGATAGTTAGATGATACAGTTAGACTGTTGCTGTATTGGTAACTCATTTATACTTTTTGCTCTACTAACTGATGCTGTTACCACTATTGGCTATCTGTTGATACTTCATATTTTATTTCATTTAAGATGAATTGCTTTGTTTCACAGATACAGTGGATAAGAAAAAAAAATGCACAAACACACAGAAAAAACCTTGGGGGTGCAGTATAAACCACCATGTGTTGATTGACTATGCTAGAAAAGATATCTCTAAAGGGACTACTACATACTTATTAATGCAAACAATGTTATTTTACTGCTATGCGGCTACCAGTCAATTGTTCATTAAACCACCACCAGATACGTTCATACACAAAAACAGAATATTAAGAAACAAACCTTTTGGTTTTCTTCAATCTCTCTTCTCATCTCATGGTTCAATGCAATTCTGGTCAGTGATCTTTTTGTTTAAAAAAAAAAAAGAAAAGAAAAAAACTTCAATTTTATTTCAGTCTCAATTTTAAATAATTTTCAAAAGTTAACATGAAAAAGCAACACCACAAATACTATTTCTGAATTAATTTAAGTTTTTTTTAACATATATTTAAAAAAAAAACACTTTTAGTTACATTTCACAAAGATGTGTATTTACTATTCACTGAGAAAACTGGTACTCAAGTTTAAGGGCTGTGTTTATTTATAAAACCAGATTTATAGTAACCAATAAACCATTTTGATCTACTGAACTTTGAAGTAAATATAAAGACCTCCCTGAACATGACAGTGTGGGCATCTAAACACACATATAAATCCCCTTACTTCCATAGTCACATCATTCATAACCAAGAAGAAAATATATTTGAAGAGCAGGAAAGGGGGTTGGTACTCAAGTGACTCTTGGGTGTAGGCAAAAAATAAAAATATTATTCCAAGCAGTAGGGCCTTGACATGTGAGTTTGAAGAAATGTATTTATTGGTAAGTATACATATGGTTCTATCTACATATTCTTACAGCCACTTGTAAAACCATATCAGTACTGGTGGGTTAGTACCAAAGCTGGGCTATTTGACAACAAATTGCATGCTCTATTTGAACCATGTAAGTTTAAGTCTGACATTCGTGCACCTTTAACTCCTACAAGCAGAATGTGGAATTAAGATGGCAGTGTCTGCGATAAATAAATATAAACGTAATTTTTTATGATATTCTGGTACTATCCATTTACAAAAACATAATTTATGTAAGAACTTACCTGATAAATTAATTTCTTTCATATTAGCAAGAGTCCATGAGCTAGTGACGTATGGGATATACATTCCTACCAGGAGGGGCAAAGTTTCCCAAACCTCAAAATGCCTATAAATACACCCCTCACCACACCCACAAATCAGTTTAACGAATAGCCAAGAAGTGGGGTGATAAGAAAAAAGTGCGAAGCATAAATAAGGAATTGGAATAATTGTGCTTTATACAAAAAAATCATAACCACCACAAAAAAAGGGTGGGCCTCATGGACTCTTGCTTATATGAAAGAAATTAATTTATCAGGTAAGTTCTTACATAAATTATGTTTTCTTTCATGTAATTAGCAAGTGTCCATGAGCTAGTGACGTATGGGATAATGACTACCCAAGATGTGGATCTTCCACGCAAGAGTCACTAGAGAGGGAGGGATAAAATAAAGACAGCCAATTCCGCTGAAAATAATCCACACCCAAAACAAAGTTTAAAACTTATAATGAAAAAAACTGAAATCATAAGCAGAAGAATCAAACTGAAACAGCTGCCTGAAGTACTTTTCTACCAAAAACTGCTTCAGAAGAAGAAAACACATCAAAATGGTAGAATTTAGTAAAAGTATGCAAAGAAGACCAAGTTGCTGCTTTGCAAATCTGATCAACCGAAGCTTCATTCCTAAACGCCCAGGAAGTAGAAACTGACCTAGTAGAATGAGCTGTAATCCTTTGAGGCGGAGTTTTACCCGACTCGACATAAGCATGATGAATTAAAGATTTCAACCAAGATGCCAAAGAAATGGCAGAAGCCTTCTGACCTTTCCTAGAACTGGAAAAGATAACAAAATAGACTAGAAGTCTTTCGGAAATTCTTAGTAGCTTCAACATAATATTTCAAAGCTCTAACTACATCCAAAGAATGCAATGATTTCTCCTTAGAATTCTTAGGATTAGGACATAATGAAGGAACCACAATTTCTCTACTAATGTTGTTAGAATTCACAACCTTAGGTAAAAATTGAAAAGAAGTTCGCAACACCGCCTTATCCTGATGAAAAATCAGAAAAGGAGACTCACAAGAAAGAGCAGATAATTCAGAAACTCTTCTGGCAGAAGAGATGGCCAAAAGGAACAAAACTTTCCAAGAAAGTAATTTAATGTCCAAAGAATGCATAGGTTCAAACGGAGGAGCTTGAAGAGCCCCCAGAACCAAATTCAAACTCCAAGGAGGAGAAATTGACTTAATGACAGGTTTTATACGAACCAAAGCTTGTACAAAACAATGAATATCAGGAAGATTAGCTATCTTTCTGTGAAAAAGAACAGAAAGAGCAGAGATTTGTCCTTTCAAGGAACTTGCAGACAAACCTTTATCCAAACCATCCTGAAGAAACTGTAAAATTCTCGGAATTCTAAAAGAATGCCAGGAAAAATGATGAGAAAGACACCAAGAAATATAAGTCTTCCAGACTCTATATCTCCCTAGATACAGATTTACGAGCCTGTAACATAGTATTAATCACAGAGTCAGAGAAACCTCTTTGACTAAGAATCAAGCGTTCAATCTCCATACCTTTAAATTTAAGGATTTGAGATCCTGATGGAAAAAAGGACCTTGTGACAGAAGGTCTGGTCTTAACGGAAGAGTCCACGGTTGGCAAGAGGCCATCCGGACAAGATCCGCATACCAAAACCTGTGAGGCCATGCTGGAGCCACCAGCAGAACAAATGAGCATTCCTTCAGAATCTTGGAGATTACTCTTGGAAGAAGAACTAGAGGCGGAAAGATATAGGCAGGATGATACTTCCAAGGAAGTGACAACGCATCCACTGCTTCCGCTAGAGGATCCCTGGATCTGGACAGATACCTGGGAAGTTTCTTGTTTAGATGAGAAGCCATCAGATCTATTTCTGGAAGACCCCACATTTGAACAATCTGAAGAAATACCTCTGGGTGAAGAGACCATTCGCCCAGGATGTAACGTTTGGCGACTGAGATAATCCGCTTCCCAATTGTCTATACCTGGGATATGAACCGCAGAAACTAGACAGGAGCTGGATTCCGCCCATACCAGAATTCGAGATACTTATTTCATAGCCAGAGGACTGTGAGTCCCTCCTTGATGATTGATGTATGCCACAGTTGTGACATTGTCTGTCTGAAAACAAATGAACGATTGTCTCTTTAGAAGAGGCCAAGACTGAAGAGCTCTGAAAATTGCACGGAGTTCCAAAATATTGATCGGTAATCTCACCTCCTGAGATTCCCAAACCCCTTGTGCTGTCAGAGACCCCCACACAGCTCCCCAACCTGTAAGACTTGCATCTGTTGAAATTACAGTCCAGGTCGGAAGAACAAAAGAAGCCCCCTGAACTAAACGATGGTGATCTGTCCACCACGTCAGAGAGTGTCGTACAATCGGTTTTAAATATATTAATTGAGATATCTTTGTGTAATCCCTGCACCACTGGTTCAGCATACAGAGCTGAAGAGGCCGCATGTGAAAACGAGCAAAGGGGATCGCGTCCGATGCAGCAGTCATAAGACCTAGAATTTCCATGCATAAGGCTACCGAAGGGAATGATTGTGACTGAAGGTTTCGACAAGCTGATATCAATTTTAGACGTCTCTTGTCTGTTAAAGATAGAGTCATGGACACTGAATCTATCTGGAAACCTAAAAAGGTTACCTGTGTCTGAGGAATCAATGAACTTTTTGGTAAATTGATCCTCCAACCATGATGTTCAAGAAACAACACAAGTCGATTCGTATGAGATTCTGCTAAATGTGAAGACTGATCAAGTACCAAGATATCGTCCAAATAAGGAAATACCACAATACCCTGTTCTCTGATTACAGACAGAAGGGCACCGAGAACCTTCGTAAAAATTCTTGGAGCTGTAGCTAGGCCAAACGGCAGAGCCACAAACTGGTAATGCTTGTCTAGGAAAGAGAATCTCAGAAACTGATCGTGATCTGGATGAATCGGAATATGCAGATATGCATCCTGTAAATCTATTGTAGACATATAATGCCCTTGCTGAACAAAAGGCAGGATAGTCCTTACAGTTACCATTTTGAATGTTGGTATCCTTACATAACGATTCAATATTTTTAGATCCAGAACTGGTCTGAAGGAATTCTCCTTCTTTGGTACAATGAAGAGATTTGAATAAAACCCCAGTCCCTGTTCCAGAACTGGAACTGGCATAATTACTCCAGCCAACTCTAGATCTGAAACACATTTCAGAAATGCTTGAGCCTTCGCTGGGTTTACTGGGACACGGGAAATAAAAAATCTCTTTGCAGGAGGCCTTATCTTGAAGCCAATTCTGTACCCTTCTGAAATAATGTTCTGAATCCAAAGATTGTGAACGGAATTGATCCAAATTTCTTTGAAAAAACGTAATCTGCCCCCTACCAGCTGAGCTGGAATGAGGGCCCCACCTTCATGTGGACTTAGGAGCTGGCTTTGATTTTCTAAAAGGCTTGGATTTATTCCAGACTGGAGATGGTTTCCAAACTGATACCGCTCCTGAGGATGAAGGATCAGGTTTTTGTTCCTTGTTGTGACGAAAGGAACGAAAACGATTATTAGACCTAAATTTACTTTAAGATTTTTTATCCTGTGGTAAAAAAGTTCCTTTCCCTCCAGTAACAGTTGAGATAATAGAATCCAACTGAGAACCAAACAATTTATTACCCTGGAAAGAAAGGGAAAGCAAAGTTGACTTAGAAGACATATCAGCATTCCAAGTTTTAAGCCATAAAGCTCTTCTAGCTAAAATAGCTAGAGACATATACCTGACAACAACTCTAATGATATCAAAGATGGCATCACAAATAAAATTATTAGCATGTTGAAGAAGAATAATAATGCTATGAGAATTATGATCTGTTACTTGTTGCGCTAAAGCTTCTAACCAAAAAGTTCAAGCTGCAGCAACATCCGCTAAAGATATAGCATGTCTAAGAAGATTACCTGAACACAAGTAAGCTTTTCTTAGAAAGAATTCAATTTTCCTATCTAAAGGATCCTTAAAGGAAGTACCATCTGCCGTAGGAATAGTAGTACGCTTAGCAAGAGTAGAGACAGCCCCATCAACCTTAGGGATTTTGTCCCAAAACTCTAATCTGTCAGATGGCACAGGATATAATTGCTTAAAACGTTTAGAAGGAGTAAATGAATTACCCAAATTATTCCATTCCCTGGAAATTACTTCAGAAATAGCACTAGGGACAGGAAAAACTTCTGGAATAACTACAGGAGATTTAAAAACCTTATCTAAACGTTTAGATTTAGTATCAAGAGGACCAGAATCCTCAATTTCTAATGCAATTAGGACTTCTTTAAGTAAAGAACGAATAAATTCCATTTTAAATAAATATGAAGATTTATCAGCATCAACCTCTGAGACAGAATCCTCTGAACCAGAAGAACCATTATCAGAATCAGAATGATGATGTTCATTTAAAAATTCATCTGAAAAATGAGAAGTTTTAAAAGATTTTTTACGTTTACTAGAAGAAGGAATAACAGACATAGCCTTCTTAATGGATTTAGAAACAAAATCTCTTATGTTATCAGGAACACTCTGAGTATTAGATGTTGACGGAACAGCAACAGGTAATGTAACAGTACTAAAGGAAATATTATCTGCATTAACAAGTTTGTCATGACAAACAGTACAAACAACAGCTGGAGGAACAGATACCATAAGTTTACAGCAGATACACTTAGCTTTGGTAGCTCCAGCACCAGGCAGCGATTTTCCAGAAGTATCTTCTGACTCAGTTTCAATGTGGGACATCTTGCAATATGTAATAGAAAAAACAACATATAAAGCAAAATAGATCAAATTCCTTAAATGACAGTTTCAGGAATGGGAAAAAATGCCAGTGAACAAGCTTCTAGCAACCAGAAGCAATAAATAATGAGACAAATAATGTGGAGACAATAGTGAAGCCCATATTTTTTAGCGCCAAAAATGACGCCCACATTATTTGGCGCCTAAATACTTTTGGCGCCAAAAATGACGCCACATCCGGAACGCCGACACTTTTGGCGCAAAAGAACGTCAAAAATGACGCAACGTCCGGCGACATGAATGACGCCAGAAACAGAAAAAAAAAAATTTGCGCCAAAAAAGTCTGCGCCAAGAATGACGCAATAAAATGAAGCATTTTCAGCCCCCGCGAGCCTAACAGCCCACAGGAAAAAAGTCAAATTTTAAGGTAAGAAAAAAATTGATTTTATTCATATGCATTATCCCAAATATGAAACTGACTGTCTGAAATAAGGAATGTTGAACATCCTGAGTCAAGGCAAATAAATGTTTGAATACATATATTTAGAACTTTATAAAAAAGTGCCCAACCATAGCTTAGAGTGTCACAGAAAATAAGACTTACTTACCCCAGGACACTCATCTACATGTTGTAGAAAGCCAAACCAGTACTGAAACGAAAATCAGCAGAGGTAATGGTATATAAATAAGAGTATATCGTCAATCTGAAAAGGGAGGTAAGAGATGAATCTCTACGACCGATAACAGAGAACCTATGAAATAGACCCCGTAGAAGGAGATCATTGAATTCAAATAGGCAATACTCTCCTCACATCCCTCTGACATTCACTGCACGCTGAGAGGAAAACCGGGCTCCAACCTGCTGCGGAGCGCATATCAACGTAGAATCTAGCACAAACTTACTTCACCACCTCCATAGGAGGCAAAGTTTGTAAAACTGATTTGTGGGTGTGGTGAGGGGTGTATTTATAGGCATTTTGAGGTTTGGGAAACTTTGCCCCTCCTGGTAGGAATGTATATCCCATACGTCACTAGCTCGTGGACTCTTGCTAATTACATGAAAGAAATAGCACAACATTTTGGGATAGATATTGCAAATATGTTGAAGATTTGTGTTTGGAAGTGTTTAGACAACCAGCTGGTGTCTTCTGCAGTTCCTACAGTGAATTTAGGATCACACCACATAATGTTAAGAACGGACCTCTATGCATTTGACTGATTTAGGGTAGAGAGATATTTAACAATTTCTATATGGCGTGGTGGACAGATCACCATCGTTTAGTTCAGGGGGCTTCTTTTGTTCTTCCGACCTGGACTGTAATCTCAACAGTTGCAAGTCTTACAGGTTGGGGAGCTGTGTGGGGGTCTCTGACGGCACAAGGGGTTTGGGAATCTCAGGAGGTGAGATTACCGATCAATATTTTGGAACTCCGTGCAATTTTCAGAGCTCTTCAGTCTTGGCCTCTTCTAAAGAGAGAATCGTTCATTTGTTTTCAGACAGACAATGTCACAACTGTGGCATACATCAATCATCAAGGAGGGACTCACAGCCCTCTGGCTATGAAAGAAGTATCTTGAATTCTGGTTTGGGCGGAATCCAGCTCCTGTCTAGTTTCTGCGGTTCATATCCCAGGTATAGACAATTGGGAAGCGGATTATCTCAGTCGCCAAATGTTGCATCTGGGCGAATGGTCTCTTCACCCAGAGGTATTTCTTCAGATTGTCCAAATGTGGGGACTTCCAGAAATAGATCTGATGGCTTCTAATCTAAAAAAGAAACTTCCCAGGTATCTGACCAGATCCAGGGATCCTCAAGCGGAAGCAGTGGATGCATTGCCACTTCCTTGGAAGTATCATCCTGCTTATATCTTTCCGCCTCTAGTTCTTCTTCCAAGAGTGATCTCCAAGATTCTGAAGGAATGCTCGTTTGTTCTGCTGGTAGCTCCAGCATGGCCTCACAGGTTTTGGTATGCGGATCTTGTCCGGATGGCCTCTTGCCAACCATGGACTCTTCCGTTAAGACCAGACCTTCTGTCGAAAGGTCCTTTTTTCCATCAGGATCTCAAATCCTTAAAGGGACATTATACACTCATTTTTTCTTTGCATAAATGTTTTGTAGATAATCTATTTATATAGCCCATAAAGTTGTTTTTTTTAATTAATGTATAGTTTTGCTTATTTTTAAATAACATTGCTCTGATTTTCAGACTCCTAACCAAGCCCCAAAGTTTTATGTGAATACGCTCGACTACCTACTCCAGCTTGCTCCTGTTTGTGTAAAGGGTCTTTTCATATGCAAAAGAAGGGGGAGGGGGGGGGAGTGTCTTATTTGCCACTTGCAGTGGGCTTTCCAGCTACTTTTTCAACAGAGCCAAAGTGACAGCTTCTAAGTAAGTTTTTAAACAGTTTTATACTGGATTTTTATATCAGTATCTGTGCATATTATTCTTTATAGTAGTGTCTATTACATGCAGTTATATGAAAATGAGTGTATACTGTCCCTTTAAATTTAAAGGTATGGAGATTGAACGCTTGATTCTTAGTCAAAGAGGTTTCTCTGACTCTGTGATTAATACTATCTTACAGGCTTGTAAATCTGTATCTAGGGAGATATATTATAGAGTCTGGAAGACTTATATTTCTTGGTGTCTTTCTCATCATTTTTCCTGGCATTCTTTTAGAATTCTGAGAATTTTACAGTTTCTTCAGGATGGTTTGGAGAAAGGTTTGTCTGCAAGTTCCTTGAAAGGACAAATCTCTGCTCTTTCTGTTCTTTTTCACAGAAAGATTGCTAATCTTCCTGATATTCATTGTTTTGTACAAGCTTTGGTTCGTATAAAACCTGTCATTAAGTCAATTTCTCCTCCTTGGAGTTTGAATTTGGTTCTGGGGGCTCTTCAAGCTCCTCCATTTGAACCTATGCATTCGTTGGACATTAAATTACTTTCTTGGAAAGTTTTGTGCCTTTTGGGCATCTCTTCTGCCAGACGAGTTTCTGAATTATCTGCTCTTTCTTGTGAGTCTCCTTTTCTGATTTTTCATCAGGATAAGGCGGTGTTGCGAACTTCTTTTCAATTTTTACCTAAGGTTGTGAATTCTAACAACATTAGTAGAGAAATTGTGGTTCCTTCATTATGTCCTAATCCTAAGAATTCTAAGGAGAAATCATTGCATTCTTTGGATGTAGTTAGAGCTTTGAAATATTATGTTGAAGCTACTAAGAATTTCCGAAAGACTTCTAGTCTATTTGTTATCTTTTCCGGTTCTAGGAAAGGTCAGAAGGCCTCTGCCATTTCTTTGGCATCTTGGTTGAAATCTTTAATTCATCATGCTTATGTCGAGTCGGGTAAAACTCCGCCTCAAAGGATTACAGCTCATTCTACTAGGTCAGTTTCTACTTCCTGGGCGTTTAGGAATGAAGCTTCGGTTGATCAGATTTGCAAAGCAGCAACTTGGTCTTCTTTGCATACTTTTACTAAATTCTACCATTTTGATGTGTTTTCTTCTTCTGAAGCTGTTTTTGGTAGAAAAGTACTTCAGGCAGCTGTTTCAGTTTGAATCTTCTGCTTATATTTTCATTTTTTTTTTCATTATCAATTTAAACTTTATTTTGGGTGTGGATTATTTTTCAGCGGAATTGGCTGTCTTTATTTTATCCCTCCCTCTCTAGTGACTCTTGCGTGGAAAGATCCACATCTTGGGTAGTCATTATCCCATACATCACTAGTTCATGGACTCTTGCTAATTACATGAAAGAAAACATAATTTATGTAAGAACTTACCTGATAAATTCATTTCTTTCATATTAGCAAGAGTCCATGAGGCCCACCCTTTTTTGTGGTGGTTATGATTTTTTTGTATAAAGCACAATAATTCCAATTCCTTATTATTTATGCTTTCGCACTTTTTTCTTATCACCCCACTTCTTGGCTATTCGTCAAACTGATTTATGGGTGTGGTGAGGGGTGTATTTGTAGGCATTTTGAGGTTTGGGAAACTTTGCCCCTCCTGGTAGGAATGTATATCCCATACGTCACTAGCTCATGGACTCTTGCTAATTACATGAAAGAAATAGCACAACATTTTGGGATAGATATTGCAAATATGTTGAAGATTTGTGTTTGGAAGTGTTTAGACAACCAGCTGGTGTCTTCTGCAGTTCCTACAGTGAATTTAGGATCACACCACATAATGGTAAGAACGGACCTCTATGCATTTGACTGATTTAGGGTAGAGAGATATTAAACAATTTCTATATGGCATATATGTATAGTGTTCAGTGGGTCCTTTTCATAACCATAAGCATTTAATAACTCAATATTTATCAAATAAAGGTTGATGGTGCCAATATATATTTAGGTGCTTGAGGTCATAAAACATTTACAATTATGCAGTAAGAGAACTGGTGTAAAGCAAAACCAAAATACTTGAAAGAATGACCATGCCACACTCAGTTAATGTAAACATTGGAATTTGTTGTAACATTCCTTCGCCTCAAAATAGAAAATAGCAAAAGCATGTGTTTAACAAAGAATGAGCATATATATATATATATATATATATATATATATATATATATATATATATATATATATATATATATACACACACACACACACACACAAACACCTGGATATATATATATATATATATATATATATATATATATATTATATATATATATATATAAAACATAATTTATGTAAGAACTTACCTGATAAATTAATTTCTTTCATATTAGCAAGAGTCCATGAGCTAGTGACGTATGGGATATACATTCCTACCAGGAGGGGCAAAGTTTCCCAAACCTCTAAATGCCTATAAATACACCCCTCACCACACCCACAATTCAGTTTAACGAATAGCCAAGAAGTGGGGTGATAAGAAAGGAGCGAAAGCATCAAAATAAGGAATTGGAATAATTGTGCTTTATACAAAAAAATCATAACCACCACAAAAAAGGGTGGGCCTCATGGACTCTTGCTAATATGAAAGAAATGAATTTATCAGGTAACTTCTTACATAAATTAAATTTTCTTTCATGTAATTAAAAAGAGTCCATGAGCTAGTGACGTATGGGATAATAAATACCCAAGATGTGGAACTTCCACTCAAGAGTCACTAGAGAGGGAGGGATAAAATAAAGACAGCCAATTCCGCTGAAAAATAATAATCCACAACCCAAAACAAAAGTTTTAATCTCAATAATGAAAAAAACTGAAATTATAAGCAGAAGAATCAAACTGAAACAGCTGCCTGAAGTACTTTTCTACCAAAAACTGCTTCAGAAGAAGAAAACAAATCAAAATGGTAGAATTTAGTAAAAGTATGCAAATAAGACAAAGTTGCTGCTTTGCAAATCTGATCAACAGAAGCTTCATTCCTAAACGCCCAGGAAGTAGAAACTGACCTAGTAGAATGAGCCGTAATTCTTTGAGGCGGGGATTTACCCGACTCTACATAAGCATGATGAATCAAAGACTTTAACTAAGACGCCAAAGAAATGTCGGAGGCCTTCTGACCTTTTCTGGACCCAGAAAAGATAACAAATAGACTAGAAGTCTTTCTAAAATCTTTAGTAGCTTCAACATAATATTTCAAAGCTCTTACTACATCCAAAGAATGTAAAGATCTCTCCTTTGAATTCTTAGGATTAGGACACAATGAAGGAACAACAATTTCTCTACTAATGTTGTTAGAATTCACAACCTTAGGTAAAAATGTAAATGAAGTCCGCAACACCGCCTTATCCTGATGAAAAATCAGAAAAGGAGATTCACAAGAAAGAGCAGATAACTCAGAAACTCTTCTAGCAGAAGAGATGGCCAAAAGGAACAGAACTTTCCAAGAAAGTAATTTAATGTCCAGAGAATGCATAGGTTCAAACGGAGGAGCTTGTAAAGCCCTCAGAACCAAATTAAGACTCCAAGGAGGAGAGATTGACTTAATGACAGGCTTGATACGAACCAAAGCCTGTACAAAACAATGAATATCAAGAAGATTAGCAATCTTTCTGTGAAAAAGAACAGAAAGAGCAGAGATTTGTCCTTTCAAGGAACTTGCAGACAAACCTTTATCCAAACCATCCTGAAGAAACTGTAAAATTCTAGGAATTCTAAAAGAATGCCAGGAGAATTTTTGAGAAGAACACCAAGAAATGTAAGTCTTCCAGACTCGATAATAAATCCTCCTAGACACAGATTTACGAGCCTGTAACATAGTATTAATTACTGAGTCAGAGAATCCTCTGACTAAGAATCAAGCGTTCAATTTCCATACCTTCAAATTTAATGATTTGAGATCCTGATGGAAAAAAGGGCCTTGAGATAGAAGGTCTGGTCTTAACGGAAGAGTCCAAGGTTGGCAACTGGCCATCCGAATGAGATCCGCATACCAAAAAATGTGAGGCCATGCTGGAGCCACCAGCAGTACAAACGAACGTTCCATTAGAATTTTGGAAATCACTTTTGGAATTAGAACTAGAGGAGGAAAGATATAGGCAGGATGATAATTCCAAGGAAGCGACAACGTGTCCACTGCCTCCACCTGAGGATCCCTGGATCTGGACAGATACCTGGGAAGTTTCTTGTTTAGATGAAAGGCCATCAGATCTATTTCTGGAAGTCCCCAGATTTGAACAATCTGAAGAAATACCTCTGGGTGAAGGGACCATTCGCCCGGATGTAACGTCTGGCGACTGAGATAATCCGCTTCCCAATTGTCTACACCTGGGATATGAACCACAGAGATTAGACAGGAGCTGGATTCCGCCCATACAAGTATCCGAGATACTTCTTTCATAGCCTGAGGACTGTGAGTCCCACCCTGATGATTGCCATATGCCACGGTTGTGACATTGTCTGTCTGAAAACAAATAAACAATTCTCTCTTCAGAAGAGGCCAGAACAGAAGAGCTCTGAAAATCGCATGGAGTTCAAAAATGTTGATTGGTAATCTCGCTTCCTGAGATTCCCAAACCCCCTGCGCTGTCAGAGATCCCGAAACAGCTCCCCAACCTGACAGACTCGCATCTGTTGAGATCACAGTCCAGGTTGGACGAACAAAAACAGAATTTATGCTTACCTGATAAATTACTTTCTCCAACGGTGTGTCCGGTCCACGGCGTCATCCTTACTTGTGGGATATTCTCTTCCCCAACAGGAAATGGCAAAGAGCCCAGCAAAGCTGGTCACATGATCCCTCCTAGGCTCCGCCTACCCCAGTCATTCGACCGACGTACAGGAGGAAATATGCATAGGAGAAACCATATGATACCGTGGTGACTGTAAGAGAAAATAATTCATCAGACCTGATTAAAAAAACCAGGGCGGGCCGTGGACCGGACACACCGTTGGAGAAAGTAATTTATCAGGTAAGCATAAATTCTGTTTTCTCCAACATAGGTGTGTCCGGTCCACGGCATCATCCTTACTTGTGGGAACCAATACCAAAGCTTTAGGACACGGATGAAGGGAGGGAGCAAATCAGGTCACCTAAATGGAAGGCACCACGGCTTGCAAAACCTTTCTCCCAAAAATAGCCTCTGAAGAAGCAAAAGTATCAAATTTGTAAAATTTGGCAAAAGTGTGCAGTGAAGACCAAGTCGCTGCCTTACATATCTGGTCAACAGAAGCCTCGTTCTTGAAGGCCCATGTGGAAGCCACAGCCCTAGTGGAATGAGCTGGGATTCTTTCAAGAGGCTGCCGTCCGGCAGTCTCATAAGCCAATCGGATAATGCTTTTAAGCCAAAAAGAAAGAGAGGTAGAAGTTGCTTTTTGACCTCTCCTTTTACCAGAATAAACAACAAACAAAGAAGATGTTTGTCTGAAATCTTTAGTGGCCTCTAAATAGAATTTTAGAGCACGGACTACGTCCAAATTGTGTAACAAACGTTCCTTCTTTGAAACTGAATTCGGACACAAAGAAGGTACAACTATCTCCTGGTTAATATTCTTGTTGGAAACAACTTTCGGAAGAAAACCAGGCTTAGTACGCAAAACCACCTTATCTGCATGGAACACCAGATAGGGCGGAGAACACTGCAGAGCAGATAACTCTGAAACTCTTCTAGCAGAAGAAATTGCAACCAAAAACAAAACTTTCCAAGATAATAACTTAATATCTACGGAATGTAAGGGTTCAAACGGAACCCCTTGAAGAACTGAAAGAACTAGATTAAGACTCCAGGGAGGAGTCAAAGGTCTGTAAACAGGCTTGATTCTAACCAGAGCCTGAACAAACGCTTGAACGTCTGGCACAGCTGCCAGCCTTTTGTGAAGTAAAACAGATAACGCAGAGATCTGTCCCTTCAGAGAACTTGCAGATAATCCTTTCTCCAAACCTTCTTGTAGAAAGGATAGAATCTTAGGAATTTTTATCTTGTTCCATGGGAATCGTTTAGATTCACACCAACAGATATATTTTTTCCATATCTTATGGTAAATTTTTCTAGTTACAGGCTTTCTAGCCTGAATCAGAGTATCTATTACAGAATCTGAAAACCCACGCTTTGATAAAATCAAGCGTTCAATCTCCGAGCAGTCAGTTGGAGGGAAACCAGATTCGGATGTTCGAATGGACCTTGAACAAGAAGGTCCTGTCTCAAAGGTAGCTTCCATGGTGGAGCCGATGACATATTCACCAGGTCTGCATACCAAGTCCTGCGTGGCCACGCAGGAGCTATCAAGATCACCGAAGCCCTCTCCTGGTTGATCCTGGCTACCAGCCTGGGAATGAGAGGAAACGGTGGGAATACATAAGCTAGGTTGAAGGTCCAAGGTGCTACTAGTGCATCTACTAGAGTCGCCTTGGGATCCCTGGATCTGGACCCGTAACAAGGAACCTTGAAGTTCTGACGAGAGGCCATCAGATCCATGTCTGGAATGCCCCATAATTGAGTTATTTGGGCAAAGATTTCCGGGTGGAGTTCCCACTCCCCCGGATGGAATGTCTGACGACTCAGAAAATCCGCTTCCCAATTTTCCACTCCTGGGATGTGGATTGCAGACAAATGGCAGGAGTGATCCTCCGCCCATTGAATTATCTTGGTCACTTCCTCCATCGCCAGGGAACTCCTTGTTCCCCCCTGATGGTTGATATATGCAACTGTCGTCATGTTGTCTGATTGAAACCTTATGAATTTGGCCTTTGCTAGATGAGGCCAAGCTTTGAGAGCATTGAATATCGTTCTCAGTTCCAGAATGTTTATCGGGAGAAGAGATTCTTCCCGAGACCATAGACCCTGAGCTTTCAGGGGTTCCCAGACCGCGCCCCAGCCCACCAGACTGGCGTCGGTCGTGACAATGACCCACTCTGGTCTGCGGAAGCTCATTCCCTGTGACAGGTTGTCCAGGATCAGCCACCAACGGAGTGAATCTCTGGTCCTTTGATCTACTTGAATCGTCGGAGACAAGTCTGTATAATCCCCATTCCACTGCCTGAGCATGCACAGTTGTAATGGTCTTAGATGAATTCGTGCAAAAGGAACTATGTCCATTGCTGTAACCATCAATCCTATTACTTCCATGCACTGCGCTATGGAAGGACGAAGAACAGAATGAAGAACTTGACAAGAGCTTAGAAGTTTTGATTTTCTGACCTCTGTCAGAAAAATCCTCATTTCTAAGGAGTCTATTATTGTTCCCAAGAAGGGAACTCTTGTTGACGGGGAAAGAGAACTTTTTTCTATGTTCACTTTCCATCCGTGAGATCTGAGAAAGGCTAGGACGATGTCCGTATGAGCCTTTGCTTTTGACAGAGACGACGCTTGAATCAGGATGTCGTCCAAGTACGGTACTACTGCAATGCCCCTTGGTCTTAGAACCGCTAGAAGGGACCCTAGTACCTTTGTGAAAATTCTCGGAGCAGTGGCTAATCCGAATGGAAGTGCCACAAACTGGTAATGCTTGTCCAGAAAAGCAAACCTTAGGAACTGATGATGTTCCTTGTGGATAGGAATATGTAGGTACGCATCCTTTAAATCCACCGTGGTCATAAATTGACCTTCCTGGATGGTAGGAAGGATCGTTCGAATGGTTTCCATTTTGAACAATGGAACCCTGAGAAATTTGTTTAGGATCTTGAGATCTAAAATTGGTCTGAATGTTCCCTCTTTTTTGGGAACTATGAACAGGTTGGAGTAAAACCCCATCCCTTGTTCTCCTATTGGAACTGGATGAATTACTCCCATCTTTAACAGGTCTTCTACACAATGTAAGAATGCCTGTCTTTTTATTTGGTTTGAAGATAATTGAGACCTGTGGAACCTTCCCCTTGGGGGTAGTTCCTTGAATTCCAGGAGATAACCTTGAGAAACTATTTCTAGTGCCCAAGGATCCTGAACATCTCTTGCCCAGGCCTGAGCAAAGAGAGAAAGTCTGCCCCCCACCAGATCCGGTCCCGGATCGGGGGCCATCCCTTCATGCTGTTTTGGTAGCAGTGGCAGGCTTCTTGGCCTGCTTACCCTTGTTCCAGCCTTGCATCGGTCTCCAGGCTGGTTTGGGTTGAGAAGTATTACCCTCTTGCTTAGAGGATGTAGAAGTAGAGGCTGGTCCGTTTCTGCGAAAGGGACGAAAATTAGGCTTATTTCTAGCCTTAAAAGACCTATCCTGAGGAAGGGCGTGGCCCTTTCCCCCGGTGATGTCTGAAATAATCTCTTTCAAATCAGGACCAAACAGTGTTTTGCCCTTGAAAGGGATGTTAAGCAATTTTGTCTTGGAAGACACATCCGCTGACCAAGACTTTAGCCAGAGCGCTCTGCGCGCCACGATAGCAAACCCTGAATTTTTCGCCGCTAATCTAGCTAATTGCAAAGCGGCATCTAGAATAAAAGAGTTAGCCAATTTAAATGCTTGAACTCTGTCCATAACCTCCTCATACGAAGATTCTTTATTGAGCGACTTTTCTAGTTCTTCGAACCAGAAACACGCTGCCGTAGTGACAGGAACAATGCATGAAATTGGTTGTAGAAGGTAACCTTGCTGAACAAACATCTTTTTAAGCAAACCCTCTAATTTTTTATCCATAGGATCTTTGAAAGCACAACTATCTTCGATAGGAATAGTAGTGCGTTTGTTTAGAGTAGAAACCGCCCCCTCGACCTTGGGGACTGTCTGCCATAAGTCCTTTCTGGGGTCGACTATAGGAAATAATTTCTTAAATATAGGGGGAGGAACAAAAGGTATGCCGGGCCTTTCCCATTCCTTATTTACTATGTCCGCCACCCGCTTGGGTATAGGAAAAGCATCGGGGGGCACCGGAACCTCTAGGAACTTGTCCATCTTACATAATTTCTCTGGAATGACCAAATTGTCACAATCATCCAGAGTAGATAATACCTCCTTAAGCAGTGCGCGGAGATGTTCTAATTTAAATTTAAATGTTACAACATCAGGTTCAGCTTGTTGAGAAATTTTTCCTGAATCTGAAATTTCTCCCTCAGACAAAACCTCCCTCCTGGCCCCTTCAGATTGGTGTGAGGGTATGTCAGAAACGTTATCATCAGCGTCCTCTTGCTCTTCAGTGTTTAAAACAGAGCAATCGTGCTTTCTTTGATAAGTAGGCATTTTAGATAAAATATTTGCAATAGAATTATCCATAACAGCCGTTAATTGTTGCATAGTAATAAGTATTGGCGCACTAGATGTACTAGGGGCCTCTTGTGTGGGCAAAACTGGTGTAGACACAGAAGGGGGTGATGCAG
The DNA here is from genome assembly GCF_027579735.1 of Bombina bombina. Taxonomy (NCBI): domain Eukaryota; kingdom Metazoa; phylum Chordata; class Amphibia; order Anura; family Bombinatoridae; genus Bombina; species Bombina bombina. Next base: position 862,293,630 of record NC_069501.1, on the reverse strand, counting down.
TACCATGCTTACTCCCCTCATCTGAAGAATCATCTTGGGCACTATTATTATCTGTGGCATCATTGTCCCTACTTTGTTTGGACACTATGTCACAATTATCACATATATTTAAATGGGGAGACACATTGGCTTTCATACATATAGAACATCGCTTATCTGATGGTTCAGACATGTTAAACAGGCTTAAACTTGTCAACAAAGCACAAAAAACGTTTTAAAATAAAACCGTTACTGTCACTTTAAATTTTAAACAGAACACACTTTATTACTGAATATGCGAAAAAGCATGAAGCAATTGTTCAAAATTCACCAAAATTTCACCACAGTGTCTTAAAGCCTTAAAAGTATTGCACACCAAATTTGAAAGCTTTAACCCTTAAAATAACGGAACCGGAGCCGTTTTTACATTTAACCCCTATACAGTCCCAGGTATCTGCTTTGCTGAGACCCAACCAAGCCCAGAGGGGAATACGATACCAAATGACGCCTTCTATAAGCTTTTTCAGTGGTTCTTAGCTCCTCACACATGCATCTGCATGCCTTGCCTTCCAAAAACAACTGCGCATTAGTGGCGCGAAAATGAGGCTCTGCCTATGACTAGAGAAGGCCCCCATCTGAAAAAGGTGTCCATACAGTGCCTGCCGTTTTTTAACAACAATCCCCAAGATTATAATAACTATAAAGAGTTATAATCTGTCAAATATGCTTAGCAAAGTAATCGTTTTAGCCCAGAAAAATGTTTACCAGTTTTTTAAGCCCTTATAAAGCCTTTTATTCTTTTACTTAATCTAAGAAAATGGCTTACCGGTCCCCATAGGGAAAATGACAGCCTTCCAGCATTACAAAGTCTTGTTAGAAATGTGGCCAGTCATACCTCAGGCAGAAAAGTCTGCCAACTGCTTCCCCCAACTGAAGTTACTTCATCTCAACAGTCCTGTGTGGAAACAGCAATCGATTTTAGTAACGTTTGCTAAAATCATCTTCCTCTTACAAACAGAAATCTTCTTCTCTTTTCTGTTTCAGAGTAAATAGTACATACCAGCACTATTTTAAAATAACAAACACTTGATTGAAGAATAAAAACTACATTTAAACACCAAAAAACTCTTAGCCATCTCCGTGGAGATGTTGCCTGTGCAACGGCAAAGAGAATGACTGGGGTGGGCGGAGCCTAGGAGGGATCATGTGACCAGCTTTGCTGGGCTCTTTGCCATTTCCTGTTGGGGAAGAGAATATCCCACAAGTAAGGATGACGCCGTGGACCGGACACACCTATGTTGGAGAAAGAAGCCCCTTGGACTAAACGATGGTGATCTATCCACCACATCAGAGAGTGTCGTACATTGGGATTTAAAGATATTAATTGTGATATCTTTGTATAATCCCTGCACCATTGGTTCAGCATACAAAGCTGAAGAGGTTGCAATTTCAAAACGAGCAAAGGGGATCGCGTCCGATGCAGCAGTCATGAGACCTAGCATAAAGCTACCGAAGGGAACGATTGAGACTGAAGGTTTCGACAGGCTGAAACCAATTTCCGACGTCTCTTTTCTGTTAGAGACAAGGTCATGGACACTGAATCTATTTGAAAACCCAAAAAGGTTACCTGAGTCTGAGGAATCAATGAACTCTTTGATAAATTGATCCTCCAACCATGTCTTTGAAAAAACGACACAAGTTGATTCGTATGAGATTCTGCAGAATGTGAAGACTAAGCAAGTACCAAGATATGTTCCAAATAAGGAAATACCGCAATACCCTGTTCTCTGATTACAGACAGAAGGGCACCGAGAACCTTTGAAAAGATCCTTGGAGCTGTTGCTAGGCCAAACGGAAGGGCCACAAACTGGTAATGCTTGTCTAGAAAAGAGAATCTCAGAAACTGAAAGTGATCTGGATGAATCGGAATATGAAGATATGCATCCTGTAAATCTATTGTGGACACATAATGCCCTTGCTGAACAAAAGGCAGAATAGTCCTTATAGTTACCATTTTGAATGTTGGTATCCTTACATAACGATTCAATATCTTTAGATCCAGAACTGGTCTGAAGGAATTCTCCTTCTTTGGTACAATGAATAGATTTGAGTAAAACCCCAGACCCTGTTCCAGAACTGGAACTGGCACAATTACTCCAGCCAACTCTAGATCTGAAACACATTTCAGAAATGCCTGAGCCTTCACTGGGTTTATTGGAATGCGAGAGAGAAAAAATCTCTTCGCAGGCGGCCTTACCTTGAAACCTATTCTGTACCCTTGTGAAACAATGTTCTGAATCCAAAGACTGTGAATCGAATTGATCCAAATGTCTTTGAAAAATCGTAACCTGCTGTGCTGGAATGAGGGCCGCACCTTCATGTGGACTTGGGAGCTGGTTTTGACTTTCTAAAAGGCTTGGATTTATTCCAGATTGGAGAAGGTTTCCAAACAGAAACCGTTCCTTTAGGGAAAGGGTCAGGCTTCTGTTCCTTATTCTGACGAAAGGAACGAAAACGATTAGCTGCCCTATATTTACCTTTAGATTTTTTGTCCTGAGGCAAAAAAGTTCCTTTCCCCCAGTAACAGTTGAAATAATAGAATCCAACTGGGAACCAAATAATGTATTACCTTGGAAAGAAAGAGAAAGCAAAGTTGACTTAGAAGACATATCTGCATTCCAAGTTTTAAGCCATAAAGCTCTTCTAGCTAAAATAGCTAAAGACATATACCTGACATCAACTCTAATGATATCAAAGATGGCATCACAAATAAAGTTATTAGCATGTTGAAGAAGTTTAACAATGCTATGAGTATTATGGTCTGATACTTGTTGTGCTAAAGCCTCCAAGCAAAAAGTGGAAGCGGCAGCAACATCAGCCAAAGAAATAGCAGGCCTAAGAAGATTACCTGAACATAAATAAGCTTTCCTTAGAAAGGATTCAATCTTCCTATCTAAAGGATCCTTAAAGGAAGTACTATCTACCATAGGAATAGTAGTACGTTTAACAAGAGTAGAGATAGCCCCATCAACTTTAGGGATTTTGTCCCAAAACTCTAATCTGTCAGATGGCACAGGATACAATTTCTTAAACATTTGAGAAGGAGTAAATGAAGTACCCAGATTATTCCATTCCCTAGAAATTACTTCAGAAATAGCATCAGGGACAGGAAAAACTTTTGGAATAACTATAGGAGGTTTAAAAACCGAATTTAAACGCCTAGTAGATTTAGTATCAAGAGGACTAGATTCCTCCATCTCTAATGCGATTAAAACTTCTTTAAGTAAAGAGTGAATAAATTCCATTTTAAATAAATAACAATTTATGTAAGAACTTACCTGATAAATTCATTTCTTTCATATTAGCAAGAGTCCATGAGCTAGTGACGTATGGGATATACATTCCTACCAGGAGGGGCAAAGTTTCCCAAACCTCAAAATGCCTATAAATACACCCCTCACCACACCCACAATTCAGTTTAACGAATAGCCAAGAAGTGGGGTGATAAAAAAGTGCGAAAGCATATAAAATAAGGAATTGGAATAATTGTGCTTTATACAAAATCATAACCACCACAAAAAAAGGGCGGGCCTCATGGACTCTTGCTAATATGAAAGAAATGAATTTATCAGGTAAGTTCTTACATAAATTATGTTTTCTTTCATGTAATTAGCAAGAGTCCATGAGCTAGTGACGTATGGGATAATGATTACCCAAGATGTGGATATTTCCACACAAGAGTCACTAGAGAGGGAGGGATAAAATAAAGACAGCCAATTCCTGCTGAAAATAATCCACACCCAAAAGAAAGTTTAATGAAAAACATAAGCAGAAGATTCAAACTGAAACCGCTGCCTGAAGTACTTTTCTACCAAAAACTGCTTCAGAAGAAGAAAATACATCAAAATGGTAGAATTTAGTAAAAGTATGCAAAGAGGACCAAGTTGCTGCTTTGCAAATCTGATCAACCGAAGCTTCATTCCTAAACGCCCAGGAAGTAGAAACTGACCTAGTAGAATGAGCTGTAATCCTCTGAGGCGGAGTTTTACCCGACTCAACATAGGCAAGATGAATTAAAGATTTCAACCAAGATGCCAAAGAAATGGCAGAAGCTTTCTGGCCTTTTCTAGCACCGGAAAAAATAAAAAATAGACTAGAAGTCTTTCGGAAAGACTTAGTAGCTTCAACATAATATTTCAAAGCTCTAACAACATCCAAAGAATGCAACGATTTCTCCTTAGAATTCTTAGGATTAGGACATAATGAAGGAACCACAATTTCTCTACTAATGTTGTTGGAATTCACAACTTTAGGTAAAAATTCAAAAGAAGTTCGCAACACCGCCTTATCCTGATGAAAAATCAGAAAAGGAGACTCACAAGAAAGAGCAGATAATTCAGAAACTTTTCTGGCAGAAGAGATGGCCAAAAGGAACAAAACTTTCCAAGAAAGTAATTTAATGTCCAATGAATGCATAGGTTCAAACGGAGGAGCTTGAAGAGCTCCCAGAACCAAATTCAAACTCCAAGGAGGAGAAATTGACTTAATGACAGGTTTTATACGAACCAAAGCTTGTACAAAACAATGAATATCAGGAAGATTAGCAATCTTTCTGTGAAAAAGAACAGAAAGAGCAGAGATTTGACCTTTCAAGGAACTTGCGGACAAACCCTTATCTAAACCATCCTGAAGAAACTGTAAAATTCTCGGAATTCTAAAAGAATGCCAAGAAAAATGATGAGAAAGACACCAAGAAATATAAGTCTTCCAGACTCTATAATATATCTCTCTAGATACAGATTTACGAGCCTGTAACATAGTATTAATCACAGAGTCAGAGAAACCTCTTTGACCAAGAATCAAGCGTTCAATCTCCATACCTTTAAATTTAAGGATTTCAGATCCTGATGGAAAAAAGGACCTTGAGACAGAAGGTCTGGTCTTAACGGAAGAGTCCACGGTTGGCAAGAGGCCATCCGGACAAGATCCGCATACCAAAACCTGTGAGGCCATGCCGGAGCTACCAGCAGAACAAACGAGCATTCCTTCAGAATCTTGGAGATTACTCTTGGAAGAAGAACTAGAGGCGGAAAGATATAAGCAGGATGATACTTCCAAGGAAGTGATAATGCATCCACTGCCTCCGCCTGAGGATCCCGGGATCTGGACAGATACCTGGGAAGTTTCTTGTTTAGATGAGACGCCATCAGATCTATTTCTGGAAGTTCCCACATTTGAACAATCTGAAGAAATACCTCTGGGTGAAGAGACCATTCGCCCGGATGCAACGTTTGGTGACTGAGATAATCCGCTTCCCAATTGTCTATACCTGGGATATGAACCGCAGAGATTAGACAGGAGCTGGATTCCGCCCAAACCAAAATTCGAGATACTTCTTTCATAGCCAGAGGACTGTGAGTCCCTCCTTGATGATTGATGTATGCCACAGTTGTGACATTGTCTGTTTGAAAACAAATGAACGATTCTCTCTTCAGAAGAGGCCAAAACTGAAGAGCTCTGAAAATTGCACGGAGTTCCAAAATATTGATCGGTAATCTCACCTCCTGAGATTCCCAAACTCCTTGTGCCGTCAGAGATCCCCACACAGCTCCCCAACCTGTGAGACTTGCATCTGTTGAAATTACAGTCCAGGTCGGAAGCACAAAAGAAGCCCCCTGAATTAAACGATGGTGATCTGTCCACCACGTCAGAGAGTGTCGAACAATCGGTTTTAAAGATATTAATTGAGATATCTTTGTGTAATCCTTGCACCATTGATTCAGCATACAGAGCTGAAGAGGTCGCATGTGAAAACGAGCAAAGGGGATCGCGTCCGATGCAGCAGTCATAAGACCTAGAATTTCCATGCATAAGGCTACCGAAGGGAATGATTGTGACTGAAGGTTTCGACAAGCTGAAATAAATTTTAGACGTCTCTTGTCTGTTAAAGACAGAGTCATGGACACTGAATCTATCTGGAAACCCAGAAAAGTTACCCTTGTCTGAGGAATCAATGAGCTTTTTGGTAAATTGATCCTCCAACCATGATCTTGAAGAAACAACACAAGTCGATTCGTATGAGATTCTGCTAAATGTAAAGACTGAGCAAGTACCAAGATATCGTCCAAATAAGGAAATACCACAATACCCTGTTCTCTGATTACAGACAGAAGGGCACCGAGAACCTTTGTAAAAATTCTTGGAGCTGTAGCTAGGCCAAACGGCAGAGCCACAAACTGGTAATGCTTGTCCAGAAAAGAGAATCTCAGGAACTGATAATGATCTGGATGAATCGGAATATGCAGATATGCATCCTGTAAATCTATTGTGGACATATAATGCCCTTGCTGAACAAAAGGCAAGATAGTCCTTACAGTTACCATCTTGAACGTTGGTATCCTTACATAACGATTCAATATTTTTAGATCCAGAACTGGTCTGAAGGAATTCTCCTTCTTTGGTACAATGAAGAGATTTGAATAAAACCCCATCCCCTGTTCCGGAACTGGAACTGGCATAATTACTCCAGCCAACTCTAGATCTGAAACACAATTCAGAAATGCTTGAGCTTTCACTGGATTTACTGGGACACGGGAAAGAAAAAATCTCTTTGCAGGAGGTCTCATCTTGAAACCAATTCTGTACCCTTCTGAAACAATGTTCTGAATCCAAAGATTGTGAACAGAATTGATCCAAATTTCTTTGAAAAAACGTAACCTGCCCCCTACCAGCTGAGCTGGAATGAGGGCCGCACCTTCATGTGGACTTAGAAGCAGGCTTTGCCTTTCTAGCAGGCTTGGATTTATTCCAGACCGGAGATGGTTTCCAAACTGAAACTGCTCCTGAGGATGAAGGATTAGGCTTTTGTTCTTTGTTGAAACGAAAGGAACGAAAACGATTATTAGCCCTGTTTTTACCCTTAGATTTTTTATCCTGTGGTAAAAAAGTTCCTTTCCCACCAGTAACAGTTGAGATAATAGAATCCAACTGAGAACCAAATAATTTGTTACCCTGGAAAGAAATGGAAATTAGAGTTGATTTAGAAGCCATATCAGCATTCCAAGTCTTAAGCCATAAAGCTCTTCTAGCTAAAATAGCTAGAGACATAAACCTGACATCAACTCTGATAATATCAAAAATGGCATCACAGATAAAATTATTAGCATGCTGAAGAAGAATAATAATATCATGAGAATCATGATCTGTTACTTGTTGCGCTAAAGTTTCCAACCAAAAAGTTGAAGCTGCAGCAACATCAGCCAATGATATAGCAGGTCTAAGAAGATTATCTGAACACAGATAAGCTTTTCTTAGAAAGGATTCAATTTTCCTATCTAAAGGATCCTTAAACGAAGTACCATCTGACGTAGGAATAGTAGTACGTTTAGCAAGGGTAGAAATAGCCCCATCAACTTTAGGGATTTTGTCCCAAAATTCTAATCTGTCAGACGGCACAGGATATAATTGCTTAAAACGTTTAGAAGGAGTAAATGAATTACCCAATTTATCCCATTCTTTGGAAATTACTGCAGAAATAGCATTAGGAACAGGAAAAACTTCTGGAATAACCACAGGAGATTTAAATACCTTATCTAAACGTTTAGAATTAGTATCTAGAAGACCAGAATCCTCTATTTCTAAAGCAATTAGTACTTCTTTAAGTAAAGAACGAATAAATTCCATTTTAAATAAATATGAAGATTTATCAGCATCAATCTCTGAGACAGAATCCTCTGAACCAGAAGAGTCATCAGAATCAGAATGATGATGTTCATTTAAAAATTCATCTGTAGGGAGAAAAGTTTTAAAAGATTTTTTACGTTTACTAGAAGGAGAAATAACAGACATAGCCTTCTTTATGGATTCAGAAACAAAATCTCTTATGTTATCAGGAACATTCTGCACCTTAGATGTTGAAGGAACTGCAACAGGCAATGGTACTTTACTAAAGGAAATATTATCTGCATTAACAAGTTTGTCATGACAATTAATACAAACAACAGCCGGAGGAATAGCTACCAAAAGTTTACAGCAGATACACTTAGCTTTGGTAGATCCAGCACTAGACAGCGATTTTCCTGTAGTATCTTCTGACTCAGATGCAACGTGAGACATCTTGCAATATGTAAGAGAAAAAAAAACATATAAAGCAAAATTGATCAAATTCCTTAAATGACAGTTTCAGGAATGGGAAAAAATGCCAAAGAACAAGCTTCTAGCAACCAGAAGCAATGAAAAAAATGAGACTGAAATAATGTGGAGACAAAAGCGACGCCCATATTTTTTAGCGCCAAATCAGACGCCCACATTATTTGGCGCCTAAATGCTTTTGGCGCCAAAAATGACGCCACATCCGGAACGCCGACATTTTTGGCGCAAAATAAAGTAAAAAAATGACGCAACTTCCGGCGACACGTATGACGCCGGAAACGGAAAAGAATTTTTTGCGCCAAAAAAGTCTGCGCCAAGAATGACGCAATAAAATGAAGCATTTTCAGCCCCCGCGAGCCTAACAGCCCACAGGGAAAAAAAGAGTCAAATTTTTAAAGGTAAGAAAAAAATGATTAATTCAAGTGCATTATCCCAAATATGAAACTGACTGTCTGAAAAATAAGGAATGTTGAACATTCTGAGTCAAGGCAAATAAATGTTTGAATACATATATTTAGAACTTTATAAACAAAGTGCCCAACCATAGCTTAGAGTGACACAGAAAATAAGATTTACTTACCCCAGGACACTCATCTACATGTTTGTAGAAAGCCAAACCAGTACTGAAACGAGAATCAGCAGAGGTAATGGTATATGTAAGAGTATATCGTCGATCTGAAAAGGGAGGTAAGAGATGAATCTCTACGACCGATAACAGAGAACCTATGAAATAGACCCCGTAGAAGGAGATCACTGCATTCAAATAGGCAATACTCTCCTCACATCCCTCTGACATTCACTGCACGCTGAGAGGAAAACCGGGCTCCAACTTGCTGCGGAGCGCATATCAACGTAGAATCTAGCACAAACTTACTTCACCACCTCCATCGGAGGCAAAGTTTGTAAAACTGAATTGTGGGTGTGGTGAGGGGTGTATTTATAGGCATTTTGAGGTTTGGGAAACTTTGCCCCTCCTGGTAGGAATGTATATCCCATACGTCACTAGCTCATGGACTCTTGCTAATTACATGAAAGAAATGAAGATTTATCAGTGTCAATATCTGAGACAGAATCCTCTGAACCAGAAAAATCCTCATCAGAAACAGACAAATCAGAATGATGACGGTCATTTAAAAATTCATCTGAAAAATGAGAAGTTTTAAAAGACCTTTTACGTTTACTGGAAGGAGGAATAACAGACATAGCCTTCCTAATAGATTTAGAAACAAATTCTTTTATATTAACAGGAACATCCTGAGTATTAGATGTTGAGGGAACAGCAACAGGTAATGGTATATTACTAATGGGAATACTATCTGCATTAGCAAGTTTATCATGACATTCATCACAAACAGATACCACAAGTTTACAACAAATGCACTTAACTTTGGTAGAACCAGCATCAGGCAGCATCTTTCCAGAAGTAGATTCTGATCCAGGGTCAATTTGAGACATCTTGCAATATGTAAAAGAAAAACAACATATAAAGCAATAATTTATCAAATTCCTTAAATTACAGTTTCAGGAATGGGAAAAAAATGCCAATGAAAAAGCCTCTAGCAACCAGAAGCAATGAAAAATGAGACTGAAATAATGTGAAAAAAAGGTGGAGACAAGAATGACACCCACATTTTTTAGCGCCAAAAAAGATGCCCACATTATCGGCACCTTAAATTTTTTGGTGCCAAGAATGACGCCACATCCGGTGACGCCGACATTTTTGGCGCAAAACGTCAAAAAATTACGTAATCACGAAAAAATTACAAAAAAAAAATTTGCGCCAAAAAAGTCCGCGCCAAGAATGACGCAATAAATTGAAGCATTTTCAGCCCCCGCGAGCCTAACAGACCACAGGGAAAAAAGTCAATTGAAACAATTTTTAAGGTAAGAAAAAAATTGATTATTCATATGCATTATCCCAAATAATGAAACTGACTGTCTGAAATAAGGAATATTGATCATCCTGAATCATGGCAAATATAAGTTTAACCCCTTAATGACCACAATGTACCCTGTATGTCCCTGGTCGTTAAGATTTTTTTCAGGACATAAAAGCACAAGTCTAGCAAGAACACACTATAAATGCACTCCCTCCAGCAGGCTTGGTGGAATATAGCAGTCTCAACGCTGGTGGCAAGACCAAACTATAAAACAATCAAGTCCCCAAAAAAGGCCAGTGACATACAGGGTACGTCGCTGGTCCTTAAGGGGTTAAAGACATATATTTAGAACTTTATATATAAAGTGCCCAACCATAGCTTAGAGTGTCACAAAAATAAGACTTACTTACCCCAGGACACTCATCTACATATAGTAGATAGCCAAACCAGTACTGAAACGAGAATCAGTAGAGGTAATGGTATATAAGAGTATATCGTTGATCTGAAAAGGGAGGTAAGAGATGAATCTCTACGACCTATAACAGAGAACCTATGAAATAGATCCCGTAGAAGGAGACCATTGAATTCAAATAGGCAATACTCTCTTCACATCCCTCTGACATTCACATCCCTCTGAGAGGAAAACCGGGCTCCAGCCTGCTGCGAAGCGCATATCAACATAGAATCTAGCACAAACTTACTTCACCACCTCCACGGGAGGCAACGTTTGTAAAACTGAATTGTGGGTGTGGTGAGGGGTGTATTTATAGGCATTTTGAGGTTTTGGAAACTTTGCCCCTCCTGGTAGGAATGCATATCCCATATGTCACTAGCTCATGGACTCTTGCTAATTACATGAAAGAAATATATATAATCCTCGTTGAAAGAAGGCACTCACTGGTCTTTAGCCAAAACAATTTTTGAATTCATCCAATAGATATCAAGTCAAGTTCATCCATAACGTTTCGGTGTCATTATAACACCTTTGTCAAATGATGTCAAAATATCCGTATCACAGAATAAACACCTTATATTCAAACATTTTAAAACAAACCGGCACAGCAATTCACATCCGTCCTCACCGACGTCATCACGCTCAAGTGTAGGTCTGTGTTATTAGAGCACTGTTGTGCTTTACAAGACCGCACTCGATTTTGAGATTTTGGTTGGATTGACACTCGCATATATGCACTTGTGACTTTGGGCTTACGCTATATGTTTTGTATTTTTGGTTACCATGGTAACCTACAGCCAATCGGCCCGTACTGATGCGTCGTGCTCATGATTTAGCGTGATGACATCGGTGAGGACGGATGTGAATTGCTGACCGGGCTAACACTGTAGGTTTTGTATGTTTGGTTACCATGGTAACCTGTAACCAATCAGCCCTCGCTGACGCATCTCGCTCACGCTTGAGCGTGAAGACGTCGGTGAGGACGGATGTGAATTGCTGAGCTGGCTTGTTTTAAAATGTTTGTATATAAGGTAGGTGTTCAATACATGTTAGCAATTTTTCTATTGGGGGACATGTTTATTCTGTGATACGGATATTTTGACATCATTTGACAAAGGTGTTATAATGACACCAAAACGTTATGGATGAACTGGGCTTGATATCTATTGGATAAATTCAAAAATTGTTTTGGCTAAAGACCAGTGAGTGCCTTCTTTCAACGAGGATTGCATGTGCTTTTTTGGAGTGCACCCTGGCGGATGTGGTATTGTAAGACTGTGCTTATCTCTTTTTGAAAGATTTATATACAGTATATATTATATATATATACATATATACATATATATATATATATATATATATATATATATATACATATATATATACATACATATATACATATATATATATACATATATATATATATATATATATATATATATATATACACATATATATATATACCAATTAGCACGTGTTCCAGCACTCCAGCGTCAACTAATAATGAAGCACCTGGGTGCAATCCTCAATGGATTGTAGATAAGAGCTAGGAAAGGGAGGGCACTCTCAGGATTTATATACATCAAAGTTAGTTTATTGTTTATAACAACAACGTTAGAAAGTCATAAGGATAGGTCGACGTTCATCTGTCTTGATGAAGGCTTCTATGTAAGCCGAAACGTCGACCTATCCTTATTACTTTCTAACGTTGTTGTTATAAACAAACTAACTTTGATGTATATAAATCCTGAGAGTGCCCTCCCTTTCCTAGCTCTTATATATATATATACAAACCTATCTGCAAATAAAGAAAGACCTCCATGCACCAGTGCAAAATAAAATCGTCCAAACTGTTCACAATTATCCAGGAGCAAAATAAACAGCAGATGAAAGGACTAGCTATGTCATTTAAGTAAAAGAAATGTGTTGCAAACGGATTTTCTTCCATCTGCTGTGGACTTTTGTCCAGGATAATTGTGGACAGTTTGGAAGATTTAATTTTGCACTGGCACATGGATGTTTTTATTATGTGTTGATGGGTTTATTTATATTGCATATATATACTGATGCTTTGTTAAACAAACTTTGAGGTTAAGGAATGTTACAATAAATTCCATTGTTAACTGAGGGTGGAATGGTCTTTCTTTTAGGTGTTTTGATTTTGCTTTACACCTGTTCTCTCTCTTTTCTGCATACACAGCTACTATTATACAGGTAGTCATGTTGCATTAGATTAATAATGTGCTTTAGTAACTTTTGATTGATTGTATAGTGTGGCTATAGTACCATGCTGTGTGGATGGTTGGCACAGAAAAGTGATACATGGTAAATATTTTGTGCATAATGACAACAAAAGAGTAATGCTGGAGCAATATTATGGTAACCTGTACATACTGTAGTTATGTCTGCTGGCTGCTTTTTTTTTTTTTCTTTTTTAATGGAATTATTTATTTTTACGATTTAAACAAAAAATAAATTGTAGGCTATATAAAAGGAAGAAGCAGTTGTAAGGATCATGAAAATGTTTTATTAGACAATACAACTGTTTCTTAAACAAATATTTAAAAATTCAAAACAAATAAAGACATAGATACATAAATAAAAAGGGCTTTTTTCAACATGGAACTAAAACATCTCAGGATATTTTAGATTGTATCAGCCACTTCTTATTGCAAAATAGACTATAATACAGTGCAAGTGTCTGTGGCACAGGGGTGGAAATGGTGTGGTCTGACACATGTGTTACAGACTCTTGAATCACCTGAGTAATACCAACAAAATAGTTGAAAGTCATTTAATGGTTGATCAGAAAATGTCAAAGTTAAAAACTGTTCCATACAGTCTGAATTGTTAGATCTATAATACAACAGGGATTTCCACAAAATGAGAAGAATACAAATTTTTCCCTTTGTTAGAAATAACTATATAATAACTTACAGAAGAGGATGTTGCTCTTTAAACCCAGAAGAATAAGAAGAATTAGCTATAGGGCTAAGTATCTCTGAATTGCCAGCCAACAGCAAATCAAATTTAATCAACCCATATAACTATGATAATTAAGATATGTTAAAGGAATGGTAAAATCAATGCTATTTGCGATGCAGCAATGCAAAATATATATAAATGCAAGTTCACACACTAGGTTTTTTTTATATATGCATCATCTTTAATTCACCTCTTCTATTCTTTCTCTGTTACAAGAGCCAACTTCGCCCCATGTTGGATTTAGTTTTCATCTCAGTGACATGTGCAGCAGTCCCACCTGCTGTATATGTCACTGCCTCTGAGCGCTCCCGATATGGCCATTAATGTCAATGAACAAAGTAAACATTGAGTTTACTTTGTTCACGGATAGCGCACAAGCATGCAGTTGAACTTATGTTCCCCCTATAGGTGTAGCCCGACAATTTTGATTAAGTTGTGTACGCATGCGCAAAAAAAATTGTGGACGCGCATTGTGTATAAATAACATCTTGTTATTTATAACCTGCGGATAAGGAATTTATTTTTTGCATGCACATATGTAACTGGAACGCTATTGCCTCCCATAATGATGTGGGCAAACAAGCCCGTAGAAACGCAGTTTCATTGGACGTGTCAGAGCTAGTGATTTATTGCTGCGAGGGGGCCGGCGGGGGATCGCGGCGAACATAAGGTTAAATGATAGATTATCTTTATATTTTACACAGACTACATTAAACGAAAATAGTATTGGAAATTTATTTAGTGACAAACTAATGGTTAGTAAACGATGTTAGAATAGGGTTTACCATTCCTTTAACAAAACTATAATGAACTTAAAAGGAAATCTGAGCAAGCTAAGGAGCCATGATTCCTAGAAATCAAAATGTCCTATTTTCCTGTGGCCGGGAAGTAATCTAATTGCACCTGAAGTGTGCTTATGAAGCTTCAGCATATTCTCACTATTTGCAAGGAGGACAATATTCATGTGTTCACTATAGTAATATGCAAAATCCTCTGCTTCTAATGTTTTGAGTCACACGTACTCTCATATTTAGCTGGTATGCAAGTTCTTATTTGCCTTGGGTTTTTATGAAAACATTTGCAGCTTTGAGCTGGAGATGAATTTGTCTTTTGTTTGTTTTAAGGACGTCTCTTTAATGATTTGGTGCAAGTTTGGATTGAAACTGAAGCTACACTTGACTACAGAAGATTATTTGGTATAAATTAGATGTACATTTTTCTAGGTGAAATCATATAATTTATGTAAGAACTTACCTGATAAATTCATTTCTTTCATATTAGCAAGAGTCCATGAGCTAGTGACGTATGGGATATACATTCCTGCCAGGAGGGGCAAAGTTTCCCAACCCTCAAAATGCCTATAAATACACCCCTCACCACACCCACAATTCAGTTTAACGAATAGCCAAGAAGTGGGGTGATAAGAAAGGAGCAAAAGCATCAAAAATAAGGAATTGGAACAATTGTGCTTTATACAAAAAAATCATAACCACCACAAAAAGGGTGGGCCTCATGGACTCTTGCTAATATGAAAGAAATGAATTTATCAGGTAAGTTCTTACATAAATTATGTTTTCTTTCATGTAATTAGCAAGAGTCCATTAGCTGGTGACATATGGGATAGCAGATACCCAAGATATGGAACTTCCATGCAAGAGTCACTAGAGAGGGAGGGATAAAATAAAGACAGCCAATTCCGCTGAAAAATTAATCCACAACCCAAATCAAAAGTTTCAATTTTTATAATGAAAAAAACTGAAATTATAAGCAGAAGAATCAAACTGAAACAGCTGCCTGAAGTACTATTCTACCAAAAACTGCTTCTGAAGAAGAGAAAACATCAAAATGGTAGAATTTAGTAAAAGTATGCAAAGAAGACCAAGTCGTTGCTTTGCAAATCTGATTAACAGAAGCTTCATTCTCTTTTTTCCATTTTCTTTAAAGGCTATTTTGCATCTTCCGGTACGCAAGTTACCTCAGAACATCTGTGTACTTTCTACTGTTAAAAATATAATTATCGCCTGGCAAAAGTTCTGCAAATTCCTGGATATAGATTATACAATCTCTGAATTTTTACCGATTATTGGGAATCCTAATTTTTTACCAGGGATGTATCAGGAAGTATTTAGAGAATGGGCTCAAAAAGGGCTAATTTCCGTGAATCAATTATTAGACGGAAACGGGCTAATACATACGTATCGATTATTGTTTAATAAATATGAGCTGCCCAAGACGAACCTGTTTGCATATTTTCAATTACGCCATTTTGTTTTCTCACAAAATTGGCTGTTACCCCTATCAACTGCATGGTCAGATATCAGACTCTCCATTAAAAAATCGTTGGCAGGGGATTCATCGATCTCACTGCTATACGACATTATGTTGAATAAACAAAGCTTGCTATATCTGGATAATATCTGTAATGTCTGGTCCTCATTAATGCCTACATTGGATCACAAAAAAATAAAACAGAGTTTTGATTCTCTCCATAAGTGTAAAGTATCAATGGCTATAAAGGAATCCCACATGAAGCTGATTAATAATTTCTATCTATCTCCACTTAGGTTATCCAAGTTTTATATAATAAGGACTAGTAGATGTCCACATTGTTATTTTAATTCAGCGGATATAGCTCACATGTTCTGGAGCTGTCCTAGAGTGAGACAGCTCTGGCTAAAGATAATTTTTTGGTTTAATAAACTATATAAAGTATCGATAGGACTTTCCCTAGAGGAAATCCTGCTCTTAGTCTCCTCACAAGATGCTCTTAGCAATAGTTCTAGAAATAGTCTTAACACTATTATACTCCTGGTTAGAGGTTGCCTGCTTAAAAATTGGAAGGCTAATCATATACCAGGGCTAACTGTGATATTCAAAGCTATTCAGGAACAAATAGTTTATTAATCATATCATCTTAAGAATGCGTCAGAAATTAGGATTAAGAATTTCTTATGGAAATGGGCCCCAGTTATTTTGACTTATTCAAGACCACTCCAAAAGCGGATTCTTTATCCTTACTTGCAGTCAATTAGTTTTGCTGAATTGACAATATTAAATGTGTTTCCTCACTCATGGAGTGAGGATCTTTGAGAAAAGTGTGATGGTTGGGTATTGGGGGGTGAAGATGGGGGGGGGTCGGGGTTTCCCTTTTTTTTTTTTTTCCCTCTCTCCTCTTCTTTCTCTACCTTTCTTTTCTTTTTTCTCTTGCTCTTACTGTGGTACTTGTTTCTTTATTCTTTTGTACCTGTGTCGTCTTCCCCTTTCTGGGGGAAGGAAGAATCTAAAATCCAGCTTCGAAGTTGATTTTTGAGGAAATTATTTAGTCTGGAATTTTGTCATTTTTTGTTAATATAATATTGTATGACTCAAAAACAAAAGAAGAAAAAGGGAAAAAAAAAATGTGTTTTGACCCTGCGTGGTGCAAAAGATAATATGAGAAAGTCTTAATTTATGTTTTTGTTTTCATCTGTTGATTTGGTTTTTGTTATATTTTTCTGGAATTAAATAAAAAGAAAAAATTATTTGAAAAAAAAAAAAAAAAAGAAGCTTCATTCTTAAAAGCCTAGGAAGTAGAAACTGACCTAGTAGAATGAGCTGTAATCCTCTGAGGCAGGGATTAACCCGACTCCAAATATGCATGATGAATCAAAAGCTTTAACCAAGATGCCAAAGAAATGGCAGAAGCCTTCTGACCTTTCCTAAAACCAGAAAATATAACAAATAGACTAGAAGTCTTTCTGAAATCTGAGTAGCTTCAACATAATATTTCAAAACTCTTACCACATCCAAAGAATGTAAGAATCTTTCCAAATAATTCTTAGGATTAGGACACAAGAAAGGGACAATAATTCCTCTACTAATGTTGTTAGAATTCACAACTTTAGGTAAAAATTGAAATGAAGACAGCAAAACCACCTTATCCTGATGAAAAATCAGAAAAAGGAGACTCACAAGAAAGAGCAGATAATTCAAAAACTGTTCTAGCTGAAGAGATGTCTAAAAGGAACAATACTTTCCATGAAAGTAATTTTAATGTCCAAAGAAAGCATATGCTCAAACGGAAGAGCCTGTAAAGTCCTCAGAACCAAATTAAGACTCCAAGGAGGAGAAATTGGCTTAATGACAGGCTTGATACTAACCAAAGCCTGAACAAAACAATGAATAACAGAAAGATTAGCAACTTTTTCTGTGAAAACAGCACAGAAAAAGCAGAGATTTGCCCTTTCAAAGAACTTGCAGACAAAAAACCATTATCCAAACCATCCTGAAGAAACTATAAAATCCTAGGAATTCTAAAAGAATGCCAAGAGAATTTATGAGAAGAGCATCATGAGATGTAAATCTTCCAAACTCGATAATAAATCTTACTAGACACAGATTTACGAGCCTGCAACATAGTATTAATCACTGAGTCAGAGAAACTTCTATGACTAAGTACTAAGCGTTAAATTTCCATACCATCAAATTAATAATTTGAGTTCCTGATGGAAAAAAACTAAAGTTAAGATATAAGGTCTGGCCTTAATGGAAGTGACCAAGATTGGCAACTGGACATCCGAAGAAGAACCATATACCAAACCCTGTGTGGCCATGCTGGAGCCACCAGCAACACAAAAGATTGCTCTCTGATTTGGAAAATTACTCTAAAAAGAAGAACCAGAGGCGAAAAAATATAGGCAGATTGATAACTCCAAGGAAGTGTCAATGCATACACTGCTTCCGCCTGAGGATCCCTGGACCTGAATAGGCCCCTGGAAAGTTCCTTGTTTAGATGAGATGCCATCAGATCTATTTCTGGAAGCCCTCACATCTGAACAATTTGAAAAAACACATCTGGGTAAAAAGACCATTCTCCCGGATGTAAAGCTTGATTGACAGAGATAATCGGCTTCCCAATTGTCTATACCTGGGAAATGGACCGCAGAAATTAGACAAGAGCTGGATTTAGCCCAAGCAAGTATCCGAGATACTTCTTTCACAGCCTAAGGACTGAGAGTCCCACCCTGATGATTGACATACGCCACAGTTGTGACATTGTCTGTCTGAAAAACAATAAACGTCTCTTTCTTCAAAAAGAAACCAAAACTGAAGAACTCTGAGAAATGCACGGAGTTCCAAAATATCGAATGGTAATCTCGCCTCCTGAGATTTCCAAACCCCTTGTGCTGACAGAGATCCCCAGACAGCCTCCCAACCTAAAAGACTCGCGTCTGTAGTGATCATGGTCCAGGTTGAATGAACCGAAGAGACCCGTAGAACTATATGATGGTGATCTAACCACCAAGTCAAAGATAGTTGAACATTGGGATTCAAAGATATAAAAAGTGATATCCTAGAATCCCTGCACCATTAATTCAGCATAAAAAACTGGAAAGGTTTCCTATGAAAATGAGCAAAGGGAATCGAATCCAATGCTGCAGCCATGAGACCTAAAACTTCCATGCATATAGCAACTGAAGGAAATAATAGAGACTGAAGGTTCCGACAAATGGAACCCAATAAAATTGTCACTTGTCTGTTAGAGACAAAGACATTGACACAATCTATCTGGAAACCTAAAAAAGTTGACCCCTGTCTGAGGAATCAAAGAGCTTTTGATAAAAAGATCCTCTAACCATGTCTTGAAGAAACAACAAAAGTTGAATCGTATGAGATTCCGCAGAACGAAAAGACTGAGCCAGTACCACGAGACCGTCCAAATAAGGAAACACTGAGAACCTTGAAAAGAGTCTTAGAGCTGTAGCTAGACCAGAAGGAAAAGCAACAAATTGGTAATGCTTGTCAAAAAAACATAATTTATGCTTACCTGATAAATTTATTTCTCTTGTAGTGTAGTCAGTCCACGGGTCATCCATTACTTATGGGATTATATCTCTTCCCCAACAGGAAGTTGCAAGAGGATCACCCAAGCAGATCTGCTATATAGCTCTTCCCCTCACATGTCATATCCAGTCATTCGACCGAAACAAGACGAGAAAGGAGAAACCATAGGGTGCAGTGGTGACTGGAGTTAAATTAAAAAAATTTGAACTGCCTTAAAAGACAGGGCGGGCCGTGGACTGACTACACTACAAGAGAAATAAGTTTATCAGGTAAGCATAAATTATGTTTTCTCTTGTTAAGTGTAGTCAGTCCACGGGTCATCCATTACTTATGGGATACTAATACCAAAGCTAAAGTACACGGATGAAGGGAGGGACAATGCAGGAACTTTAAACGGAGGGAACCACTGCCTGAAGTACCTTTCTCCCAAAAATAGCCTCCGAAGAAGCAAAAGTGTCAAATTTGTAAAACTTTGAAAAAGTGTGAAGTGAAGACCAAGTCGCAGCCTTGCAAATCTGTTCAACAGAAGCCTCATTTTTAAAGGCCCAGGTTGAAGCCACAGCTCTAGTAGAATGAGCTGTAATTCTTTCAGGAGGCTGCTGTCCAGCAGTCTCATAGGCTAAACGTATTATGCTACGAAGCCAAAAAGAGAGAGAGGTGGCCGAAGCCTTTTGACCTCTCCTCTGTCCAGAGTAAACGACAAACAGGGAAGAAGTTTGACGAAAATCTTTAGTTGCCTGCAAATAGAACTTCAGGGCACGGACTACGTCCAGATTATGCAAAAGTCGTTCCTTCTTTGAAGAAGGGTTAGGACACAATGATGGAACAACAATCTCTTGATTGATATTCCTGTTAGAAAATACCTTAGGTAAGAACCCAGGTTGAGTACGCAGAACTACCTTGTCTGAATGAAAAATCAGATAAGGAGAATCACAATGTAAGGCAGATAACTCAGAAACTCTCCGAGCCGAGGAAATAGCCATCAAAAACAGAACTTTCCAAGATAAAAGTTTAATATCAATGGAATGAAGGGGTTCAAATGGAACGCCTTGCAGGACATTAAGAACTAAGTTTAAGCTTCACGGCGGAGCAACAGTCTTAAACACAGGCTTAATCCTAGCCAAAGCCTGACAAAAAGCCTGAACGTCTGGAATTTCTGCCAGACGCTTGTGTAGAAGAATAGACAGAGCAGAAATCAGTCCTTTTAACGAACTAGCGGATAAGCCCTTTTCTAAACCCTCTTGTAGAAAAGACAATATCCTAGGAATCCTAACCTTACTCCATGATTAACTCTTGGATTCGCACCAATACAAATATTTACGCCATATCTTATGGTAAATTCTTCTGGTAACAGGTTTCCTAGCCTGTATTAGGGTATCAATAACCGACTCCGAGAAGCCACGCTTTGATAGAATCAAGCGTTCAATCTCCATGCAGTCAGCCTCAGAGAAATTAGATTTGGATGGTTGAAAGGACCCTGAATTAGAAGGTCCTGCCTCAGAGGCAGAGACCATGGTGGACAGGACGACATGTCCACTAGGTCTGCATACCAGGTCCTGCGTGGCCACGAAGGCGCTATCAGAATCACTGATGCTCTCCCCTGTTTGATATTGGCAATCAGTCGAGGCAGCAGCGGAAACAGTGGAAATACATAAGCCATCTGGAAAACCCAAGGGGCTGCTAGAGCATCTATCAGCGCCGCTCCCGGGTCCCTGGACCTGGATCCGTAATGAGGAAGCTTGGCGTTCTGGCAAGACGCCATGAGATCCAGATCTGGTTCGCCCCAACGATGAATCAGTTGAGCGAAGACCTCCGGATGAAGTTCCCACTCCCCCGGATGAAAAGTCTGGCGACTTAGAAAATCCGCCTCCCAGTTCTCCACGCCTGGGATGTAGATTGCTGACAGGTGGCAAGAGTGAGACTCTGCCCAGCGAATTATCTTTGAGACTTCCAACATCGCTAGGGAACTCCTGGTTCCCCCTTGATGATTGATGTAAGCCACAGTCGTGATGTTGTCCGACTGAAATCTGATGAACCTCAGAGTTGCTAACTGAGGCCAAGCTAGAAGAGCATTGAATATCGCTCTTAACTCCAGAATATTTATTGGGAGGAGTTTCTCCTCCTGAGTCCATGATCCCTGAGCCTTCAGGGAATTCCAGACTGCGCCCCAACCTAGAAGGCTGGCGTCTGTTGTTACAATCGTCCAATCTGGCCTGTGAAAAGTCATCCCCTTGGACAGGTGGGGCCGAGAAAGCCACCATCGAAGATTACTTCCATGCACTGAGCTACTGACTGGTGTGGAATGGAATGAAGGGCACGGCAAGCATTTAGAAGTTTTGATAACCTGGCCTCCGTCAGGTAAATTTTCATCTCTACAGAATCTATAAGAGTCCCTAGGAAGGGAACCCTTGTGAGTGGTAATAGAGAACTCTTTTCCACGTTCACCTTCCACCCATGCGATCTCAGAAATGCCAGAACTATCTCTGTATGAGACTTGGCAGTTTGAAAACTTGACGCTTGTATCAGGATGTCGTCTAGGTACGGAGCCACCGCTATGCCTCGTGGTCTTAGTACCGCCAGAAGTGAGCCCAGAACCTTTGTAAAGATTCTTGGAGCCGTAGTTAACCCGAAGGGAAGAGCTACAAACTGGTAATGCCTGTCTAGGAAGGCAAATCTTAGGTACCGATAATGATCCTTGTGAATCGGTATGTGAAGGTAGGCATCCTTTAAGTCCACAGTGGTCATGTACTGACCCTCTTGGATCATGGGTAGGATGGTTCGAATAGTTTCCATTTTGAATGATGGAACTCTTAGGAATTTGTTTAGGATCTTTAAGTCCAAAATTGGTCTGAAGGTTCCCTCTTTCTTGGGAACCACAAACAGATTTGAATAGAATCCCTGCCCGTGTTCCGTTCGCGGAACCGGGTGGATTACCCCCATTAGTAAGAGGTCTTGTACACAGCGAAGAAACGCCTCTTTCTTTATTTGGTTTGCTGATAACCTTGAAAGATGAAATCTCCCTTGTGGAGGAGAAGCTTTGAAGTCCAGAAGATATCCATGAGATATGATCTCCAACGCCCAGGGATCCTGGACATCTCTTGCCCAAGCCTGGGCGAAGAGAGATAGTCTGCCCCCCACTAGATCCTTTTCCGGATAGGGGGCCCTCTCTTCATGCGGTCTTAGGGGCAGCAGCAGGTTTTCTGGCCTGCTTGCCCTTGTTCCAGGACTGGTTAGTTTTCCAGCCCTGTCTGTAACGAGCAACAGCTCCTTCCTGTTTTGGAGCGGAGGAAGTTGATGCTGCTCCTGCCTTGAGGTTACGAAAGGCACGAAAATTAGACTGTTTGGCCTTTGATTTGGCCCTGTCCTGAGGTAGAGCATGGCCCTTACCTCCCGTAATGTCAGCGATAATTTCTTTCAAGCCGGGCCCAAATAAGGTCTGCCCTTTGAAAGGAATATTAAGCAATTTAGATTTAGAAGTCACGTCAGCTGACCAGGATTTAAGCCATAGCGCTCTGCACGCTTGGATGGCAAATCCGGAGTTCTTAGCCGTAAGTTTGGTTAAATGTACGACGGCATCAGAAACAAATGCGTTAGCTAGCTTAAGTGCTTTAAGCTTGTTCATAATTTCATCCAATGGAGCTGTGCGAATGGCCTCTTCTAGAGACTCAAACCAGAATGCCGCCGCAGCAGTGACAGGCGCAATGCATGCAAGGGGCTGTAAGATAAAACCTTGTTGAACAAACATTTTCTTAAGGTAACCTTCTAATTTTTTATCCATTGGATCTGAAAAAGCACAACTATCCTCCACCGGGATATTGGTACGCTTAGCTAAAGTAGAAACCGCTCCCTCCACCTTAGGGACCGTCTGCCATAAGTCTCGTGTGGTGGGGTCTATAGGAAACATTTTCCTAAATATGGGAGGAGGGGAAAAAGGCACACCGGGTCTATCCCACTCCTTGCTAATAATCTCTGTAAGCCTTTTAGGTATAGGAAACACGTCAGTACACACCGGTACCGCATAGTATCTATACAACCTACATAATTTGTCTGGAATTGCAACCGTGTTACAATCATTCAGAGCCGCTAATACCTCCCCTAGCAATATGCGGAGGTTCTCAAGCTTAAATTTAAAATTAGAAATCTCTGAATCCAGTCTCCCTGGATCAGATCCGTCACCCACAGAATGAAGCTCTTCATCTTCATGTTCTGCAAATTGTGACGCAGTATAGGACATGGCTCTCACATCATCAGCGCGCTCTGTCCTTAACCCAGAGCTATCACGCTTGCCTCTTAATTCTGGCAATTTAGATAATACTTCTGTCATAACAGTAGCTATGTCTTGCAAAGTGATTTGTAAGGGCCTCCCTGATGTACTTGGCGCCTCAAAATCACGCACCTCCTGAGCGGGAGGCGAAGGTACTGACACGTGAGGAGAGTTAGTCGGCATAACTTCCCCCTCGTTGTCTGGTGATAATTTCTTTGCATGTAAAGACTGACTTTTATTCAAAGTTACATCAATGCATTTAGTACACAATTTTCTATGGGGCTACACATTGGCCTTCATACATAGTGAACAAACAGATTCATCTGTGTCAGACATGTTTAAACAGACTAGCAATGAGACTAGCAAGCTTGGAAAATACTTTTCAAATAAATTTACAAGCAATATAAAAAACGCTACTGTGCCTTTAAGAAGCACAAAAAGCTGTCACAGTTGAAATAACAATGAACCAAATTAGTTATAGCAACCAAATTTTCACAGTAAATGTATTAAGTTAGCAAAGGATTGCACCCACCAGCAAATGGATGATTAACCCCTTAATACCCAAAAAAGAATAACAATTTAATAATTAACGTTTTTATCACAGTCAAACACACTGTCACAGGTCTGCTGTGACTGATTACCTCCCTCAAAATGAATTTTGAAGACCCCTGAGCTCTCTAGATACGTCCTGGATCATGGAGGATGAAGTAGGAAGATTGTGACTGAATTTTTACTGCTCAAAAAAGCGCTAAAATAGGCCCCTCCCACTCATATTACACAGTGGGGAAGCTCAGTTAACTGTTTCTATGCAGAAACAAAAGTTAGCCATGTGGTAAAAATCATGCCCCAAAAAGTTTTATCACCAAGTACCTCACAAAAAAACGATTAACATGCCAGTAAACGTTTTGAACATACATTTTAAAAGTTATGAAGTGTTATTAATAAGCCTGCTACCAGTCGCTTTTACTGCAGTTAAGGCTCAAACATTACTTCAGTATTAACAGTATTTTCTGAGTCAAATTCCATTCTAGAAAAATATTTCAGTGTACACACACTCCTCAGCCTAATACCAGTCGCTACCACTGCATTTAAGGCTGTACTTACATTACATTGGTATCAGCAGTAATTTCTCAGTCAATTCCATTGCTTCTGAAGTTACCTCACTCCTCAGAATGTGCGAGAACAGCCAGTGGATCTTAGTTACGTCTGCTAAGATCATAGAAAACGCAGGCAGATTCTTCTTCTAATGCTGCCTGAGAACAAACAGCACACTCCGGTGCCTTTTAAAATAACAAACTTTTGATTGAAGAAATAAACTAAGTTTAAAAGCACCACAGCCCTCTCACAACAACCTATCTTTAATTAGCTTGCAAGAGAATGACTGGATATGACATGTGAGGGGAGGAGCTATATAGCAGATCTGCTTGGGTGATCCTCTTGCAACTTCCTGTTGGGGAAGAGATATAATCCCATAAGTAATGGATGACCCGTGGACTGACTACACTTAACAAGAGAAAAGAGAATCTCAGAAAATTAAAATAATCTGAATGAAAACAGAAAATGAAGATATGCATCTATCATAAACAAATAATGCCCTCACTGACCAAAAAGCAGAATAGAACATATAAACACCATTCTAAAAGATGGTACACTTATGACAATTCAAAAAGATTTTCTATCTTTGGGACAATGAATAGTTTTGAATAAAAACCCCCAAACCCTTTTCCTAAAATGGAACTGGTATAAATACCCCAGAAAACTCCAGGTCTGAGCAACAGGTGACAAGCCGCGCTTCACAACAGGTGACAAGCCGCGCTCCACAAGTACCCAATACATACAGGTCTGAAACACACTTCAGGAAAGTGTGAGCTTTACTGGAATAGCTGGAATATGTTAGAGAAAAAAAAAAAAAAAAAAAGACTTCTCACAGGCGGTTTTACTCTGAATCCTATTCTGTACCCAAATCTAAGAAGTTTGGACCGAATTGAACCAAACAATTTTTAAAAAAAATCTTAACCTGCCCCTTACCAGCTAAACTGGAATAAGAACTGCACCTACATGCAAATGTGGGAAGCTGACTTTGATATTTAAAATGGCTTAAATCGAATGAAGAAAACTTCCAATTATAAACACGTTACTTGGGGAAGAATTAGGATTCCGTTCCTTAGTAAGAACAAAAACTAATATAAGCTTAAGATTTAGTCTTAGAACTCAATCTTGAAGCCCAGAGTAACAGTAGAAGAATTTAATCCAATTGTGAACCAAATAATTGATTACCTTGGAAAAAAAGAAATATGGAAATTAGAAATCAAATTAGCATTCCAAGATTGAAGTCACAAAGTTCTTCTAGCTAATATAGCTAAAAAGACATAGATTAAACCTCATTTGCGAAAATCTCAAAAAAATGACGACACAAATTAAATTATTAGCATGTTGATCAACTTAACAATGCTAAACAAATCATAATCCGATACTTGATGCACTAAAGTATCCAACCAGAAAGTTGAAGCAGTTGCAACATCAGCCAAATAAATTACAGGTCTAAAAAAAGTACCTGAAAATAAATAATTTTCCTTAAATAAGATACAAGTTTCCCATCTGAAGGAAAAAAATAAATACTATTTGCTATAGGAATAGTAGTATGTTAAGCAAGAGTAGAGATAGCCCCATTAACTTGGGGAATCTTTCCTCAAAACTGAAAACTAACTGCCGGCAAAGGATACAATTTAAAAACCTTAAAGAAGGAATAAAAGAAATTCCCGGCCTATTCCATTCCCTAGTATCAGGAACTTGAGAAAACCTCTGAAGAAACCACAGAAGGTTAATAAGCAGAATTTAAATGTTAGCTAGTCTTAAACAAAAGAACTAGTTACTTCAATATCCAAAATAATCAACACCTTTTCAACAAAGAACGAATGTACTCTATTTAAAAATAAAAAAGTAGATTTGTTAGTGTCAATATCTGATGAAGAATATTCTGAATGAGAAAAAACACCATCAGAGAAGGATAATTCAGTATGTTGTTGGTCATTTGAAACTTCATCAACTAAACGAGAAGTTTAAAAAAGACCTAAAAATGTTATTAGAAGGCGGGATGGCAAACAAAGCCTTTAGAATAGAATCAGAAAAATATTCTTATAAATTCCTAAATATATCTTGTACATTAGATGAAAAAAGAATAGCAATAGATAATGCATAAATACTAATGGACTCTGCATGTAAAAGTTTATCATAATAACTTATTACAAACCAAAGCTAAAGATAAACATTCATAACATTAAAATAAATTAACTTAGCTTTGGTAGGACTGATATCAGTCATCAGGAATCCCTCAGTATTTTCTGATACAGGAACAGTTTTGGGAACATCTTGCAATGTGTAATAGAAAAAAACAACATATAAAGCAAAATTATCTAATTCCTTAAATGACAGTTTCAGGAATTGGAAAAAAATGCAAACAGAACAGGCCTCTAGAAACCAGAAGCAACTAAAAAATGAGACTTAAATAATGTTAAAAATCTGGCGCCAAGAATGACGCCCACATATTTTTTGGTGCCAAAAACGTCTGCAACAAACACAAGAGCCAAAAATGACGCAACTACGTGAAAACTTCCGGAGTGAACTACGACGCCGGAAATGACGTCATTGACGTCAGACAAACGTCAATCTCGCACCAAAAAAGTCTCACGCCAAAAATGACGCAATAAATTCTAGCATTTTTTGCACCCGTGAGCCTAACAGCCCGCAATTTAAAGGAAAAAAGTCAATTGAAAATTTAGGTAAGAAAAATATTTTAATTCATATGCATTTTCCCAAAAAAATGAAACTGACAATCTGAAAGAAGGAAAATAACTGATTGACCTGAATCATGGCAAATATAAGTATAAAACATATATTTAGAACTTTACATATAAAGTGCCAAACCATAGCTGAGAGTGTCATAAATAAAAGATAATACTTACTTACACAAAGACACTCATCGACATAAAGTAGATAGCCAAACCAGTACTGAAACGAGAATCAGTAGAGGTAATGGTATATAAGAGTATATCGTCGATCTGAAAAGGGAGGTAGGAGAAGAAATCTCTACGACCGATAACAGAGAACCTATGAAATAGATCCCCTAGAGGAAGACCATGGTATTCAAATAGGCAATACTCTCTTCACATCCCTCTGACATTCACTGCACTCAGAGGAAAACCGGGCTTCAGCCTGCTGCGAAGCGCATATCAACGTAGAAATCTAGCACAAACTTACTTCACCACCTCCAGGCAAAGTTTGTAAAACTGAATTGTGGGTGTGGTGAGGGGTGTATTTATAGGCATTTTAAGGTTTGGGAAACTTCGCCCCTCCTGGTAGGAATGTATATCCCATACGTCACTAGCTCATGGACTCTTGCTAATTACATGAAAGAAATTAGAATCTACAATTTTTACTTCTTATTTTATGTTATATACTCTTTGTTTATTGCTGTTTCAGCATTTTTTTCATATATTTTTTTTTAAAAAATCTCATTCTATATGTCTGGTTAATATCTGCTGACATTTACATTGGTAGTAGGTAAAATTGAAGGGTAACAAAGTACTAATGTATAGCCTGTAGGTTAGATGTAGGCTTAAAAAAATATTCTAATACTCCACATGCAAGTTGCAGGCTTTAACAGGATCAAATAGCTGTCTTATAATCATCTTATGTCATCCATGATTAAAGGGACATGAAATTGAAAATAAAACTTTCATGATTGAGACTTTTCAATTTACTTTTATCTGATATACTTCGTCCTCTAGGTGTCCCTTTGTTTTAGGCTCAGGAACATCAATGCACTACTGGGAGCTAGCTGGTGATAGGTAGCTAGACATATATGACTCCTGTTATTGGCTACACAATGCTACAAATTAATAAAAAATATTTGAACACACTACTAAGAATGTGTCCATTGCAAATTCGCCCAAACAGATTTGCCTCTCAAAGAAGATTTAGAAAAACTAAAAAAAGAAAAATATTTATGCAGATCTATTGTGAATGATCCAAATAGATAAATAGATAAACATGAACATATACACAGGGACAGCAGATTGTATTTGTTTAGGATAAGTAAAACTAACCTTACGTGGATTCATAGAAATATGAAGGACTAAATAACAGAATAACTAGGTTAAAAAAAATCAAAACCTTCTGACTGATAGTCTCATAGGTTTCCGATTGCTTGAATAAAAATGCCAGTGGTAACTAATCAGGTAAACACAGCATTTAAAGAAAATTAGTAGATGATTAATCTCAAATGTAGTAAAATAAAAGAATGAAAAAACCATCACTATAGGTTTACAGGATAAATTAACATGCACTGGCCTGTGAATATGTCTAAGGATGAAGAATATAAAGCAGTAAAATAAGAAAGATTATACCTTAAATGATTGTTTGCAAGAAAACAGTTCATAAAATTCTCAGTTCTAACTGAATAAAAAGGCAAGGTCTTTTTATTGCCTTCATAAAGCATCTATAGCACATCTTCCTAAAAATAAGTATACATCAGATATTATAACTTAGCTTGCTCTAAACAAGTAAGTTGTTAAAAACATTTACCAAAATGTGTATGTGTGGGTTTGTGTAATGTGTATGTGTGGGTTTGTGTATACCTATCTATAGATGTTAGTCTTGATCAAATATCTTTAGACTTTCTGTTTAAGACACTGGTTTTCAAACCTGTCCTCGGGCCTCCCTAAAAGGCCAGATTTGCAGGATATCTGAACTGGAGCACAGGTGAAATATTTAGCCGACTAGTAAACATGCTTATAAACCTGCTTTCACCCAAGGTAGTCCTGAAAATCTGGTCTGTTAGGGAGGCCTGAGGATAGGTTTGAAAACCAGTGGTTCAAGATGATGATTCACGCTACTCTGCACTTACTGGATACTTATATAGTAACATAGCAGATGAGGTTGAAAAAAGATAGAAGTCCATCAAGTTCAATGCATACAAATCTTAATATAATTACAATAAAAGTTCCAGATGAACTTAAATTAATCCAATTAAAAAGGTGACCCATTTACCACAAGCAACCACATACCTGAATTATGTTTCTATCTAGAAATGTATCTAAACCATTTTTAAATGTATCTAAGGTATAGGCATTTACTACCTCCTTAGGTAATGAGTTGCATAATTTGATTGCTCTTACAGTGAAAAAAGTTTACATTGCAGGAGATTAAATCCCCTTTCCTCGAGCTTTAAATTGTGACCTCTTGTCACAAACCATTTTCTTGGAATAAACAGAACTTCTGCCATCTATGTATATGGGCCTTGAATATGTTTATATAAAGTAATCATGTCACCTCTCAAGTACCTTGTTTCTAGAGAAAACAGACCCAGTTTGACTAACCTCTACTCAAAGCGTAAATTCTTCATTACTCTTATTAGTTTTGTGGCCCTTCTCTAAACTTTTTCTAAGTCTGCAATATATTTTTTAAGATGGTCCCATGCGTTAGTAGGTCCATTAAAAAAAATATATAAATTAATAAAATGGGTTATCTTTCATTAAAGAAAAAAAAGCAATTTATACCCCCACAACAAACGCTGTCCTTAAACTAAATAAATAAAAGACCACTGCTATATGAATATTTTATGAATATTTTAAATGGAAAAAAGTGACTCTACCTAAAACCTGGAGTCTCTGCATTTTACTCCCACACAATAATTGTTTCAGACCATAAAATACAGAAGTGCTAATCTGACCAATGTGCAAAACAGTGTTGTCTAATCCAAGACCCTGAAGCAACAACGCACCACTACAATGGTTTTTAACTGATCCATGATTCCCAGCCCATTATAACCCACTAAAGTTTGTCCTTTTGCAGCAGAGCACTCTTTTCCTCAGCAAATCATGTGTATGTCCTCTCTGGAAGGATTTAACTGATGCGTTTCTCTATACAAATAATAAAGATACTCAGTTCCCACTGTGAAACAGTGATAGTGAAGATCACAGATGTGCCACAGAATAGGCTGATGATAATTCAAACTATCCAACCAGAGGGCAGGTCTTCAAGAAAATGGATATCTGGATAATAAAGGAAGAGAAAAAGAAGGCCCTCCAATGGCGTATTATCTCTGGAGTAAGAATCCCCAAAAAAACGCACTTGATGGCCCCAAAGAAGATATACTCACAAATTGCAAACACTTATCACAAAGTGCAATATTAGGCTGTCTGGCCGATTAGGAACTCCCCAGCTAGCTCTCATCCGGTATAAGCGATGTCCTAGATCCCCATAATGTTAACCAAACGCCATACAGGATCCCCACATAAATACACTTGAAATTATGTATGAATAAAAATGTGGTTTATTAAAAGTGCTCATATCACAAATATAAAATGGCTGAAAGCGTTTCGCAGGATAGACTAGCTTCTTCAAGCAGCATACCAAATGTTCTTTTTCTCTTCCTTTGTTTCTCCATATGTCTGTTTTAGTAAGTTGCCGTGTGTCAATGTATCATGCTTAAGAAATGTTAATTTGAAGCTCTTAATTTGTGTTCACTTGAACTAAACAATTATTTACACACAACTACTGCAGTTATATGATAAATGGTTCCCCTTTGTTCCTAAAGAGCAGACATGCATGGCTTTGCCAAGGCCGCTAATTGCAGCTGCTCACCACACTCCTAAAATTCCCAGCAGTGAGGGGTTTAATCAGTAAGCTGTTTTGGGCAGTATTTGTTATAGTGTAGGGATTACCCACCCACCTGACACCTCCCACCCCCTAATACCTCCAAAACAACAACATCTTACTGGTAGCCAGTCTGCCATTATGCAGTTTAGAGCTTTTTTATAGCTAAGTAGTATTTCCTGTAGTGTAGGGTTCCTTCCTCACCCTTATTCCCCCAAACACTTGTTTTTTTTTTGTGTAACTTCATACCATTTTGTACATTATGCAAGATAAACTAATAATAAAATATCAATCCTTAAGAAAATTTGAAAAACATACAAAATTCTGATTTCATATTAGAGTTACAAATGATTTTAACAAAGTATGTGTGCACTTAGTCCTGCTCAAAGTCATTAGCATAGAAAAATAATAATGTTAAAATAAATAAATAAAATGATTGTACCAAAAATCATACTACTTAGATTTTAACAAAATGTTACCTATTTTTATACTCAAAACTTTCTCCCATTTATTTGAATACCTGCAATTTTGGATTTCTTTAGGAAAACAATGATCTATGAGCCCTCATACTAATATCCTAATGGGTATATCAGTTGCTGCCAGGTTATCATTATTGACATGATGATTGCTTAACAATGGTATTGATGGGAAGCTTTTAATTAGAAAGGTGGGATATCCGTCTACTAGTGAGGGATCTTACGATTCATTTTTGTATGGTGATGTGATGTAGATCAAATTGGTTTATTTATAGTTTCCAAGCCCCAAAACGTGTCTAGTTATGCAAGGTATTTCTTATTGCATGATAATAACTGGAGAGCTAGATGGACACAGGATCACTCATTTGAAAGAGGATATTAGGTGGATCCATCTCTATTGTTCAAATGAGGAATCTCACGTACAACTAAGAGAAATAAAGGGACTACTGGATCAGTTATAGGTCCGCTACCACCTCAGCTAAATGCCCTGATGCCTAATTTTGAAGTTAATTGCCCTTTCTACAGTCATCACATGAAGATTTGAAAAGCCCTCTGTCTGTAAGCACTTTTTCATTGATTGTGATGACATCACACACCATGTAATGACGTCAGCACTTTAAAATCTCCAGTCCCCACTCACTCTGCCAATAGGAAATGAGGAAATGTTTGCAGATTACAAAATACAAGATTGTGTCATCTTCCATAGACATGCGGTTAACACTGAATTGCTTATGTATTAAATGAGATATGAAATATGAGTTATGGAAAGGAAATATTACCAGATTCAATATTACTGTACTATATTGTAAACTGAAGAATATACACTATTTGAAATACTGATTTCATTAGTGAAAACAATATTCCAATTAGGTTGAGAGCTTGCCAAGTTGTAAGTTTAATTTTCATTATTCCTTTCCAAACAGGAAAAATAGTTTTAATTCCAAATTCAATTAACTTTAAAATAATTAATTTAGCTTATAGGTGTCAGTATCTCCTTAAACTGGTAATTATGAAAAACACAGAGGTGCCATTCAAATTCACTAAGCATTTTGCATTATACTGTACTCACATTTGCAAAAATGCTTCCTAGAAAAGTTATCAAAGATTTTGTAACAACTTCTACTCATATGACAGACCAAGTATACCTAGGTAGGACTTGTTGATCCACTCGCTCATATTACAAGTGACATTAGTAATGATGCCAGAATTCATTAGCACAGAAGTCGATTGCACATTTGTCTGGTCAATAATGGGAACAAACAGAGTTACCATAAAAACATTTTGTAATGGCAAGTGTTATAAAAAGTAATTTTAAGTGATTTGGCTTGGGGGCATTTTTTAGATTTATTTTAATCTCTTTAAATGGAAATGATTTAAAGTAGAAATCTAATAAAAAAAACTTACCTGCTCTAATAAATAAAAGCATGTGTTTGCACTAAAATGTCCCATTAAGGTAAGAGAGGTTTACAGGTTTTCGGTGAGGGCTTCAGTCAGTATACATTTAAAGATATCGAAGTGCAAGCACGAGTCAATTAAGTATATTAGAAACTTAAGAGTGTTTTTCTCACACAAATATCCCAATTATTGTCTGTCTCATGTCCTTGAAGATAAATATTGAGCAACAATGATTTATATTTTACAACTAACAAAAGCCTAGATTACGAGTTTTGCGGTAACAGGGGTGCGGTGCTAACAAGCCTTTTTTTTAACGCTACCTTAAGACAAAGCTGGTATTACAGGTTTTTTCAACCCGGCGTTAGCCACAAAAAAGTGAGCGTAGAGCAGAATTTAGCTCCACATCTCACTGTAATACCAGCGCTGCTTACGGTAGCGGTAAGCTGGCTAAACGTGCTCGTGCACGATTTCCCCATAGGAAACAATGGGGCTGAGTCGGCTGGAAAAAAAACTAACATCTGCAAAAAAGCAGCGTTCAGCTCCTAACGCAGCCCCATGGGGAAAGGAATTTTATGTCCCTAACACCCTAACACCCTAACATGAACACAGAGTCTAAACACCCCTAATCTTACACTTATTAACCCCTAATCTGCCGTCCCCGACATCATCGCCATCTGCATTATAATTATTAACCCCTACTTTGCCGCTCTGGACACCGCCGCCACCTACATTATACTTATGAACCCCTAATCTGCTGCCCCCAACATCGCCGAACCCTACAATATATTTATTAACCCCTAATCTGCCCCCCCCCAACGTCGTAGCAACCTAACTACATTTATTAACCCCTAATATGCAGCCGCCAATGTCGCTGCCACTATAATAAAGTTATTAACCACTAAACCTAACCCTAACCCTAACACCCCCCTAACTTAAATATAATTTAAATAAATCTAAATAAAATAACTACAATTAAATAAATAATTCCTATTTAAAACTAAATACTTACCTATAAAATAAACCATAAAATAGCTACAATATAATTAATAATTAAATTGTAGCTATTTTAGGATTTATTTTTATTTTACAGGCAACTTTGTATTTATTTTAACTAGGTAGAATAGTTATTAAATAGTTATTAACTATTTAATAACTACCTAGCTAAAATAAATACAAAAGTACCTGTAAAATAAAACCTAAAATAAGTTACAATTACACCTAACACTACACTATAATTAAATTAATTACCTAAACTACCTACAATTAAATACAATTAAATTAAATAAACTTAAGTACGAAAAACAACAAACACTAAATTACAGAAAATAAAAAAATAATTACAAAAGTTTTAAACTAATTACACCTACTCTAATCCCCCTAATAAAATAAAAAAGCCCCCCAAAATAAAATATTCCCTACCCTATACTAAATTACAAATATCCCTTAAAAGGGCCTTTTGCGGGGCATTGCCCCAAAGTAATCAGCTCTTTTACCTGTAAAGAAAAATACAATACCCCCCAACATTAAAACCCACCATCCACACACCCAACCCTACTCTAAAACCCACCCAATCCCCCCTTAATAAAACCTAACACTACCCCCTTGAAGATCCCCCTACCTTGAGCCATCTTCACCCAGCCGGGCACAAGTGGACCTCCAGAGGCGCAGAAGTCTTCATCCAGGCGGCATCTTCTATCTTCTTCCATCCAGAGCGGAGCGGGTCCATCTTGAAGACATTCGACGCGGAGCATCCTCTTCCATTCGACGGCGACTTAAGAATGAAGGTTCCTTTAAGTGACGTCATCCAAGATGGCGTCCCTTCAATTCCGATTGGCTGATAGAATCCTATCAGCCAATCGGAATTAAGGTAGGAAATCAATAGAATTGAGCTTGCATTCTATTGGCTGATTGGAACAGCCAATAGAATGCAAGCTCAATCCTATTGGCTGATTGGATCAGCCAATAGGATTTAACTTCAATCCTATTGGCTGATTGCATCAGCCAATAGGATTTTTCCTACCTTAATTCCGATTGGCTGATAGGATTCTATCAGCCAATCGGAATTGAAGGGACGCCATCTTGGATGACGTCACTTAAAGGAACCTTCATTCTTCAGTCGCCGTCGGATGGAAGAGGATGCTCCGCGTCGGATGTCTTCAAGATGGACCCGCTCCGCTGCGGATGGAAGAAGATAGAAGATGCAGCCTGGATGAAGACTTCTGCTCGTCTGGAGGTCCTCTTCTGGCCGGATCGGATGAAGACTTCTGCCCCTCTGGCGGTCCACTTGTGCCCGGCTGGGTGAAGACGGCTCAAGGTAGGGAGATCTTCAAGAGGGTAGTGTTAGGTTTTATTAAGGGGGATTGGGTGGGTTTTAGAGTAGGGTTGGGGGTGTGGGTGGTGGGTTTTAATGTTGGGAGGTATTGTATTTTTCTTTACAGGTAAAAGAGCTGATTACTTTGGGGCAATGCCCAGCAAAAGGTCCTTTTAAGGGCTATTTGTAATTTAGTATAGGGTAGGGATTATTTTTTTTTGGGGGGGGGGGGGGCTTTTTTATTTTATTAGGTGGGTTAGAGTAGGTGTAATTCGTTTAAAAATTTTGTAATTATTTTTTTATTTTCTGTAATTTAGTGTTTGTTGATTTTCATACTTTAGTTTATTTAATTTAATTGTATTTAATTGTAGGTAGTATAGGTAATTAATTTAATTAGAGTTGTAGTGTTAGGTGTAATTGTAACTTAGGTTAGGTTTTATTTTGCAGGTACTTTTGTATTTATTTTAGCTAGGTAGTTATTAAATAGTTATTAACTATTTAATAACTATTCTACCTAGTTAAAATAAATACAAAGTTGCCTGTAAAATAAATATAAATCCTAAGCTAGCTACAATGTAACTATTAGTTATATGGTAGCTAGCTTAGGGTTTATTTTATAGGTAAGTATTTAGTTTTAAATAGGAATCATTTATTTAATTGTAGTAATTTTATTTTGTTTTAAGTAAATTATATTTAAGTTAAGGGGGTTAGACTTAGGTTTAGGGGTAAATACATTTAATATAGTAGCAGCGATGTTGGGGGAGACAGATAAGGGGTTAATAAATGTAGATAGGTGTCGGCGATGTTAGGGACGGCAGATTAGGGGTTAATAAAATGTAACTTGTGTTTGCGAGGCGGGAGTGCGGCGGTTTTGGGGTTAATATATTTATTAAAGTGGGGGCAATGTCCAGTCGGCAGATTAGGGGTTAAATAATTTATTAAAGAGTTTGAGATGTGCGGGGGGGGGCTCGGTTTAGGGGTTATTAGGTAGTTTATGGGTGTTCGTGTACTTTGTAGCACTTTAGTTAAGAGTTTTATGTTACGGCGTTAGCCCATAAAACTCTTAACTACTGACTTTTAAATGCGGTATTAGTCTTGACAGGAGAGGGTGTACCGCTCACTTCTTCAAAGACTCGTAATACCAGCGTTAGGTAAATCCCATTAAAAAGATAGGATACGGAATTGAAGTAAGGGGATTTGCGGTAAGCTTGAGTCGCGGAAGAAAAGTGAGCGGTACATCTGTACCTGCCTGACTCGTAATACCAGCGGGCGTTAAAAAGCAGAGTTGGGACCTCTCAACGATGCTTTTAAGGCTACCGCAAGACTCGTAATCTAGCCGAAAGTAATTGTAATAGGGTATACAATTGTATATAGATAGCTCTGGTCTGTGTATAAAATTATGACTTAGCCCAAAAGACAATCAAAACGAAAAATTAAATTATAAATTAAATTCATTCATACTATAAAGTTTATTAACAACATTCTTTGAAATTTATCCACACATACAATAGAAGCTGAAATTAAAAACACTTAAACCAAGTTGTATTGCTAACCTTCCTTATTATTTATAGTTAAATTGCTAAGGCTTGCTAATAATTGCAATTATTATTACTGTTATAAATATACGGCAAGGCAAAATAGATATAAAAGGCAAGTTTTTTTTAAATATTGTTTACAACATAGGTAAGAGGATAAAAAGTGGGAGAGACAGAGCTTCTCCCAGAGGACCCCTGACGCGCATTTCACAAAAAATGAGGGATCCTCTGGGAGATTTACTTTACTGGTTATAATATATTGGTCTCCTGCTTATAGCATACTTTGTCCTCCCCCACCTCATACAAAATATAAATCATTAGAATTAATAAAACAGTTGCTTTTGGGTGAACATACATGTTGCCTTACCTTGCTTTGATTGGAAAGTTCTGACTCATGTCTCTCAAAACCTTTAATGCTTCATAAACAGGTGTAGAAATAATTTTAGAGGCTGCTTGAAAGCTCAGATCTGAAAGATATAACACAAATAATTAAAACTGTATAAACCTGTAGAAAATTAACACATCTGCAGTGTTCTTTACACTAGTTAAAATATTAGGTATAGCAGTCATTTCAAAACACAATTTATATCTTAGCACTTCAGAATGCTGACACATGCAAACTGATGTGTGAAATAAAACTTGTATATGTAAAAACACAAATAAATGTACTTCTATTCCTGATAGCAACAACTGACTCTGCTTATTATGACATGGGCTTATATGTGGTAAAGTCCTTAAATGTTTGCCACGAATAACCAGGCTTTACATTGTTTGGTAAACCTACATCTGTTTACAGTATTTAATACATATATATATATATATATATATATATATATATACACACACATTAAATTGTAAAAAAACAACCTTAAAATGACATATTTCAACATGCCAGTATCTTGGCTCATGTCCCCATGTAACACACTCAAAAAAAACAAGGATGGCTCTTTAAATTAGTGGGTCAGAAAACCCAAAGTCTGAAAGTCCACCTTATTTTTTTTTCCATCAGTAGAAAAAGGGACTGTAAACGCAGTGTGTGCTACACTGAGACATGAGCAACTATATGGAGATTTTGTTACAGTACACATGATTTCAGTGTATCATGACTCACTCTTTTCAAAGTAGTAAAATCCAAGGTTGGTATGCAAAGTAATAACAATAAAGACAAAAAGTTGTGCTGAAAATCGTTATAATAAAACTATATTTAATAACCACTAAAACATTACCATTCTTTGAATATATAAAAAGGTAAGAACTTATTAATAGCACTCTTGCCTATGACCATAAATTATTCAGCAACCACACACTGGCAAATATTCACTGAGTAAACAGAGTGTACAAAAATGTAGCACAAATGTATTTAATATAACAGTAAAAACAATAAATAGTTGTATAATATATATATTAAAAAAAAAGTACATCAGTGAGTAAATTCAAGCTACTGTTGCCCTATGCCGATAAATAGGGATGAACCCCACTAAATAGGCAGAGTTTAATGATGATCAGATTAGCAAAGGTTCTCACGTATCCATAGTAGGATAAGATGAAGTTCTATGGCAGGTACCCACAGTAACTCCAAAATTCTCTAGGCAGGCATCAAGCATTAAAGCTCCGGATATAGGCTGGTATCCAGATGCAAAACCTTGCCGCTCGCAGTAACTATTTATTTATCGGCAGAGGGGAACAGAAATAACATTCCTTTCAAATGTGGCCAAAGTAAAGGCACACATATCCAACGAAAAACGTTTCAGCAAACTGTGCTTTATATAGGTCTTGAGCAGTGATGTCTTCAGCAGAAGTTTAAAGGGACATAAAAGTGCAAAAAAGAAAATGATGTGGTCTAATCTAGTTAGCGCATATTACTGCACTGTTCTCAAATTTAACAATATCAGTTGCAGAAGAACAAATGTTCTACTGGGACTTAGCTGAACACACATGGTGAGCCAATGACAAGATGCATTTTTGCAGCTACAAATGACCATCTAGGTCTCAGTAGTGCAATGCTGCTCCTGAGAATGGGCATGCTTTTAAGCAAATAATGCCAAAAGAACAAAGTGCATTTGATAGCAGAGGTACTTTGAAAAGTTTTGTAAAATTGCATACTCTGGATACCATTTATCAAAATTCAACTAGGATTCCACCTGTGTCCACATGTCAAAATACATGTGTAATCCAGCTTTCAGAAGTATCAACTATGGACCCTATTCAAAAGAATGTTTTCTTCCTGGCGCCGGATTCAATCATGAAGTGGATTCGTGCCTGATCGATTTTAAGCCATTTAGGTTGCCTGTAAAACGTCAAATACGATTAAGCTCTCTAAGTTATAACATAGTTTTGTCTATAACTCGTGTCTCCAATTCACCTGAATAGCAAATGTGTACTTGGCACCTTTCTCATAACAAACATCATGGAAAACAAGTTTGGATTCTGTATGAAATGCATTAAGTTGCCCTTGATCAAAAAGTCACATAACTAGAGTGCAGCAAAATGTGTATTAGGCACCAGTCTTCTCTCGAACACCATAGAAAACAATAGAAAATTCTGGAAGTCTGTATGAATATATGTCGGACCTGAAAAATAAATACATTTTAGTGCTTGGAGAATAGAAGTATTAAGTATTTACAGTGACAGTAACACTTTTACTAAAAAAACACCATAGACAACATCTTGCTCTAGAGCAAAGGGAGGAAATTATCCATCAAAGATGGAGAATAAGAGTCCCAAGAAATTGTTTCCCTCATTGTGGTCTGAAAGCTCTTACAGACCGTGAAATATTGCAGCGGTTCAGAGTGTCAAGGCAATCAATTACTGTAATGATGATTTTTAATAAGATCCAGGACAATTTGGAGCCAGTCACCTTCAGAACAAGGCAAAGTCCTGGTATGCTCAAATTGTTGGCCTTTCTGCATTTTATGGCTACCAGTTATTTTCAGTCAGTGTCTAGAGTTGTGGTAAATAGGAGTCAGCCAACGATCTCCAGGCACCTATGAACTGTTTTAGATGAAATGTACACTAGTTTTACATCAATGGTTTGTCTTGCCTGTTTGCCAATAATGTTATAATTGTGCAAGACTATCTACAAGAACTACATCCTGCTTATAACATAATTGTACATAACATCAACATTTAGTGCGTCCAGCAGCTGCCATAATTAGCTTTCAAATAAGCGTGTTGTGACACAAACTAAATTAAAATGCACTTGCACACACTTTTGTACGTCACACTGCATGCTGGTACCATGAGAATGTATTATTCACTATGATGTGAGCAAAAAAAAACAAAAAACCACCTTTGACTACGCAGACAGTATGATAAATCCACTTGACGTGTAGACTAGTTTCTAATTTATCAATCATCCGCCTCTTATTGCATCTGAATTGATGCATCCCACTCGATTTTTTATAAATGTTGGCATTAGGCTGTAATTTTGGGCACTCAAAGTGACATGGACATTCTAATATAGGTTCTCTTTTACTCTTAGCAACTTTAATAAATGGACCCCTCTATTCAAACCATTTTCCAATAATTATATTATATATTAAACACTATATGTCAAAACCATTGTTTTCACTGAAACAAAGCTTTTGGGGTGTTCCTGTTCGATAAGGAGAAGTATTTTGTCTCATCACTGTATAGGTGGAGGAATTTACGGCCTCCAAAGTGTGTAGGCTTTTTTTTTAATTAGTTTTCTAGTAGAGTAAAATGAATGAAGACAGATGACTTTAGAGGTCTAAAATGTAGTAATTTCGGAGCTGGACAATGAGCTGTATTGTCTTAGTGAAAACTTAGTGAAAAGTTAAACATAATCAGATAGTATTTAAGTTACTGAATGTCTCATGTTAGAAATCATGTATCGAATCCATAGGAATATCACACGACTTTACCTATTAAAAATATCCTACAAATTAGAAGATATATAGATACCTTAAAGGTTTACAGAATCCTCTCTACTTAATAAGTAATCCATATTTCATTAAATTGTGAGACTCAAATGGCATTTATTTAGATGCAAGGCTTGGATGAGCCAATCTTAATGCAAAAGGCATCAACAGGGAAACAAAATCCAAGGTTTGTCCCAACAAACATTCTTTTTAGAAGAAGAAGAAACCAGGCACATCTGTTGAGAACGGTTGAAAAAATATTGTCTCTCTCTGCTTTGCCTTGTTGAAGTTTTTCTTTAACTCAGAGAAAGAGAGAACAAAAAAGAACATATACTAGTATGAAATGTTATTTTATCATCAACGAGTGAACTGCACATACTTAGGGATATGACTCATAAATCTGTCACCTAAAGTCATTTAGTCTACTGCAGGTGTTCCACAACAATGAGCAAGATGTAAGGAAATTAAGTTGTTCAGACTTTATTACCCTGACAAGACTTGTTTCCTGCTCAGATAATCTACTTGCCAATCTAGTTCCCAGCAGAAAGGATGTGGTGATTTTTAACAAGTGTTAACATTCATTGCTGAATCAGTCTGATTTCTTGCATCAGCATATGGCATAAAGTGTCTCCTTGATACTTGGTATAAGAGGCTGCTGTTTATTGTCTAAGATCATTTCCACTGCCAAATTTGGAAGTGATCGTAACATACATAAGAGCTAAACAATCCGCTCTACTTTTATCAGCAATGTAGGCCTATTTGGCTTTTTAGTAGCTTTGAATTAATTCTACAGTGTTTTTCCCAAAGGCAATCAAATCTATTGTGTGAGAAACTTACTGAAAATCCAACAAGAATCTGTCCAGCTACAAGTGAGTCTGTCATCCACCAAAGTTTGTTTTCAAATTGGTTGTGTTCTCCGCCTGCCTCACTGTAAGACTCAATAGCTGAGGACAACTTTCCCTACAAACCCATTAAATGTAGTTAAAATTTTGACCTTAAGAATAATCAGGTATGGCTCCAAATTTGTTTACTTTTCTTTAAATTGGACTTCCACCCTGGACTGAAAAGCTAAGAACCTAAACAGTGGTACACTTGTTACCTTCCATGTTAATCTGTATCTGTGGTTCTTTGGATAACCTCAAGGGTGGGCATATCTATTTAATGAAATCCATTCAGCTAATTCATGCAGCTGACAGTTGTGGTTAGGGATAATACTTCTCCACTCATGACCCATTACTTGCGGTTTCTTAAAAGGGATAACAGCTTTTTTTTTTTTTTTTTAAATCAACAATTTAGTACAGCATTGTAAAATATTTGGGTACAAACATTCAAAACTGTAATTTTGTTAGCACAATATGCATTGCTTTGCAGTCCAGGTAAATAATCATTGATAAGTTTGTTGTTGTTGTTTTTTTTTTTTTTTTTTTTTTTAACTAATTTTACAAAAGAAAAGACAAAACTTCACATCTGGTAAACATCACAGAACGCAAGTCATAAAGGTAACAACGCCATTTTAAAAGGGACAGTCAAGTCAAAAATAAACTTTCATGAATCGGGCTTAGATACAAGGTAATCACATAGGTAAAAAGTGTATTAATATAACTGTATTGGTAATGCAAAATGGGTAATAAAGGGATAATCTAACTTTTTAAGCAATACAAATTCTGGTGTAGACTGTCCCTTTAATGAAGAACAAATAAATACAAAACAAGTATCCAAAAGATACATTGTGAAGAACTTCAATTCAATGAATTCATTCTCACAAACTTCATGAGATTTTAGCAAAATCCTGATAAACAAGTAAAATATTAAAAAAAATGACAAAACAAAGGGGCGCCTCATGTGTGGTATCATCAAGTAAGAACAAAGCCACAGACAAAAGCCAAATGGGTACTCACAAGGCTCTGGAGCACACCTATGTACTTGTAGGAACAGGCTGCAGATTTTATCAGGTGTGACAGCTCACCCACAAAAAATATCAGTCATTAACTGTAGTAAAAAGATGAAACACAGGAAAAGCACCAAATTGTGCAGATCACTAAGGATATGATGTTAGCTTAACACAAATGAAGATTGGGTACTCGCATATTGGATGAGCACACCTATGTGCTAGTAGAAGCAAGCTGGCATATTTAGATATGGTGTGTCAGCTCACCAACAATGA
Organism: Bombina bombina; assembly: GCF_027579735.1. Lineage (NCBI taxonomy): Eukaryota > Metazoa > Chordata > Amphibia > Anura > Bombinatoridae > Bombina > Bombina bombina. Next base: position 862,250,676 of record NC_069501.1, on the reverse strand, counting down.
ACCTTTCTTCAATGTGCAGTATCCAAGTGTGGCAGACTTCTGTTTGCTAGACTTCACTTCAGGCAGATGCAGGTAGGTAAACTCACTCACAAGAGTATTTTTATAAAATAAAAATACTATTTATTAAAAACAGATTAAAATACATATACAAAAGAGTGAACAGGGGGAATACAATCTAGCCCCCTGTACGCTAGATTGTATTCCCCCTGTTCACTCTTTTGTATATGTATTTTAATCTGTTTTTAATAAATAGTATGTGAGTGAGTTTACCTACCTGCATCTGCCTGAAGTGGAGTCTAGCAAACAGAAGTCTGCCACACTTGGATACTGCACATTGAAGAAAGGTTCATTGTTGGTGAGCTGACACACCATATCTAAATATGCCAGCTTGCTTCTACTAGCACATAGGTGTGCTCATACAATATGTGAGTACCCAATCTTCATCTATGTTAAGATAACATCATATCCTTAGTGATCCACACAATTTGGTGCTTTTCCTGTGTTTCATCTCTTTACTACAGTTAATGACCGATATTCTTTGTGGGTGAGCTGTCACACCTGATAAAATCTGCAGCCTTTTCCTACAAGCACATAGGTGTGCTCCAGAGCCTTGCGAGTACCCATTTGGCTTTTGTCTGTGGCTTTGTTCTTACTTGATGATACCACACATGAGACGCCCCTTTGTTTTGTCATTTTTTTAGTACCTCTGGACTGCTGTTGAGGAGGAGGAGGCTGCCACCGTTAGGAAGAAATCATTCTCCACTATTTGAATCTGAACTTTTATTCAATATTACTTCATATATTTAACTGTTGGTCATTCAAATTGTATCTTGAATTTAACATTTTATTGAGGTCATTATTAGCTATTAATTAGCGCCTTCTCCCTTTTCTTTGTGTAGAAAGTAAAATATTCAAACATTTTTGTAATTTAAATTTACACCTAATGTAATGAGTGAATACTGTCATGTATGTACAGGCAGTGCAGAATTATTAGGCAAGTTGTATTTTTGAGGATTAATTTTATTATTGAACAACCACCATGTTCTCAATGAACCCAAAAAACTCATTAATATGAAAGCTGAATATTTTTGGAAGTAGTTTTTAGTTTGTTTTTAGTTTTAGCTATTTTAGGGGGATATCTGTGAGTGCAGGTGACTATTACTGTGCATAATTATTAGGCAACTTAACAAAAAACAAATATATACCCATTTCAATTATTTCTTTTTACCAGTGAAACCAATATAACATCTCAACATTCACAAATATACATTTCTGACATTCAAAAACAAAACAAAAACAAATCAGTGACCAATATAGCCACCTTTCTTTGCAAGGACACTCAAAAGCCTGCCATCCATGGATTCTGTCAGTGTTTTGATCTGTTCACCATCAACATTGCGTGCAGCAGCAACCACAGCCTCCCAGACACTGTTCAGAGAGATGTACTGTTTTCCCTCCTTGTAAATCTCACATTTGATAATGGACCACAGGTTCTCAATGGGGTTCAGATCAGGTGAACAAGGAGGCCATGTCATTAGATTTTCTTCTTTTATACCCTTTCTTGCTAGCCACGCTGTGTAGTACTTGGACGCGTGTGATGGAGCATTGTCCTGCATGAAAATCATATTTTTCTTGAAGGATGCAGACTTCTTCCTGTACCACTGCTTGAAGAAGGTGTCTTCCAGAAACTGGCAGTAGGACTGGGAGTTGAGCTTGACTCCATCCTCAACCCGAAAAGGCCCCACAAGCTCATCTTTGATGATACCAGCCCAAACCAGTACTCCACCTCCACCTTGCTGCCGTCTGAGTCGGACTGGAGCTCTCTGCCCTTTACCAATCCAGCCACGGGCCCATCCATCTGGCCCATCAAGACTCACTCTCATTTCATCAGTCCATAAAACCTTAGAAAAATCAGTCTTGAGATATTTCTTGGCCCAGTCTTGACGTTTCAGCTTGTGTGTCTTGTTCAGTGGTGGTCGTCTTTCAGCCTTTCTTACCTTGGCCATGTCTCTGAGTATTGCACACCTTGTGCTTTTGGGCACTCCAGTGATGTTGCAGCTCTGAAATATGGCCAAACTGGTGGCAAGTGGCATCTTGGCAGCTGCACGCTTGACTTTTCTCAGTTCATGGGCAGTTATTTTGCGCCTTGGTTTTTCCACACGCTTCTTGCGACCCTGTTGACTATTTTGAATGAAACGTTTGATTGTTCGATGATCACGCTTCAGAAGCTTTGCAATTTTAAGAGTGCTGCATCCCTCTGCAAGATATCTCACTATTTTTGACTTTTCTGAGCCTGTCAAGTCCTTCTTTTGACCCATTTTGCCAAAGGAAAGGAAGTTGCCTAATAATTATGCACACCTGATATAGGGTGTTGATGTCATTAGACCACACCCCTTCACATTACAGAGATGCACATCACCTAATATGCTTAATTGGTAGTAGGCTTTCGAGCCTATACAGCTTGGAGTAAGACAACATGCATAAAGAGGATGATGTGGTCAAAATACTCATTTGCCTAATAATTCTGCACTCCCTGTATATAGAAACTCTTTCCTTTGCATCCTTTGTAAATTATTATTGTGTTCATGATTACTTTTAACAACATCAACCCTGCTGTACTTTGTGTTTAACCACCACAAAGGATGTGCAACTAGCGCTGCTGATTGGGTCAGTGTTGGGTTCCTCTCAGGACCAGAAGTGCACCTGAGCGCCACTTCTACTGTGTGTTTAACCCCTTTGCTGAAGCAAAGCAGCAACTATTATTATAAAAAAAGCACATTATGGCATTTTTTTTGTTTGTATTTTTACTATGCATAATTAAGCATTATACAGGTAATACCATTTTGAGTTTTATATCCAATCAATTACATTTATACGTTCATAGATCTTTCTATAAATGTAAAGAAGGAGAGACACCTACTAATCAGCAGTTAAAGGCTACACATTGCCTAGGGTTCTAGAAATTAATATCTATTGAGATAACCTACAATGAAAAATATGCATTGGAAAGGACTACTTCCGTTTTGAGAACACAGTCCATAATATTCACAGTCTCTAAGTTATATTGTGCAAATTGATAGGCTGTCATGATGTTAGTAGATTCAAACTAAAACTATAAATGTTGCAGATTGGAGATGGACATCAACATACATTTTTATTTGTTCAAGTTACGCATCTTTTAAGTGTAAAAACAGGAAGCTTTACAGCAATAGGAAGCCATTTATTTACTGAACACATTAGCCACAAGTGCATCCTCATGAGATTACAATATGGATTTAAAATGTTCATTACATATTAATAAATCTATTTATACAAATATACACAACTTACATAAAAACTATTTAAATATAGTATAAAACTGATTTTTAAGCCACTTTGGCTCTATATTACATAATTTAAAAATGTGTTACAATTTACATCAAATGTAGGTAAGTTTTTATAGAAAGTGTATTTGCACCTGTCTTATCAAGATATACTTTAGAAGTGCTGTTGGAGACCAAAAATTGACATTAGTATTCTAGTTCTAAAAATATGTCTTTGGATGATGCCCTAACAAATTGAACTTGTAGTTCACAGATATATTAGAGTATGAGAAGACACATTAGCCTTTAATGCAATTGCTGATGTTCGTACAATACCGGATTAAGTCAAGAACCCAATATTCTGCAATAGGAAATATATACAGGTAATTGTTTCTTTGCTACACCATCTGTGGCTGTACTTTAATTCTCACAAATCAATAAATGGTTTACAAGAAGTCCCTTTGCCAGTAGACACAATGCATACAAAACGAAGGAACCCAATTGTGATATACCTAAACTTCAATGTTGCATTTAATAGAAAAAGATATACAATTGATTCTTGTTTAAGAAGTAACAAAATATGACAGAATAACATTTCTTAAGATGTCTCAGTTAATACCAACCTCTAGAGCCAAGTTGTGTAGTGAGAAAAGGTAGATTGTTAATCAGCTAATATGTTCTGTTCGATACTTTATAATGCTTCTAACATTTGAAAGAATTTACTATTAAAAAGTCACTGTGGCATATAAAAAAAAAATCAATTTTACAACGCTGCCTTTCACTGTGGACATCTAAAGGCTGAAAGGTGGTATAATCATGACTGCAACTTATTAACAAGCTACAAATTAAATTTTATAAGTGCATGACAAAAAAGCCAGTAATGTTTCGGTTTCATCTTTGCCATAGAAGAAACACCAAAAATGTTATTGTTTAAAAAGATAAATAATCCATTTATTAGGCCTTTATGAAGGCCGAAACGATTGTCTGGGGTTTCTGTGTTCCTTGTTCAGAGAGGTATTGCCTGGTATTTCGGCGCTGGACTGACCGTAATAGGCGGGATCAGACTGATATACTACAGGAAAGTTCTACTCTGCGAAAAACATTACTGGGCTAAAAAAAAAGCTACACCCAGGAGGTAAATCGCCATAGAACAGGCTAACAATGTTATTGAGCCAGTTGTTTGTTCCTGTGAGTGTGCTTTAGGTGTGTATTTAGCCTCCCTAAGGGAAAAAGGGGCAACCAAAGTGGACTCCTTGCTCAGTGTATGAGCAAGGAGTCCACCTCACTGACGAGGCCCAATGTAGGCCGAAACGATTGTTGCAGTGTTCCTTGTTCAGAGTGGAGTTGCCTGGTATTTCGAAAAAGAAGAACAGGCTAACAATGGTATTGAGCTGGTTGTTCGTTCCTGTGAGTGCACTTCTCAATATATGTATTTAGAATCCCTTTATTACCCATTCCCCAGTTTTGCACAACCAACACTGTTATAGAAATATACTTTTTACCTCTGTAATTACCTTGTATCTAAGCTTCTGCAGACTGCCTCCTTATCTCAGATCTTTTGAAAGACGTGTATTTCAGGTCAAGACTTAACTAACTTCACGTGTATGAGCACAATATTATTTATATGAAACAAATTAACTAATGCCCTCAAGCTGTGGAAAAACTGTCAAATGCATTCAGATAAGAGGGGCCTTCAAGGGCTCAGAAATTAGCATATGAGCTAACCTAGGTTTAGCTTTCAACTAAGAATACCAAGCAAACAAGAAGCCAATTTGATGATAAAAAATACATTGGAAAGTTGTTTAAAATTGCATGCCCTATCTGAATCATGAAAGTTTAATTTGGACTTGATACAAAGCTTAAACCCACAGGTGCTTGATCCAAAGAGAGATGACCATTAAAGGGACCACCATGTTCTGGGCCATCCTCATACTGTGCCAAGTGTACCTCATGGATCCACAATGTCTATTAAATACCTTATCCACGCAATGGAGGCCTGATACATACCATGATGTTTAATCAACCAAAAACCAGAACAATAATTTGGTATGCAGTTGTTGCATACATTCTCCTAGGTCACATACATACACAAAAATAAAGTTGTTCTGAAACAATCTGGTGGTTTAATCCTGACAGTAACCACACACTATACAATAACTTGGTTTATGTGGATGCCTGAAGAAAGAAACTGCAAACTTTTCACTTTATTTTGTTTCTTGGAGATGCAGCATTGCAACCACTTAAAGGGACATAGATTGTATACACAAGTAGGCATTGCTTGAGTGACTTGATATTTTCCACACCAATAAATGTTAAAATATTTTATAAGTTGAATTTTACCCCATTCAGGTACTAAATCATTGTGTACCTGATAACAGGACATTTATCAAGATTACCTTGTCTCACTCACTCGTGACAGGTCATCTCGACAGGGGGATTATGTAGGGAAAATTGTCCAGTATAATTCACCATTTTGATATTGCATATTAATCACATATGTTTGTGCTATATAATATAGGGGTACAATTGATCATGTGTATTTACTTATATATTCAGGTACACATACACATATATATTATTTTTCAGTATTAATATGTAACTATTAGGTAGTGCTGCTTGTCAGTATATAATTGCTTACTGTGAAGTTTTTGCACTTTATCAAAATAATCCATGTTTAGTTACTATGATATTCAAGGTCCCCAAAATAGCTGCATGATTCCTATCATTATTTTATTGGTATAAATATCCACAAATGTCCCCATGTTTTTCATACATGGTTCCAGTAAGTCTCTTTTTCTATAAACATTAGTGGGGTTCAACCTTGGTTAACGGTAAAATGGAGATACTGACTTGTTTTTCAGAATATATTTACAAATTACATATGTCTATTATAGCTTCTGACTGCTAAACCTTAGCTCATTAACAAAAATGTTAATTAATCTGTAATTAGTGTTAGCCAATCATTTATGTGAACCTTACCTTATCAGTGGGGGTGGTGTTAAAAGTTTTCTATAAAATACACACTTACCCACAAGAGGGGGGGACAAGGATACACAAGCAGACGGCACAAGGGGCCACACTGTGCATGCATGATGATCACACCCTATCCAGAGGAGATGGGAGGCTAAGCTAACCAGATAGACAAGTAAGGATAATGGCAAGAGAGGGTCCAGGGGTAACCTAAGATGGTCTATTTACACTAAACCCCAGTGAAGGATCCCACCATGTTGATAAGTATGAAACAAATCCACATGAAACAGTTTTGTTAATATGGTTTATGTTCTTTACATTTATATTCAAAGTTTTAATAGTGAATCAGGTGAGTTAATCAATTCTGGTTTGCCCTTTGTTAGTCACAAATATTTTTGTTTGGTAATTCCTGTTAACCTGTCGACAATAACACTGGGTCAATCAGGAATCTGGTAATAATATCATTTTCTTATGGTTTGCCAGGATTATTAGTTTACCTGATTCTTGCCAGCTATGCTGAGAATTTAAATAACAAAAGTTTCTGTTTCTCTATTATACAGGGAGTGCAGAATTATTAGGCAAATGAGTATTTTGACCACATCATCCTCTTTATGCATGTTGTCTTACTCCAAGCTGTATAGGCTCAAAAGCCTACTACCAATTAAGCATATTAGGTGATGTGCATCTCTGTAATGAGAAGGGGTGTGGTCTAATGACATCAACACCCTATATCAGGTGTGCATAATTATTAGGCAACTTCCTTTCCTTTGGCAAAATGGGTCAAAAGAAGGACTTGACAGGCTCAGAAAAGTCAAAAATAGTCAGATATCTTGCAGAGGGATGCAGCACTCTTAAAATTGCAAAGCTTCTGAAGCGTGATCATCGAACAATCAAGCGTTTCATTCAAAATAGTCAACATGGTCGCAAGAAGCGTGTGGAAAAACCAAGGCGCAAAATAACTGCCCATGAACTGAGAAAAGTCAAGCGTGCAGCTGCCAAGATGCCACTTGCCACCAGTTTGGCCATATTTCAGAGCTGCAACATCACTGGAGTGCCCAAAAGCACAAGGTGTGCAATACTCAGAGACATGGCCAAGGTAAGAAAGGCTGAAAGACGACCACCACTGAACAAGACACACAAGCTGAAACATCAAGACTGGGCCAAGAAATATCTCAAGACTGATTTTTCTAAGGTTTTATGGACTGATGAAATGAGAGTGAGTCTTGATGGGCCAGATGGATGGACCCGTGGCTGGATTGGTAAAGGGCAGAGAGCTCCAGTCCGACTCAGACGCCAGCAAGGTGGAGGTGGAGTACTGGTTTGGGCTGGTATCATCAAAGATGAGCTTGTGGGGCCTTTTCGGGTTGAGGATGGAGTCAAGCTCAACTCCCAGTCCTACTGCCAGTTTCTGGAAGACACCTTCTTCAAGCAGTGGTACAGGAAGAAGTCTGCATCCTTCAAGAAAAACATGATTTTCATGCAGGACAATGCTCCATCACATGCGTCCAAGTACTCCACAGCGTGGCTGGCAAGAAAGGGTATAAAAGAAGAAAATCTAATGACATGGCCTCCTTGTTCACCTGATCTGAACCCCATTGAGAACCTGTGGTCCATCATCAAATGTGAGATTTACAAGGAGGGAAAACAGTACACCTCTCTGAACAGTGTCTGGGAGGCTGTGGTTGCTGCTGCACGCAATGTTGATGGTGAACAGATCAAAACACTGACAGAATCCATGGATGGCAGGCTTTTGAGTGTCCTTGCAAAGAAAGGTGGCTATATTGGTCACTGATTTGTTTTTGTTTTGTTTTTGAATGTCAGAAATGTATATTTGTGAATGTTGAGATGTTATATTGGTTTCACTGATAAAAATAAATAATTGAAATGGGTATATATTTGTTTTTTGTCAAGTTGCCTAATAATTATGCACAGTAATAGTCACCTGCACACACAGATATCCCCCTAAAATAGCTATAACTAAAAACAAACTAAAAACTACTTCCAAAACTATTTAACTTTGATATTAATGAGTTTTTTGGGTTCATTGAGAACATGGTTGTTGTTCAATAATAAAATTAATCCCCAAAAATACAACTTGCCTAATAATTCTGCACTCCCTGTACATGCAAGCTACTGCAAGTAAAATAATGTAGTGATTGTTTTAATTAGTTTTAAACTGATAATCATTAAATCATTGTAATTATGTATGCTTATTGATTTGCATTAATTCAAATATTGCTTATTATTTCTAATAATTCTTTTAATAAACTAAGTTTGCTTATTGATCTGGTCTCAGTTTAATTAATAGACAAATCATAACTAAAAGGATTCAGGTTTTATATATATTATCCTTTGCAAATGATATAATTCAGAGTGTTATTAAATTGCACACATTGCCCCTGCAAAGTTGGTAATCGCTATTATATATATATATATATATATATATATATATATAATGAGTTACATTATCAGAATGAAAGAGGTTCCATAATATTTATTGTGTCTAAATACATAATAAACGTTGCGCGTACACTACTGAAATAATAATAATAATAATAATAATAAGGATAATATTCACAACAGTATCACTCCCCTTCCCACAATCCCCAGTCATTCGACCAAAGGAAAATGGAAAAAGGGAATAACACAAAGGTGTAAAGGTGCCTGAGGTTTAGTCAAAAATAACTGTCTTAAATTTAAGGGTGGAGTCGTGGACTCTCCATATCCGGAAATAAATAAATTTATCAGGTTAGTATAAATTTTGTTTTCTTTCCTAATATATGGAGAGTCCACAATGTCATCAATTACTAGTGGGAACCAATACCCAAGCTAGAGGACACAGATGACTAGGGAGGGAGAACAAGACAGGCAGTCCTAAACAGAAGCCTTTCTCCCAAAAGAAGCCTCGGCCGAGGCAAAAGTATCAAATTTGGAAGGACCAATTTGCAGCCTTGCAAGTCTGCTCCACAGAAGCTTCATTTTTGAAAGCCCAAGAAAAGGAGACAGCCCTAGTGGAATGAACCGTAATTCTCTCAGGAGGCTGCTGTACAGCAGTCTCATTACCAAAGCGAATCATACTTCTCAACCAGAGGAAAAGAGAAGTAGAAGTGGCCTGACACGCTTTCCTGAGAAACAAACAAACAGGGCAGAGGACTGGCGAAAATCCTTAGTCGCCTGTAGGTAGAATTCTAGAGCACGCACAATATTTAGGTTGTGCAACAAACATTCCTTCTGAGAAGAAGGATTAGGACATAGAGAAGGAACAACAATTTCCTGATTAATATTTCTATCTGAAACCACTTTAGGAAGAAAATCCAACTTAGTACGAAAAAACGCCTTATCAGCATGAAATATAAGATAAGGCAAATCACAATGCAAAGCCGAGAGTTCTGAAACTCTCCGAGCAGTAGAGATAGCAATAAGAAACAAAACCTTCCAAGATAACAACTTAATATCTATGGAATGCAATGGCTCAAACGGAGCCTGCTGCAAAACTTTAAGAACAAGGTTAAGGCTCCAAGGAGGAGCAACAGACTTAAACACAGGCCTGATTCTGACCAGGACCTAACAAAAAGATTGAACATCTAGCACATCCGCCAGACACTTGTGTAACAAAATAGATAATGCAGAAATCTGATCCTTCAGAGAACTGACTGACAATCCCTTCTCCAGACCTTCCTGGAGAAATGACAAAATCCTGGAAATCCTGAACCTACTCCAAGAGTAGCCCTTGGATTCACACCAATAAAGATATTCATGCCATACCTTATGGTAAATCTTTCTAGTAACAAAATTGCGAGCCTGAATCATGGTCCCAACGACCGACTCAGAAAAACCACGCTTAGACAGAATTAAGCGTCAAATCTCCAAGCAGTCAGCTTCAGAGAAACGAGATTTGCATGAAGGAATGGACCCTGAGTTAGAAGGTCCTTCCTCAGAAGCAGCCTCCAAGGTGGAAGAGATGACATCTTTACTAGGTCTGCATACCAGATCCTGCAAGGCCACACAGGAGCTAATAGAATTACAAATGCTCTCTCTGTATGAGCAAAAACTTGTGGAACAAGAGCAAACGGAGGAAACGGGTATGCTAGACTGAAATCCCAAGACACCGCCAGAGCATCTATCAGGGCAGCCTGCGGATCTCTTGACCTTGAACCGTACTTTGGAAGCTTGGAGATGCCATTAGATCCAAATCCGGCACCCCCCATTTGAGGGTTAACATTGAGAACATCTCCGGATGGAGTGCCCACTCCCAGGGATGAAATGTCTGTCTGCTCAGGAAGTCCGTTTCCCAGTTGTCCACACCTGGAATGTGGATGGCAGAAAGACAGTAATTGTGAGCTTCCGCCCACTGAACAATCCGAGCCACCTCCTTCATGGCTAAAGGAACTCCGAGTTCCTCTCTGGTGGTTGATGTAAGCCACTGAGGTGATATTGTCCGAGTGGAACCTGATAAACCGGGCTAAGGACAACTGAGGCCAAGCCATCAGAGCATTTCAAATCGCTCTCAACTCCAAGATGTTTATGGGGATAGCAGACTCCTCCCGGCTCCCTGCGCCTTTAACGAGTCCCAAACTGCTCCCCAGCCCAGCGTCCGTGGTTACAATCACCCAGGAAGGTCTCCGTAAGCCTGTGCACTGAGACAGATGCTCCTGAGAAAGCCACCACAGGAGAGAGTCTTTTGTCGACTGGTCTAGCTCTATCCTCTGAGACAGATCCGAATGGTCCCTGTTCCATTGTCTAAGCATGCATAACTGCAGAGCTCAAATGGAATCGAGCAAAGGGAATGATGTCCATGGAAGCGACTGATGGCCGAACAGTAGACTGCAGAGAGAGGCAAGAGAAAAAACATTTTGGATTTTCTGACGTCTGTCAAAAAAAATTTCATAGATAGGGAATCTATTATGGTCCCTAAAACTACCCTCGTAGCTGGAACAAGGAAACTCTTTCCAAAAGCACTGCCAAGAGAGTCAACAGAACCACAAACTAAAAATGTTTGTCTATAAAGGCAAATTCCACAAGCTCAAAATGATCCCTGTGGATAGGAACATGAAAATAAGTATCCTTCAGGACTATGGTCATCAAGAACTGACCTCTTGGGCCAAAGGAAGAATGGAACAAATGAATTCCATTTTGAAGAATGATACCCTGATCAACTTGTTGAGACACCTAAATGTCTAGAATGGGTTGAAAAGCTCCCTCGTTTTTGGGAACCAAGAACAGAGTGAAATAGAACCCTAGGCCCTGTTCGTTACTCAAACTATCACTACCAGGAAAGAAAGGTCCTGAACACAGTTCAAGAATGTCCCTCCTTATCTGGACTGCAACTTGAGAGTATCTGGGACATCTTGTATCCAGGCCTGATAAAATAGAGCAAGATTGCCCCCACACCGGGGCAAACCCTTCATGCTGACAGACTCAGCTGCAGGTTTCTTTGAATGCTTCCCCTTGTCCAAAACTGATTGGGTTTCCAAGAAGAATTTTCCTTTGAAGATACAAAAGGAATTAAACTTACTCTGACGACCTTAAGGTCTGTTCTTATGGTCTAGTGGCAGAAAAAAAAATCTCAAATTATTTCTGCCAAATCAGGCTCAAACAAGGTCTCACCCTTGTAAGGAAACATCAAAAACTTGGAATTAGAGGTAACATCAGCTGACCAAGAATTTAGCCACAACACCCTGTGAGCTAAGCCAGTGAAGTTGGATATCTTGACTCTTAATCTAAAACTTGCATGGGATCAGAAAAAAATGAATTGGCTAGTTTGAGAGCCTCAATCCTGCTCAATCTCCTCCAAAGGAGACTTTAGCAAAATGGAATCAGACAAGGCGTCACACCAATAAGATGCCGCACTTGACACAGTGGCAATACAACCTGCATGTTGTTATTGAAGATCTTAAAGAACATACATCTTCTTCAAATAAGCCTCCAGCCTCTTCCTTAAAAACGCAGCTATTCTCCATAGGAATAGTAGTTCTCTTAGCCGGAGTAGAAATGGCCCCTTCTACTTTAGGCACTGTGCGCCATAATATTTAATGGAGTCAGCAACAGGAAACATCTTTATAAAGACAGGAGACGGGGAAAAAGGGAGCCCTGACTTTTCCCATTCCTGTGAAAAAACTCTGTCACACGGTCTGGAACAAGAAAAAACTTCCACAGAAGAAGGTTCATCATAGTATCTATAAAGTTTACTAGACATCTTAGGGCTGACAGCAACAGTATTGGAGTCATCCAAAGTAGCTAAAACCTCCTTAACAATACACAAAGGTGTTAAAGCTTAATTCTGAAGTTAACTTCTTCAACATCAGACAAAGGAATTATACTGTCTGAATCTGAGATTTCACCCTCAGAGGCTACCAACATATCCTCCTCATCCGACTTATGAGGGGGGACAACCTGTGTAGCAGTAGGTGGAAAAGAAACCTTACTGTCTGAATCTCTAATTTTCCTCTTGCGTTTTCCCTGTAACATAGGAAAAGCAGATAATGCCGCAGATACCACAGAAGATATCTGTGCAGCAAACTCTACATGCAAATATACGCCTCCACGAGAAAGAGGAACCGCAGGGTACTGCATGTGACGCCATTAAGGCTTGGGACGTTTGAGAAAACTGTGGCATTGCCTAAACAGCATCATCCTAAGAGACATTGGGCTCAGTAGGCAACAATCTAACTCTACATACAAGAGTTGTAGTTAAGTATGCAACACAGAATTGTATAGCGAAGCAATTTGTGCCTAAATGAATACCATATAATTAGAAAAACACAAAGACCTCCATGCCCATAACCAAAATAAAATGAGAATATTTTTTTTTTTATTGTAAAATATAAATTTATTAAGTACGGTCCTTTTAATAATTGATGAAAGAGTATAGTACTTTGCTAGTTAAATAAACAAATTAGAGCACCTAAACCTCAGCCTGACTGAGATGGCTAAACCTGCTTTCAATAAAGAAATGACCAAGCACAGATGGCAGAAAGTTCTTCTACCAATCCCTTACATACAGAGAAATTCGGCATCAGAAAGACACCGCTCCGCTAAAGAATTGAAGCAGAGAAACGGGTCACATGACTCACAGACGAGAAACTGCACAGTCAAAATACAAGCACGTCCTCCCCGCCATGAAGAATCACCTCCTCCTTGATGGCGGAAGACCAAGAACATAACGTTCTGCAAAATAGTCCTCAGCCCCTCTGTTATTGGGGTGGCATGGAGATACCCAAGTGTAATGTGAAAAACATACATTCACATGGTCTGTCATATACATAGAAAATGCACGCAGCAGATAATAACAGAAGTGAATTGGAAAGCTGTTTAAAATTGCATGCTCTTAATCATGAACGTTTAATTTTGACTTTACTGTCTCTTTAAGCTAGAAGAGTCTCTGAGCTTTCAGCTTTGTCATGCAAACCACCTTTTCCGATTTTTCATCAAAATGAGGCGGCTTTTCGCACTATTCTTTTCTTCCTAAGATGAAATCTACAGATACGGTCAATAAGGAAATTGTGGTTCCTACTTTTTGCATAAAATTTGAAGAGAGAACAGCACTCCATGAGATAGAACAGAAGCTGGAATAACTTCCATGCATGTTCATTTTTATTGTAACTCCTCCTACTTTTTGTCCAGCTCCTTCTAAGGGATGTTTCAAGAGCTCTCAAATATTACACGGAAGCCACAAAAGATTTCAGAGTTTCTTTTTGTAAAATGTTTACGGGCCTTTGCAATAGGCAGAAAGCTACAGCTGTTACTTTAGCAGCTTGGAATAAAGCCTTTATTTGCTAGGCTTATTAGCTCCCACTGAATGCATTACTGCTCATTCCATTAGAGCAGTTATTTATTGGGCCTCTTAAAATGAAGCTTTAATTGATCAGATTTGAAAGGCAGCTATTTGGTCTTCTTTACCCACTTTCTCTAAGTTGTATTACTTTGATGTGTATGCTTCTGAGGCTGCCTTTGCCAGGAAAGTTTTGCAGGCCATAGTGCCTGAATAGTAACATCCTGCCTTCACTGTTTGTCCCACCTTTTAACAGTGTTGTTGTGGACTACACCTCTTGGGTATCTATTCTCACATGTGATGACTTGTGGACTCTCACCATATTATGAAAGACAAAATATGTTTGTTTACTTGATACATTTATTTATTTCATTATGGTGGGAGTACAAAAGCCCCACCCTTTTCTTTTTGTCCAGGTGGCGGCAGAACTTGTTTTGCATTTCTTTGCCCTGCTTTCTCTCCCCTGCTTTTCTTTTTTCTTAATCCACTTGACTATATGTATGACTGAGAATAATGGAAAGTGGGAGAGATTTAAAGCTCTGGTGTGTTGGGGTGTCTTTTGCCTCCTCCTAGTGGTCAGGAGAGGAATATGACTCGTGGACTCTCACCATGATAAATGAAATTAATTTATTAGGTAAGCATACATTTTGTTTTACAAACGTCAATTCACATCTCATAGAACATTGGTTGCTTAGCATGTCATATAGCAGAACTATTCAGATGACCTGTGGTTTTTATGGATATACTTAAACGATGAATAAATGGCAATAGTGTTATTGCCATGCAGCCTAAAACATTGATTTTGAAACTATACTTGTATAGTAGCGTCCTGCATGTATTGTTCCTATATAAGTTTCATCAGTTTAGTGCTGAATACCATGAGTAACTTTGTTACTAGCTGGCACACTGGATAAAACAACTACTTTATATTTTCTAGGTATTTTATAAACAGGACACGTTTCTTTTAATAGTTGTAAGAATCAATTACTTCCATATAATATCTGAAGATATTTCTAAAATTAGGAATATTCTAGTATAATTCATTGTCTTACAAAACAGAGCTGTAAAAGCATAAGTTATGGTTACAAAAAACATAAATTATGCTTGCCAGATAATTTAATTTCCTTCTGTATAAGGAGAGTCCACGCCATCATTACTTACTGTTGGGAAATACTGAACCTGGCCACCAGAAGGAGGCAAAGACACCCAAGCCAAAGGCTTAAAATACCTCTCCCACTTCCCCCAGTCATTTTGCCGAGGAAACAAGGAACAGTAGGAGAACTATCAGGGTATAAATGGTGCCATCGGAGAACACGGGTGGGGGCCATGGACTCTCCTTATACAGGAGGAAATTTAATTATCTGGTAAGCATAATTTATGTTTTCCTTCTTAATATAAGGAGAGTCCACGGCATCATTCCTTACTGTTGGGAAACTTATACCCAAGCTCTAGAGGACACTGAATAATAATGGGAGGGACAAAAATAGAGACGGACCCTAATCTGAGGGCACTACAGCCTGCAAAACCTTTCTCCCAAAAGCTGCTTCAGCCGAAGCAAAAACATTAAACTTGTAAAATTTAGAAAAAGTGTGTAAGGAGGACCAGAAGGAGGATTTGGACACAAGGAAGGAACCACAATCTCTTGATTGATGTTGCAGTCTGACACAACCTTAGGAAGAAAACCTAACTTAGTACGTAGGACAGCCTCATTAGAGTGGAACACCAGATAAGGAGGCTCACATTGCAAGGCGGCAAACTCAGATACTCTGCGCGCAAAAGCAATAGCTATTTGAAAAAGGACCTTCCATGACAACAATTTAATGTCAATCTCATGCATAGGCTCAGACGGTTGCCACACCCTAAGAAAAAGATTTAGACTCCAAGGAGGAGCCTTAGATCTAAACACAGGTTTGATCCTAATCAGAGCCTTAACAAAGGACTGTACATCAGGAAGCTCTGAGAGCCTCTTGTGCAGTAAAACAGATGGGGCCGAAATCTGTCCCCTCAGGGAACTGGAAGAAAGGCCCTTCTGCAGTCCATCCTGGAGAAACGATAGGATCCTGGCAACCTTAACCTTATCCCAGGAAAATCCATGATCTTCACACCAGAATAAGTAGGTTCTCCACACCTTATGATAGATGCGACAAATAACCGGCTTACGAGCTTGAATGAGAGTATCAATCACTCTCTCAGAAAAACCTCTCTTGGCTAGGACTAAGCGTTCAATTTCCACGCAGTCAGCCTCAGAGAATCTAAACTTTGATGAACAAAAGGACCTTGTTCAAGCAGATCCCTGCGACAAGGTAACTTCCACAGAGAAGACGAGGACATCCTCACCAGATCTGTGAACTATATACTTTGCGGCGATGATGGAGCAATCAATATCACTGATGCCTGCTCCTGCTTGATGCGAGCCATTACACGAGGAAGAAGTGGTAATGGCGGGAAAATGTAAAATTAGCCTCCATGGCACTGCTAATGCATCTATTAGCTCCGCCTGAGGATCCCTGGACCTCGACCCATATCTGGGTAGCTTGGTATTGAGACGAGACGCCATGAGATCTATCTCCAGCGTACCCCACTTGTTGCATATCTCCGCAAACACTTCAGGATGGAGAGACCATTCCCCCGGATGAAAGGATTGTCTGCTGAGAAAATCCGCTTCCCAGTTGTCCACACCCGGAATTGTTGATCGCTGACAGTGAACAGCTGTGGGCTTCCGCCCACTCCAGAATTCGAAATACCTCCCTCATTGCTAGGGAGCTTCTCGTTCCCCCCTGATGGTTGATGTAAGCCACCAAGGTTATATTGTCTGATTAGAATCTGATAAACCGGGATGAACCCAGAAGGGGCCAAGACTTCAGAGCATTGAAGATTGCTCGAAGCTCCAGAATGTTGATCGGGAGGGAGCGTTCCTCCCGAGACCACAGGCCCTGTGCCTTCTTTGCACCCCATACAGTTCCCCATCCTGATATACTTGCCTCCGTAGTCACAATCTCCCAGGATGGTCTTAAGAAGGATGACTCTCGGGACAGATGATCTGGACAGAGCCACAAAGAGAAATCTGTTGTCCAGAGAGCTCTGTTGAGACAGATCCGAATGATCGCCGTTCCACTGCCTCAGCATGCACAATTGCAGCAGTCTGAGACGAATCCTGGCAAAGGGAAAGATGTCCATGCTGGACACCATGAGACCAATTGCCTCCATACACTGAGCTACAGAGGGCCTTAAGGAGGACCGGAGGGCAAGACATGCCGAAGCAAGCTTGCAACATTTCTGGTCTGTTAGAAATATCCTCATGGATATGGAGTCTATTATAGTACCAAGGAATTCTACACCCTGGTGCTTGGAATAAGAGAACTGTTTTCTAGATTTATCTTCCATCCATGAGATCGAAGAAGAGAGAGAAGAGATTCCAAATGGTCCTCCGCCAGACAAAAAGATGGTGATTGTACCAGAACATCGTGCAAGTAGGGAGCTACTGCTATACCCCGGGTTCTGGCAACGCCTAGAAGAGCCCCTAGAACCTTCGTAAAAATTTGTGGGGCAGTAGCTAGACCAAACGGAAGTGCAATGAACTGGAAGTGCTGGTCCAGGAACTCAAACCTTAGGAACTGGAAGTGATCCTTGTGGATTGGAACGTGAAGGTAAGCATCCTTCAGATCTACAGTCGTCATGAACTGTCCTTCCTGAACTAAGGGAAGGATGGACCTTACTGCCTCCATTTTGAACGAGGAGACATTTCAAAATTTGTTTAAGCACTTTAGGTACAAAATCAGGCGAAAAGTACCCTCCTTCTTTGGGACCACAAAAAGGTTTGAATAGTATCCCAAACCGCTTTCTGCAATAGGTACCGAGACAATGACCCCTAATGAGGACAGATCCCGCACGCATCCTAGAAAGGCTCTCTCTTATCTGGTCTGAAAGACAGGCTTGAGAGGAGAAATATGCCCTTGGGTAGATGAGACATAAAACCTATCTTGTATCCCTGAGCTATTTTCTCCAGGACCCATGGACCTGCACGTCCCTGAACCAAGCCCCTACATGCCGATTTAGTCTCAGCTGGCTTCTTGCTCTGCTTGGATTTATTCCAGGACTGAGCTGGCTTCCAAGTACTCTTGGTTTGCTCTGGCTTAGTGGAGGGCTGCTGTCATTGGCATTTATTAGAACGAAAGGAAAGAAAATTAGAACTTTGTCCCTTAGACTTGTTCTTTTTATCCTGCAGTAGGAAAGCACCCTTGCCCCCTGTAACCATGGAGATAATGCAGTCCAGGCCTGGACCAAATAAAATATTTACCTTAAAAGGTAGGGAGAGAAGTCTAGACTTAGAAGTCATGTCCGCAGACCAGGACTTCAGCCAGAGCGCCCAACGGGTCCGAACTGAAAAAGCAGACACCTTAGCATTTAGGCAAATAATCTGCATGTTTGCATCACAGATAAAAGAATTAGCAATTCTCAATGCTTTAATTCTTTCCTGGATAACGTCGGGGGGACCCTCCACCTCGATCAATTACGATAAGGAGTCGCACCAGTAGGTAGCTGCTCCAGCAACCGAGGCAACAGCTGCTGCCGGTTGAAACAAGTATCCCGTATGTTGAAACATCTTTCTTAGAAGAGTTTCCATCTTCTTATCCATTGACTCTCTGAAAGACGAACTATCCTCAAGCGGGATAGTAGTACGCTTGGCAAGCATGGAGATAGAGCCATCCACCTTAGGGATGGAACCCAACAGCTCCAATTGAGAGTGCGGGAATCATTTTTTAAAGGAAGACGAAGGGGAAAAGGAAGATCCAATTCTGTCCCATTCGTTCTTAATAATGTTTGCCATATTTACAGGCACAGGAAAAGTTAATGGCACTACCCTACCCTCATGCACTCTGTCTAATTTAGGAATCAAAGGTTCATCAGGCAGCTTGGCCTCTGGAACCTCTAATGTAGACAGGACCTCTTTTAGTAGAAATCGCATGATGACCCCTGGGCAGGAGAGCTATGTTAAAACCTTTCGCTTGCATTTAGCGGGGCGAGGTAAAGCACTGAGGGTCTCAGACACCACCGTTTTTAACTGTGTGGTAAAGTCTGATGGCAAAAGGCTCCCTCAAGCTGGAGGATCAGACATGCTACATGAAGCTGCATGTGTAGAAGGAGATGACTGATGGGTATGCACCTCATGGGACGGCGAGTCCTCAGAGGTTGACGGCTCAGTGGTACTAAAGGGGTTAACCTTCTTAGACCTAATGACTTGTTCAAGGCATGTGGAACATAGTTGAGAGGGCGGGCATACCAAGGCCTCCTCACAATATAAACGGGTATTACTATTTGGAATAGAGGGAGTTGCCTCTAGTATCTCAGAATCCTCCATAGCTTAAGCTAATGACAGTAGAACACAGAAAATAAAACTATCTTTTATATTTTCAAAAAACGGAACCTTTACTCTCCCAATGGCTGGGGCACTCACCACCTCCTAGACCCAGACAATACAGATAAAAAGCATCTTCTCCGACAGGAGAAGAAAGGGGAAATGAAAGCAATACCACTCCCGGTCACATGGTGCGCAAGGCAGGTCCGCCCCTGCTATAAGAAAAAGCACGCCAAGCTACAAGCTGCGCAGCGTTCAAAGTGAAAGTAAAAATCTGTGCGTTCCTGCCACATAACAAACAGTCTATGAGCCCAATAAATCTCACACATAAAGCAGCATAAAATCAAAGCATCACATTTGATTAATTCTCACTGTTTAATAATCCCCCTCAGGAGATATTAACCCAAGATTCTATTAAGATAAAAGGAGCCACACTGTGACCCTGTCTTCTAGCACTTTCAACATATGTAAAAATTTAAACTCTCTTACCAGAATCCATGCTGTGGAACAGAAACACAGCCTCTCAAGTGTGACAGTCTTGTAGCATCCCTCCTGACATGGACTTGAGTGAGATAACAAGCAGACAGTGAAACTCGTCAACACTGGTTAGAAGCTGTTAGCAGGCAGTCTGAATGGGTTCGCAGAAAGACTCTCCCTGCATCTCCAGACTCTAACTTTCATCAATGCTCTAAAGACTCCAACAAGATGGTTGTCCATACTATTAAAGATATTGCATCATGTTTTAAACAGTTGCTAACAGACAACATAGGTTGTACAAAAGTAAGCCTGTCTGCATGTAGTAAATATATATATATATATATATATATATATATATATATATATATATATATATATATATATATATATATATATATAATTCCAGGCAGAGTATGGCACTCACAAAATCTTTGACCGGGGTGCTGCAGCAGGCAAAGCATACACAACAAAAAGAAGCAGGCACTCACATGTATTTAAATAAAGGATATCTTTTAATCCCACAAGGTGTGACGTTTCTGAGTATTACCTCCTTCCTCAGACATAACAAGAAAGTGAATATCAGCAACCTCTATATATACACATGTGTGAACATAAAACCACCTACTAATCATAATCAAGTGATTTGAATCAGCTGTAAGCATCAGGCGCATAACATGAGTCACTAGGGGTGTCGTCCGTAGCCTTAGTAACTAGCCAAACAAATTTAAACTAAAAAACGTGGCTAATTAGATAAAAACAATGTTACTCTTATGCTAACACAATATATCCATGATCAACAACTACAACTTAAAATGGGCGGACTGCTGAGGTACTCATAAATATAACAGCAACTTCTATGGCATAAGCAAAAGTATAATGACTAACGGCAAAATACTATGCAGTCATATGTCTATGCGGGCAAATTACATAAGTCTGCTATCAACATAATATGAAGAAAAAGAAAAAAAGACAAAAAAAAGAGAAGAAAAAGAGAAAAAGGAAAACCCATAGTAGAAGCACAGAATAAAGAGCAAAAAATAAAAATAATAATGAGCAATAAAACAAATGAGAATGACATAGTATGACCCTTAGACAAAAGAGAATGACATAGTACAACTCAGACAGTCTGCTCCTCTGTCTATGAGTCGTACTATGTCATTCTCTTTTGTCTAAGTGTCATAGTATGTCATTCTCATTTGTTTTATTGCTCATTTTTATTTTTTTGCTCTTTATTCTGTGTTTCTACTATGTGTTTTCCTTTTTCTTCTCTTTTTTCCTCTTTTTTTTCTTTTTCTTCATATTATGTTGATAGCAGACTTAGGTAATTTGCCCACATAGATATATGAATGCATAGTATTTTACCGTTAGTCATTATACTTTTGCTTATGGCCATATAAGTTGCCATTGTATTTATGAGTACCTCAGCAGTTCGCCAATATTAAGTTGTAGTTGTTGATCATGGATATATAGTGTTAGCATAAGAGCAACATTGTTTTTATCTAATTAGCCACGTTGTTTAGTTTAAATTTGTTCGGCTGGTTACTAAGGCTACGGACGATGCCCCTAGTGACTCATGTTATGCGCCTGATGCTTCCAGCTGATTCAAATCACTTGATTATGATTAGTAGGTGGTTCTATGTTCACACATGTGTATATATAGAGGTTGTTGATATTCACTTTCTTGTTATGTCTGAGGAAAGAGGTAATACTCAGAAACGTCACACCTTGTGGGATTAAAAGATATCTTATTTAAATACCGGTGAGTGCCTGCTTCTTTTTGTTGTGTGTGTATGTATGTATGTATGTATGTATGTATGTATGTATGTATGTATGTATGTATGTATGTATATATATATATATATATATATATATATATATATATATATACACACACACACACACACATAGAGAAGTGCACTCAAAGGAACGAACAACTGGCTCAATACCATTGTTAGCCTGTTCTATGGTGATTTACCACCTGGGTGCAGCTTTTTAGCCCAGTAATGCTTTTCACATACTTTCCTGTAGTATATCAGTCTGATCCCGCCTATCACGGTAAGTCCAGCGCCAAAATACCAGGCAATTCCTCTCTGAACAAGGAACACAGCAACCCCAGAGGATCATTTCGGCCTTCATTGGGCCTTGTCAGTGAGGTGTAGCAGTATTCCTCTAAGCACACTGAGCAGGGTTGCCCCTTTTTCCCCATAGGGAGACTAAAAACATACAGAGAGGTTTCAGCCTTCATTGGGTCTTGTCAGTGAGGTGTAGCAGTATTCCTCTAAGCACACTGTATTTGTATTCACATTTGACATGCTGATGAAGGGAAAACGTTACATTAAACAGTGATTTTCTTTGTTTAAAAGACCTGAGTGTGCAATTTTTTCTTGGATTATATATATTATGTTACACTCTTTTCAACTGTTGCATCTGCATTTTGCGGAAAATCTATTTGGCCTCTATTGAACGCTAATTTTCAGACCTATTTTATAGCCATTGCAACACAGTTTATTAGCAATCAACTTAACAGACTCAGCTTTTAAGTAATTAAACCCAAATACAAAAGCAACTGCAGAGTTCGTTTTAGTTGTGCTAGTTACTGCTATTTTGTCCACCATCTATATCTATTTTGTTTTATTAAGCAGTTACTTTAAATTTAAAAAGATTCAGATAAAACACTTAGCAAACAATATGTGCCATGTAAAATAGCTTTACAATTTGAAATACAATAACTGCTTCTAAACAGTCCATGCATGATGTATTTCAGATCTCAATAACATGAAACAATACTTATTCTTGTTCCCTTTGTGAATTCAAGTGGATTATTGTTTGCTTTTTATTGACATCATTTTTCTTGCTCTCTCCATAGTGATTATCCAATTTGCTATAAACGTATGGACTAGCTCGTCTAATTTCTACCAGATATTTTTTCCTTTTTCTTTCTATTGCCTGATACCACTTGAATATCTGTATTTTCTGTGCTACTGCTATTTGTGCATCTGTGCATAAATTATAAGGTGGTATCTTTAAGTGTAACTTCTTTCCAGCAGATGAAGAAATTGTTTTGTGACTTTCTACCAGCTATTAGTGTTAAAAATAAATAGTGAAGTTAAAGTGTAAATGAGTTGAGGAGCATTATGGCCACAAATATACACAGACATTCCAACGAGTATCTTAATCTACACCACTCAGCCATAATTGTCTAAAAAGATCTATATAGCACTTAATATATTATTTCAAAAAGCGTACCCAATGTACGCTGTAAAAATCACAATGGAAGAATACAAAAAACTGTATTAATAGTACACTTTTTCATTCGTAACTAAAAATTTACATTAAGACAGAGCTTTTTAACTTTTGCGGAAAGATAGCATTTTAAAGTATTTAATGTAAAGAGTATAATAGTGCTCACATTGGAATGATGTTCCTGATGTATGCACTATTTGTAATGAAAGTACACGATCGTCTATTCAATCACGTGATTTCAAGTCCAGGATCAGACCAACAGGGACTGCCTAAGCTGCTAGAAACGCATCCAGGCCAATCCTTGGCTACTTCAAAGAGGAAAGCTGCAAGACGCTGTATATGGTAGGATTTTCCATGTCGTCCTAACAACGTTAAAGCCCAGCACTGTTAGGAAGGCATGGAAGATCCTAACGGCATGAAGGGGTTAACATACACCGTACAATTACAAATGTTGAAAATGTAATCAAAAGGCCAAATTAAAAGGGTTCCTTGTATGATTATTGTAAAATGAGTTTAGCAGGATTGACAAGTCTGCGGGATAGGGGCATTCCATAGCGCTAATGAAGATGTTCACGCAGTTATCTTTGTAATTCTATAAGCATGTTACAGCTGTATGTCTTACTCTTTTGTCTTGCTGAATGTATGCTGCCAAGTTTTTGTATGTGCTTAAAAAATGTTGCTATCAGTGGAGGACGCTGAGATCATATTTGCTCTCCCATGTGAGATTCTGCTTTCCAGAGAGCTTTATTATTTTTCTGTGGGAAGTTCAGTTCACAATTAAGGTTCAATCCCCTTTGCTTAGGGAATTCCATTAAGGCTGCCCATGCTAGGGTAGGTGTTGATATTACTTGCTATGCGGACTAATTTTAGATAATCGAGCTCTATGAAAACAAACCCATTATAATAATATATACAGAGAACACAAAAATACTCAATGTAAGTTTTCCCTATTAATCCCAACATGGTGAGGTTACAAGAAGATTTAAGTTACTACACATTTCAGTGACTATAATTTGCTGCTGGTATGCTTCATGGAATATGGTTCTTTATTATTACCGGTTATTTGTAAAGCAACAAACAGATTTCTGCAGCGTGAAGACACTACCAAGTTTTTAACAAGATACAAAACATGTCTTGAAGATTATGGATTCAATGCCTTGGACTTCAAAATCGAGCTGGTTAAAGATTGACGTAACAGCTTTATATTCATCTATAAAGCATGATTTAGATCTGAAAGCTCGAAATTTTTATTTGTCACGGTCACTCAATTTTGCCCCTGACTTTAAATCCTTTATTGTGGAGGTGTCTTCTTCCTTCTTACCACAGTATGGTAAGGTAGCCACAAAGGTCTACCGTAAACCTCTCTCTAGGAATACACTTTTAATGGGCCAAATAATTGGTCATCCCAAAATATGTCCCTTATGCAATTGCGAAGGGACAATTCAAGTGTCTGAAACAGGAATTGTTTCTGACCTTTTTTAGGAGATGAGCTTTTTCTAACTGAAACATTTGAAAGACAGGGGTTATTTTTTAAGAACTATATAGCTTACATATGACTATATGGTATCATCCATAGATCAGGATTGGTTCAGGGAGACACCAGGATATATCAAACCATTCATTAATAAATTCTAATGTTTGTATGTGTGCAATACATGTGCACCACTACCTACTTGCATTTATGCAGGTATAATAGAAATAATCTGTTCTTAATATATCATCTTTTTGTTACATTTATTCTACAAGTATTATTTATTACTACTTTGTATTATTTAAAAGGGGACAGTAAATATAATTTGCAATAAAGATGCAAAATATTAACTTAGCGCATTGCTGCCATTTTAGGGTACCTATCTGCCAAAAACAGAATTTATGCTTACCTGATAAATTACTTTCTCCAACGGTGTGTTCCGGTCCACGGCGTCATCCTTACTTGTGGGAATATCTCTTCCCCAACAGGAAATGGCAAAGAGTCCCAGCAAAGCTGGCCATATAGGTCCCTCCTAGGCTCCGCCCACCCCAGTCATTCGACCGACGGACAGGAGAAAAAATATAGGAGAAACCATATGGTACGTGGTGACTGTAGTTAGAGAAATAATTGATCAAAAAAGTGGCTAGTATATAATTAGTGCGCCAATGGTCCTGAAAATCCACTGTCTGTATGACAGTGAGACACAATCACAGTGTTAAAAATCTAAATATATAACTATACGATACAAATCGTTATAGAAAAATACCCCAATCAAATTATATTAGGATACAAATGAATATCTAAGAAAACAAATAAATTCTTCATAGATATTAAAAGTGATAACATAAAATAGTGTTGTCTTTGCAGCAAACACCCCAAAATAATAAGGTGATAAAACTGCAAGGGCACTGTAAATAAATAAACACAGGCAATGTGATAGAATTGTAAAATTATTATAGTGAAAAAGTCCCAATGATCAAAGTTCAAAGTGTTACATATATGATGGGCGTAATGTCCCAAATCACAGTAGGCAGGCTCTTCTCCAAAAGATCCCTGTTGGTGACCCAGGGGTGGATACTATAAGAAAAAAAGATAAAAGAAGGCGCCAACATAGTGCGGTTACCAATGGGATGGAACACGCTTAGTAAATAATACCAGGTACTCACAGGATGAAAGACACTTGAGAAGTGTCACAGGTGCCTCCTGGACTCTCAGAGTTGTCCAGCTAACTCCACTCCACTGTGGTGGTAAGGTTCCGCTTGTCCTCTACCGATTAGGATGGCTTCCGGCTAGTGGTTGTGGGCTCCCAGCCAGTATTCCAATAGACTCTCTTGCGGTTTTCCCCAAATCCAGCTATCCAGGTTAAAAATCCGTGCTCTCCGGTGAGAGGTGATACAGCAAGGATAAAAGTGGTTTGTGACGGTGGTAACAAACTACAATATTGCCATTAAAAAATATCATGAAAAGAAAGTTCGTGGCTGCAGTAATAAAATCAAAAAAAAGACTTTATTTACACAACGTTTTCTCGGTCTGTACGTGACCGTTTCCTCAGGTGCATAAGGTGTATAATAAAACACATAAAAACCACGAACTTATATCAGTAATACAGCGTCTCCAACTGCATACTACGCATGTACGTGGGTGTGTCCCCACTACTGGGAGTTCCATTGCGTTAACATACCAATGAGTGCTTGTAATCACACACCTCCATAATTACGAGTGTATTGGGGAATTCTCAGTGTGGTTTTAACAAATAGCCCACACAGTTTTAAAAGCCGCAACGGGCCATGGTAATCATATAATCTAATGAACAGATAACGTAACAAGAAAAAATATTATCTAAAAAAAAAAAAAAAATTATATACATGTATATAAAAAATATATATAAAAACATATCAATAAAATGTGTAAATATACAAACTACCAGATTGGGCCACCACCCCACATCGCATAATGTATACAAACATACTATTACTAACGGTTCATGAAGGTCATTAACTCTTCATAAAATTAGTCACATACAGATGGTTAATTGCATGGATAAAGGAGAGATCTTACATGTAAAATGCAAACTATGAATATAGTAACTATATGTAAAAAAATATATTAGAAAGTATAATACGTCTCTCCCCAAAGGATACGATTAATTCCATAATTTGGTTAAAAATGACAGGTATTAGATAAAGTCAATATTCGTCTACGTGATCAGAGAGAAAATTGCTTAACCCCTAGACAGAGTGATTAATAAAAAAACTTAGCTAGGGTGAATGAAAAGATTTTAGAACCCAATCCAACCTGACTGTCTAGTTATATAGGACTTGTAATAACTGTGTTAGCTCATAAATGGACATTAATCATGTTGTTTCTATAAGGTGCCTAGACTCAAGACTGGTTTTTACTTATTTAGAGGTACATACGTGACATTCATATAAATAGTAACGATATATTGTAAATCAAAATACATTAAATTTTATAACCACATATACATGTTGATGCTAACAGGAGTCAGGAACCAAGCCCTACAAATCTAAATGAAAATACTAATTAAAATGACCTCGAATTAAGATACTCTAAGTGGTTGGGTTTGCTATATGGGGGGGGGACTATAGTTTGGATCACTTGATGATGTTCATTATTCCTCATAATATAGTGCTTATAATTAGTAGTAAAATTATTTAGCTAACATATACCTAGGTGTATTAGATGGAAAGGGTCAAATTAAAGCTAGATGATAATCTCACATCAATGAAGGAGGATAATAACAATAAGGTTATTAATGTGTCTAGCAGTATACTAATATCAGTGTGGAGCCTATATATCGAGGGGTGAGTATTAAAGTCCTTATATTTGAACTAAATACAGAATGACTCATAGTGGATCAGTTAGTTGAAGGCCGCCATATCAATATTAGCGTTTAGGCCACCAGGGGACAGGGTGCGCATCTTCCAGATCCAAAAAGTCTCCCTTTGTCTAAATGCAAATATCTGTTTCTACCCCATTTGGGGTACACTTGTTCTAGAGGGAATATGCTA
The DNA here is from genome assembly GCF_027579735.1 of Bombina bombina. Taxonomy (NCBI): domain Eukaryota; kingdom Metazoa; phylum Chordata; class Amphibia; order Anura; family Bombinatoridae; genus Bombina; species Bombina bombina. The sequence continues at coordinate 862,223,054 of NC_069501.1, read as the reverse complement.
AACACATTGATGTATTAGTATGGCATGTATTAGCATGCCTAGGGACACTATGATTGGCAATGTTTTTACTGATATTCCTTAGATGCTCACCCCATCTTTTTTTGAGGGGTCTCGAGGTCCTACCCACATACTGGACCCCACAGCTGCAATCTAACAAATAAACTACAAAGGCCGAATCACATGTGAAAGTGTGTTTTGATATGACATTTTTCCTTACTAATATAGGATGCAAATTCAGTTCTCTTGCTATTTTGTATTGACATAATCCACAATTAGCTCTATTGCACTCAAAAAAAACCTGGTTTGTCTAGGAACTTATTACCTCATTGTACTACTTAATTTACTCGTCAGTGATCTTTTCTTCATTACTATTTTACTCGGGGGCTAGTACATTCTCTTTAACGTGGGAGCTCGTCTAAAAGTACAGACAGGTGTATTACCTATACTATCCCTCAGCAAAGGGTCCCCTGTCAAAAATGTGCCAGTGTTTGCCTAATATAGTTTTTAATTTTTATTATGGTTGTTATTGAATTGTGTTTATGAATCTGACTTCCTCACTCCCTTTAATAGAACCTCCAATAGGTATAGGTGGGGGGTCTCCTATTCTTGGCAAAGAAATCTTCTCTGCATTTTATTTCTTGCTCTCTTGTAGCTAGTCTCAATAAGATCTGTGGGGTAATGTTTTTCAACAAACTTTTCTTTAAAATATTAGCTTGTATATCAAAACAGTCTAAATCTGTGCAATTCCTACGAATCCTACAGAATTGGTTGTAAGGGATATTGTTCTTCCACGGTAAGTGGTGGTTGCTTTTAATAGTTCAAATAACTGGTTAGCATCCACCGACTTAAAAAAAGTTTGGTAGAGATGTTACCACTACACTGTCCCATGTTAAAATGAGATCCAGAAATTCTATACTAATCGCATCTATTTTAGAAGTGAAGTTCAGACCTAATGAATTGTATTCAGACTATCCAAAAATTTCTGAGCCAATGATGTGTCCCCCTCCCAGATGAACAACAGGTCATCTATGAAGCGGTCCATAGAAAACCAGGTTCGCCCCATATGAGGAAGGATATAATATATTGTTCCTCAAAAATACCCATAAAGAGATTGGCAAAAACTAGGGGCGAACCTGGTTCCCATGGCCGTTCCCCTATATCTGCAAGTAAAATTTCTCCTGAGTATACAAAGTAGTTATTTTTTTAATACAAAAGATATGCACTCCAAAAGGAAATCTCTTTGCTTGACTGGCATGTATATGTCCCTCTCCAAGTAATATTGGATGGCTTGAATTACCCAGATGGTGTGCAATATTAGAATATAGGGCAGAGACATCACAGGTCAGCCATATCAAATTTCTTCCCTCTTTCTTTATGTGTGATAACTTATATATTAAGTCTGGTGTGTCTTTTATGTAGGATTTTAAAGTAATCACAGAATTTTTTAAAAAGGAATCCACATATTCGGATAAATTACAGGTTAAATTATCGATTCCTGATATGATGGGCCTCCGCCGGAGGGTCCACATACTCTTATGTATCTTTGGGAGGTGATAGTAATATGCCAAATTTGGTGCATAGGGTATTAAATAGTCTCTCTCTTTCTTAGTATGTATTCCTCGTAACCAGCCTGCATCAACCATTTTAATCAATTAGTTAGAATTTTGCTGTGGGATTTGTATGTTAATAATATTGTAATATTCTGTGTCTAAAAGAATACGATCAGCTTCTTTGATATAATCCTTAAATATTCTGGATGACTATCCCACCTTCCCTTGTCCGCTTGTCTAATTGCTATATTTTTGTTGGCTGCTAGTCTAGATAAAGCTGTTTAATTCATAAGCATTCAAATTAGATTCTTAATATTTTTTTCAGAAAGTTTGCCAAATTCTTCCAAAAACTAGATTTTGAAATATTTCTAGACTAGTTCCTGTACAAGGAGGTGTGGGCTATTTGTTAAAACCACACTGAGTTAATTCCCCAATACACTCGTAATTATGAGGTGTGTGATTACAAGCACCTCATTGGTTAGTTAACGCCAATAGGAACTCCCAGTATGGGGACACATCACCCACGTACATGCGTAGTATGCATTTGGAGACGCTGTTTTACTGATATAAGTTTCGTGGTTTTTATGTGTTTTATTAGCTTCACTTATGCACCTGAGGAAACGGTCACGTACAGACCGAGAAACGTTGTGTAAATAAAGTCTTTTTTTTGATTTTATTACTGCAGCCACGAACTTTCTTTTCTGATATTTTTAAATGGCAATATTGTAGTTTGTTACCACCGTCACAAACCACTTTTATCCTTGCTGTATCACCTCTCACAGGAGAGCACGGATTTTAACTGGATAGCTGGGATTTGGGGAAACCGCAAGAGAGTCCTATTGGAATACTGGCTGGGAAGCCACAACCACTAGCGGAGCCATTCCTAATCGGTAGAGACAAGCGGAACCTTACCACCACAGTGGAGTGGGAGTTAGGCTGGACAACTCTGAGAGTCCAGGAGGCTCCTGTGACACTTCTCAAGTGTCTTTCATCCTGTGAGTACCTGGTATAATTTAAAATATTAAGAATCCTAATTTGAATGCTTATGAATTAACAGCTTTATCTAGACTAGCAGCCAACAAAAATATAGCAATTAGACAAGCGGACAAGGGAGGTGGGATAGTCTATCCAGAATATTAAGGATTATATCAAAGAAGCTGATCGTATTCTTTTAGACACAGAATTATTACAAATTATTAACATACAATCCCACAGCAAAATTTCTAACTATCTTGATTAAAATGGTTGATGCAGGCTGGTTAGAGGGAATACTTACTAAAGAAAGAGAGAGACTATTTAATACCCTATGCACCAAATTTGGGCATATTACTAATCACCTCCCAAAGATACATAAGAGTATGGTGGACCCTCCGGGGAGACCATCATATCAGGAATCGATAATTTAACCTGTAATTTATCCGAATATGTGGATTCCTTTTTAAAAAAATCTGTGATTACTTTAAAATCCTACATAAAAGACACACCAGACTTAATATATAAGTTATCACACATAAAGAAAGAGGGAAGAAATTTGATATGGCTGACCTGTGATTGTCTCAGCCTATATTCTAATATTGGCACACCATCTGGGTATTCAAGCCATCCAATATTACTTGGAGAGGGGACATATACATGCCAGTCCAAGCAAAGAGATTTCCTTTTGGAGTGCATATCTTTTGGTATTAAAAAATAACTACTTTGTATATCAGGAGAAATTTTACTTGCAGATAGGGGAACGGCCATGGGAACCAGGTTCGCCCCTAGTTTTTGCCAATCTCTTTATGGGATTTTTTGAGGAACAATATATATATCCTTCCTCATATGGGGCGAACCTGGTTTTCTATGGCCGCTTCATAGATGACCTGTTGTTCATCTGGGAGGGGACACATCATTGGCTCAGAAATTTTTGGATAGTCTGAATAACAATTCATTAGGTCTGAACTTCCACTTCTAAAATAGATGCGATTAGTATAGAATTTCTGGATCTCATTTTAACATGGGACAGTGTAGGTAACATCTCTACCAAAACTTTTTTTAAGTCGGTGGATGCTAACAGTTATTTGAACTATAAAAGCAACCACCACTTACCGTGGAAGAACAATATCCCTTACAACCAATTCTGTAGGATTCGTAGGAATTGCACAGATTTAGACAGTTTTGATATACAAGCTAATATTTTAAGAAAAGGTTTGTTGAAAAACATTACCCCACAGATCTTATTGAGACTAGCTACAAGAGAGCAAGAAATAAATGCAGAGAAGATTTCTTTGCCAAGAATAAGGAGACTATACCTATTGGAGGTTCTATTAAAGGGAGTGAGGAAGTCAGATTCATAACACAATTCAATAACAACCATAATAATATTAAAACTATATTAGGCAAACACTGGCACATTTTGACAGGGGCCCCTTTGCTGAGGGATAGTATAGGTAATACACCTGTCTGTACTTTTAGACGAGCTCCCACGTTAAAGAATGTACTAGCCCCGAGTAAAATAGTAATGAAGAAAAGATCACTGACGAGTAATTAAGTAGTACAAGAGGTAATAAGTTCCTAGACAAACCAGGTTTTTTTAAGTGCAATAGAGCTAATTGTGGATTATGTCAATACACAAATAGCAAGAGAACTGAATTTGCATCCTATATTAGTAAGGAAAAATGTCATATCAAAACACACTTCACATGTGATTCGGCCTTTGTAGTTTATTTGTTAGAATGCAGGCTGTGGGGTCCAGTATGTGGGTAGGACCTCGAGACCCCTCAAAAAAGATGGGGGTGAGCATCTAAGGAAAATCAGTAAACACTTTGCCAATCATAGTGTCCCTAGGCATGCTAATACATGCCATACTAATACATCAAATGTGTTTAGCATATTCCCTCTAGAACAAGAGTACCCCCAAATGGGGGTAGAAACAGATATTTGCATTTAAGACAAAGGGAGACTTTTTGATCTGGAAGATGCGCACCCTGTCCCTGGGGTGGCCTAAAACGCTAATATGATATGGCGGCCTTCAACTAACTGATCCACTATGAGTCATTCTGTATTTAGTTCAATATAGGACTTTATACTCACCCCCTGATATATAGGCTCCACACTGATATTAGTATACTGCTAGACACATTATAACCTTATTGTTATTATCCTCCTTCATTGATGTGAGATTATCATCTAGCTTTAATTTGACCCTATTCCATCTAATACACTAGGTATATGTTTAGCTAAATAATTTTACTATAATTATAAGCACTATATTATGAGGAATAATGAACATCATCAAGTGATCAAACTATAGTCCACATATAGCAAACCCAACACTTAGTAATCTTATATTCGAGGGTCATTTTAATTAGTATTTTCATTTAGATTTGTAGGGCTTGGTTCCTGACTCCTGTTAGCATCAACATGTATATGTGGTTATAAAATTTAATGTATTTTGATTTACAATATATCGTTACTATTTATATGAATGTCACGTTATGTACCTCTAAATAAGTAAACCAGTTTGAGTCTAGGCACCTTATAGAAACAACATGATAATGTCCATTTATGAGCTAACACAGTTATTACAAGTCCTTATAACTAGACAGTCAGGTTGGATTGGGTTCTAAATCCTTTTCATTCACCCTAGCTAAGTTTTTTATTAATCACTCTGTCTAGGGTTAAGCATTTTTCTCTCTGATCACGTAGACGAATATTGATTTATCTAATACTGTCATTTTTAACCAAATTATGGAATTAATCGTATCTTTGGGGAGAGACGTATTATACTTCTAATATATTTTTTTACATATAGGTTACTATATTCATAGTTTGCATTTTACATGTAAGATCTCTCCTAAATCCATGCAATTAACCATCTGTATGTGAACTAATTTTATGAAGAGTTAATGACTTCATGAACGTTAGTAATAGTATGTTTGTATACATAGCGAGTGGGTGTGCCCAATCCTGGTAGTTTTGTATATTTACACATTTTATTGATATGTTTTTATATATATTTTTATATACATGTATATAATTATTTTTTTTTAGATAATATTTTTTCTTGTACGTTATCTGTTCATTAGATTTATTGATTACCATGGCCCGTTGCGGCTTTTTTAAAACTGTGTGGGCTATTTGTTAAAACCACACTGAGTAATTCCCCAATACACTCGTAATTATGGAGGTGGTGTGATTACAAGCACCTCATTGGTTAGTTAACGGCCAATGGAAACTCCCAGTATGGGGACACACCCACGTACAATTGCGTAGTATGCATTTGGAGACGCTGTATTACTGATATAAGTTCGTGGTTTTTATGTGTTTTATTATACACTTATGCACTCTGAGGAAACGGTCACGTACAGACCGAGAAACGTTGTGTAAATAAAGTCTTTTTTTGTATTTATTACTGCAGCCACGAACTTTCCTTTCTGATATTTTTAATGGCAATATTGTAGTTTGTTACCACCGTCAACAAACCACTTTTATCCTTGCTGTATCACCTCTCACCGGAGAGCACGGATTTTAACTGGATAGCTGGATTTGGGGAAACCGCAAGAGAGTCCTATTGGAATACTGGCTGGGAGCCACAACCACTAGCGGAAGCCATCCTAATCGGTAGAGACAAGCCGGAAACCTTACCACCACAGTGGAGTGGGAGTTAGCTGGACAACTCTGAGAGTCCAGGAGGCACCTGTGACACTTCTCAAGTGTCTTTCATCCTGTGAGTACCTGGTATTATTTACTAAGCGGGTTCCATCCCATTGGTAACCAGCACTATGTTTGGGCGCCTTCTTTTATCTTTTTTTCTATATAGTATCCACCCCTGGGTCACCACAGGGATCTTTTGGAGAAGAGCCTGCCTACTGTGATTGGACATTACGCCCATCATATATGGTAACACTTTGAACTTTGATCATTGGGACTTTTTCACTATAATATTTTACAATTCTATCACATTGCGTGTTTATTATTTACAGTGCCCTTGCAGTTTTATCACCTTATTATTTTGGGGTGTTTGCTGCAAAAGACACCACTATATTATGTTATCACTTTTAATATCTAAGAAGAATTAATTTGTTTCTTAAGAATTCATTTGTATCCTAATATAATTTGA